>NC_058082.1:392140922-392455928 GCF_014858855.1 Bufo gargarizans | reverse complement strand
TCACACTCTCACTCTCTCTCTCACTCTCTCTCACACTCTCTCACTCTCTCTCTCTCTTTCTCACACACTCGGAGACGCGGAGAGTCTCTGGAAGTGAGTGACCCTCACTGAGTACTTGGGGCAATGTAGCAGGAAGTGTTCCACATCCTCCGGGACCCCCTGGTTACATTGCTGGCACAGTCTCTTCTCCCTGGGTTTGAAGGTTTGTCTGTGCCGCCCTAATTCCATTTCCAGGCTGTGGGCGTTCAGTCTGTACAGGCTCATTGTCTGTCTGTCTGTCTCTGGGGTCTTGTAGCACCTCCAGGTATGGGGCCAGTTTGTTGTCTCTCTGCAGTGACTGGTAAATCAATAGTTTTTTATTTGAGATTTTGTCAGGCCGCATTGTTGAGAGTTTTTTGGAGACAAGGTGTTGATAAGTTGTTGCAGGCCACACGGCTTGGACTGGTTCTTACTGTCCAGTAAGGCTTTATGGTGGTAGGAGTTGGGACTGCTGTTTTGTAGGTGGTCCCAGTATGATAGCGCCCTCTTCTGTACTGCGAGAAATAAGGGAAATCTGCCCAACTCGGACCGTCAAGCACTGTTGGAGGTGCTCCGATGGACTTGGAGGAGGTGCTTGCAAAATTCCAGATGGAATATTTCTGTTGGGCTGGGGTCCCATTTGGATTGGTCTGGGTAGGTGACAGGACCCCAAACTTCACTGCCATAAAGAAGAATTGGGGCGATGACGCTGTCAAATATTCTGAGCCAGACTCTCACGGGTGGTTTTAGCCGTCTCCTGATGGCATAGTAGGCTCTGCATGCCTTGTCTTTTAGTGCCTCTATGGCTGGCTTGAAGCTTCCTGATTGGGTAATGTCTAGGCCAAGGTATGTGTAGCTGTTAGTTTCATCTACAGTGCAGTTGTTTATTGTGAAGGAAGGGCTCTTTGTTTGTTTTGTATTTTTCTTTTGGAACACCATGGTTTGTAGGCCTTTCTCTGTTGGTGACAGAAGTAGGAGGTCATCCGCATACAGCAGGAAATTCACCTCAGTGTCATGTAGAGTCAGTCCTGGTGCTGGGGAGGATTCTAGAGCTGCTGCCAGTCCATTGATGTAGATGTTGAAGAGGGTTGGACTTAGGCTGCAGCCCTGTCTGACTCCTCGGGCCTGCCGGAAGTGTTCAATTATTTTCCCATTCACCTTTACGCTGCAGCTGTTCTCAGTGAATGAACTCTTAATGACGTCGTGTGTTTTTCCCTCCTATTCCGCTCTCCAATAGTTTGAGGAACAGGCCTGGGTGCCACACTGAGTCAAATGCCTTCTTAAAGTCCACAAAGCAGGCGAATATCTTCCCATGTTTTGTATGGTGGACATGGTTCTTGATGAGGCTGTGCAGGGTGTAGATGTGGTCTGTAGTGCGATGGTTTGGCATGAACCCCGTCTGACTTCTGCTGAGGACGTTGTGTTGTGTCAGGAAGTTGAGGATCCGTTTGTTGAGGATACTGTTGAATAGTTTCCCTAGTGTGCTGCTGACACATATCCCCTTGTAGTTGGATTGATCATACTGGTCTCCACTCTTATGGATGAGTTATGAGGCCTTGGTTCCATACTGTAGGGTAGTAACCAGCACTCAGGACCAGATTGAACAGTTTACACATTGCAGCGTGTACCTCTGGGCAGCCGTGTTTAATCATCTCTGGCAGGATTCCATCCATCCCACTGGATTTTTGGGATTGCAGGTTTTGGATTTTCTCCCCAATTTCTTGTGGTGTGATCGGTACATCTAGGGGGTTCTGGAAGTCCTTAATATTTTCCTCCATGTCATTTAGTCTTTTGATGATGTCTTTTTGTTCTACAGTTAGAGCCTCCTCTGGAATATTTTTGTAGAGGTCCTTAAAGTAGTTGAGCCAGATGTCGCCATTTTGGATGTGGAGGTTGTTTTTCCTGGGTGCTGAGCCAATATTCTTCCATGTTTCCCAGAAAGAATTTTCCTGAAGTGCCTCTTCCAGCTGTTGCAGGTTTTTGGAGATGAGGTCTTGCTTTTTCTTTTTAAGGGTTTGTTTGTACTTTTTCTGTAGGGTGCTATGGGCTATCCTCAGCGTTGTCAGGGTCTCTGTGTTTGTTATTGGAGATGGTCCGTAAGGTGTTCCTTAATGCTTTGCATTCTTTGTCGAACCATTTATTGGATTGTTTGTTGGGTGGTTTCTTGTAGTTGGTTTTTCCCAGCTGGACTGTTTCTGCAATAGTGTGTAGTATTTTATGGAAGTCTTTTGCTGCATGGTTCACACCTGGTGGGCTTATCTCATAGGTGGTGTTTTGGAAGTTTTCAAGCTGTTTTTGTCGGGTCTGTCAGTTACCTCTCTGTATTTTGTGGTAGACTGTTTGGACCATTTAAATGATGGTGGCAGGTTGCAGAGAGACGCCCTGGTGGAGTTTTGGTGATGGTTTGCTAGAAGATTTGATGTATAGCAGTAGTTAGTTGTGGTCTGATAGGTGTGTTTGTGGGGTGACTGTAAAACCATTGATGAGTGTGGGGTTCATATCTGTGATGGCATAGTCTACCACACTGCTGCCTACATGGGAGCTAAATGTGTACCTTCCTAGAGTCTCCCTTGGTACGGCCATTGAGGATGTATAGGCCCAGACTGCGACACACATTCAGCAATTTTCTTCCGTTTTTGTTGGTTGTACTGTCATAGCTGTTTCTTTGATTCTGTATGGACTCCTGGTCGTAATTTGCATGGCCCAGTATGTATGTGTTGCCATCAGAACTTGTATAGTCCTTTTCCCTTCCTGTCCTGGCATTGAGGTCTCCGCAGATGAGCACTTGTCCCAGGGATTGGAAGTGGATGACATAATTTTGTAGGATCTCATAGGTTTCTGGTCTGAAATATGGAGACTCTGCTGGGGCAATGTATGCTGCACACAGGTAGATGTCAGACTGGGAGGTGAGGATGGAGCTGCTTATTCTTAGCCAGATGTGGCTCTCTCCTTTTTTGATTGCATTGATGTTCCCATGTAGCTCCTCCTTGTACCAGACTAGTATTCCTCCTGAGCATCGATGACGTCACATCTACCCCCGGCGCAGGCGCATTGAGGATGGAGCGGCCGAGCGAGCGGCCGCCTCTCAGTGCGCCTGCGCCGATTGAAGACAGATACGGCGCAGGCGCGAGATTTGGAATTCAAACAGGGCCAGCAGAGAACGATTCCGTTCCCTGGCCCTGTCAATCACAATGCAGAGGGGGGCGTCATTAGGATCGGAGGATGCGGCTGCTTTAGCAAGGGAATTTACATATTTTAAAAATACCTTTTTATCAAATTCTACTGAACCAAAATGATTATTTAGCTTATATATGCAGAGATCGCAGTATAGGGATTATTAGTAAACAAAAAACGGTTTAGTGGGCTGACAGAAGCCCTTTAATGATCACATACTTACCTTCCAGAGTGCAGCAGTTGCTGAGATCTTCTCCCGGTCCGTGGTCCCTCCAGATGGCTTTTCTTTGCTTCCGTCCGAAGTCCGTCTTCTTATCTTCCTGTCTTCTCTTCCTTTCTCCAGCAGGAGATGGATCGCCACAAGTGACGTCACAGCCTCCTGCTGGAGAAAGCGTGGACCGGCAGTCTTCACAGCGCACTAGGCTGAATGCTAGTGCGCATGTTCAGGACCGCTGGTTGCTCTATGTATTGTACAGGCTTCTATGTGAAACCTGTACTGACTTTTGCACAGCACGATGTAAGCGCTGTGCAGGAGTGACAGCATAGCGATCAGCCACAGAGGCTGATTGCTATGCTGCGCATCTCACTTAGGGCACTCACTGGCAAATTGGGATGGGGGGGGCGGCACTGTGGATGGCACTCTGTGGCAATGAAGATGGCACATGGGGCACAGTGGATGACAAAGGGGCAATTGATGGCATAGTGGGGGGTACTGGATGGCACAAGAGGACACTGGCTGACAAATAGGGGGTGTTGGATGGCACTAGGGGCACTGTGGATGTCCCTGTTATGGGGGGGGGCACTGTGGATGTCCCTGTTATGGGCGCTGAGTATAAGTGATAGGGCTCGTGCACAGAACCTTATCTGGTTTGCTGTCTTCAAGTCGCGGATCCACTAAATATGGTTACTGTCCGTCTGCGATTCACATTCTTTTGCAGTCCCATTGAGTTCTATGGGTTTTAGATCTGCATTATGAGGACCAGAATAGGACATGTTCTATCTTTCGCAGAACTGACACACGAATGTGGAAAGCACATGGACGTCATCAGTGTGTTTTTTACATCCGTATGTAAAGACAGAACATGTCCCATTCTGGTCCTCAAAATGAGTACCTTAAATTAGGGGTGCACCGAAATGAAAATTCTGGTCCGAAACCGAAAATTCAGGATACCCCTTGACCGAAACCGAAACTGCCTTTTTGCCCAAATACTTTTAAAAGACCCCCCACCCCATAACAGTGCCATCCACAGACCCCCCACCTCATAACAGTGCCATCCACAGACCCCCCCACCTCATAACAGTGCCATCCAGACCCCCACCCACCCCATAACAGTGCCATCCACAGACCCCCACCCACCCCATAACAGTGCCATCCACAGCCCCCATTGTACAATTAATAGATTAATAGAAAATATTTCAAAATAGCGGGGAGGGACTGGGAGGAGGAGCTGGGGGCCGGTGCGTTCACTGTGCTCCGGCCCCCAGCTCCAGTAGTTATAAAATGTTGTACAATTAATAAGCATTCTATTCATGAGGCCCCCCTCTGCAGTATTACATTCAATACAGCCACATCCTACTCACAGGTCTGTCATCTTAATGCTGGCCTGCCGGGCAGAGGAGCGGCAGCGTCACAACTGACGTCATGTGCCCGGCCTACTTTCTGAATGAAGGAGGCGGCGCAGGCATGTGACGTCAGTCGTGACGCTGCCGCTCGTCTGCCCGGCCGGCCAGCACAGCCCTGTGAGTAGGATGTGGCTGTATTGAATGTAATACTGCAGAGGGGGGCCAAATGAATAGAATGCTTACTAATTGTACAACATTTTATAACTACTGGAGCTGGGGGCCGGAGCACAGTGAACGCACCGGCCCCCAGCTCCTCCTCCCAGTCCCTCCCCGCTATTTCCGGCCGATATGTAAAAATATCGGCAGAAACAGATTAGGTGCATTCTCGGCCGATATTTTCGGCCGCCGAAATTTCGGTGCACCCCTACCTTAAATACATGGAACTCAATGGGACTGCAAAATATGTGGATTGCAAAATGTGCACACGACCGTCCCCATTCTGGAGATAGTGAGGGAAAATCCTGTGGACCGTCAGTGATGGGATTAGATACACCACTCAGCAGGCTGTATGACACAGGATAGGATTAGATACAGATGTGATTGGATACGCTTGCTGATTCAAGCTGTTTTTCAAACTCTGGAGATGGTGAGGGAAGAGCCTGCAGACGGTCAGTGATGGGTTTAGATACACAGCTCAGCAGGCTGTATCACACAGGATAGGATTAGATACCCATGTGAGGGCAGAGCCTGTGGGCAGTCAGTAATGGGATTTAGACACTGGGTGAGAAGTAGATTCATATCTGGGTGTAGAAAGACACAGGAGTTGTAGTGGGTGTACAGTTGTGGCCAAAAGTTTTGAGAATTACATAAACATTGGAAATTGGAAAGTTGCTGCTTAAGTTTTTATAATAGCAATTTGCATATACTCCAGAATGTTATGAAGAGTGATCAGATGAATTGCATAGTCCTTCTTTGCCATGAAAATTAACTTAATCCCAAAAAACCTTTCCACTGCATTTCATTGCTGTTATTAAAGGCCCTGCTGAGATCATTTCAGTAATCGTCTTGTTAACTCAGGTGAGAATGTTGACGAGCACAAGGCTGGAGATCATTATGTCAGGCTGATTGGATTAAAATGGCAGACTTGACCTGTTAAAAGGAGGGTGATACTTGAAATCATTGTTCTTTCATTGTTAACCATGGTGACCTGCAAAGAAACGTGTGCAGCCATCATTGTGTTGCATAAAAATGGCTTCACAGGCAAGGATATAGTGGCTACTAAGATTGCACCTCAATCAACAATTTATAGGATCATGAAGAACTTCAAGGAAAGAGGTTAAATTCTTGTTAAGAAGGCTTCAGGGCGTCCAAGAAAGTCCAGCAAGCGCCAGGATTGTCTCCTAAAGAGGATTCGGCTACGGGATCGGAGTACCACTAGTGCAGAGCTTGCTCAGGAATGGCAGCAGGCAGGTGTGAGCGCATCTGCACTCACAGTGAGGCGAAGACTTTTGGAAGATGGCCTGGTGTCAAGAAGGGCAGCAAAGAAGCCACTTCTCTCCAAAAAAAACATCAGGGACAGATTGATCTTCTGCAGAAAATATGGTGAATGGACTGCTGAGGACTCGGGCAAAGTCATATTCTCCGATGAAGCCTCTTTCCGATTGTTTGGGGAATCAGGAAAAAGGCTTGTCCAGAGAAGAAAAGGTGAGCGCTACCATCAGTCCTGTGTCATGCCAACAGTAAAGCATCCTGAGACCATTTATGGGGTTGCTTCTCATCGAAGGGAGTGGGCTCACTCACAATTTTGCCCCAAAACACAGCCATGAATAAAGAATGGTACCAAAACACTCTCCAACAGCAACTTCTTCCAACAATCCAATAACAGTTTGGTGAAGAACAATGCATTTTCCTGCACGATGGAGCACCGTGCCATAAGGCAAAAGTGATAACTAAGTGGCTCGGGAACCAAAACGTTGACATTTTGAGTCCATGGCCTGGAAACTCCCCAGATCTTAATCCCATTGAGAACTTGTGGTCAATCCTCAAGAGGCGGGTGAACAAACAAAAACCCACTAATTCTGACAAACTCCAAGAAGTGATTATGAAAGAATGGGTTGCTATCAGTCAGGAATTGGCCCTGAAGTTGATTGAGAGCATGTCCAGTCGAATTGCAGAGGTCCTGAAAAAGAAGGGCCAACACTGCAAATACTGAACTCTTTGCATAAATGTCATGTAATTGTCGATAAAAGCCTTTGAAACGTATGAAGTGCATGTAATTATATTTCACTACATCACAGAAACAACAATAACAAAGATCTAAAAGCAGTTTAGCAGCAAACTTTGTGAAAACTAATATTTGTGTCATTCTCAAAACTTTTGGCCACGACTGTATGCTGCTGCAGACAGAGTGGGGGGTGCAGGATCACAACCAGATGTAGAATGTCATGAAGTTTATTGGAAGACAACGCGTTTTGGGGTTCTAAGGACCCGTTTATCAAGTCTGTGTGAGGTTTGAGATTATCACTCTGTGTTGTCCGAGGCACAAAATTGCCTCTTCAAGGGTAGGTGGTGCTATTCAAGCTTTATCAATGTTTTACTGGTGAAACTGTACTGATAGTCTGAAGGAAACAATCAGCACAGCAAAGAAGTAGGTGAAAGATCCTCAGGAGAACAGCTTGGAAGATGGTTCCAAAAAATATAAACTCAGCAGGAATGGCCGGACAAAGACTGTTTTCAAGGCATGAGAGTGAAGCTAAACAACAAAGGTACTATAGCTAAAATACTGAGTATTTTAGCTATAGTACCTTATGCTGTTATACAACTCTGAGAGTTTGCAATGATCAGAAAATTGTCTAAGTATGGTAGGAATAAAATGTCCTCATTCCTTATGAAGGATGCCACTTCTGAATTTATTTTTGTGAAAATTCTGGGGCTCATGGGAAGACCGAATGGGAGAGCCTGATATTGGAGATAACGAATCTGACCTCTGACCATTACAGCCACTCTGAGAAACCTTTGATTAAAGGGGTAAATGGGGACGTGGTAATACGCATCCATTTAAGTCGAGGACTGCGATGAAACAACCTGGGTATAGTAGATGGATTGCGGATTTTAATCGTTTCCTTCTTAAACTTCCTCAGAACCAGGTGTTTAATTTTTTTAGGTTTATAATGGTGCGACAGGTATTGTCAGTAAAAATAAAAATAAAGAGAATAGTACACTTTTCACTGTTCTGTGAAAGGTACCGGAATCAGAACCTGTTTCTCCTTTAATTCCAGAAACTCCGCTTCCATTGCAGATGGTCTCGATGACAACCCCTGAGGTTTTGTGATCTTGAATCTTTGAGGGGGGGAAGGAGCAAAATTCTAGTTTTAAGCTTTCTTTTATTATGTTCTGAACCCATCTTCCCCCTATTCTTTCCCATGCGGAAAGAAAGAACTTTATTCTCCCTCCCACAGAACTTCTGGCGTCATTGCTGCTGGGATGATTTTTTTAGGCTGAGAGGAGAAATTTCTGAACAAGAGACCCCTGCTCCCAAACCCCCCTAGATCTGGAACTCTGAATTTTTTCGCTGCCACGATTCTTCCTTTTTAAACCTTGAGGAGCAAAAGGGATGTCTAGATCTGGAGAAGGAATTAGAGGTAAATCCTGTAGCGACGCCTGGAAATGTTCTTTTCCTATCAGCTGCCTTCTCTAAAAGGAAGTCTAATTCTGGGCTAAACAAGAATTCTTCCTGACAAGGGATACCACATAACCTCTGTTTGGACGACAGGTCCCCCACTCTCCAATTTTTTAACCATAGTGCTCTTCCAGCTGAATTGGAAAGAGAGGAGGCCTGAGCAACTAATCTAACCGAGTCCACGGAGGCATCAGCCAAAAAGTCTGCCGCCTTCTGTAAGGTAGGGAATAGAGGCTAAGATCTTTTCTCTGGGACATTTATCACAAATCTGGGTATCCAATATTTCTAACCAAATGACCATGGATCTGTCTGCAACCGTAGATGCTATACTAGGTCTAAAGGTGGAAGTGAATGCTTCCCATGTGTGTGTTTGTGGTTTTTTTTTTTTTGTTTTTTTTTTAAGGCAGCAGTCTATCTTCTTATCTAACAGATCTTCTAAAGATCCCATGTCCTCAAATGGATGGGAGGAATTTTTTGGTATTTTGGAAATGGCAACATCGATTTTAGGTGCCTTATCCCAGGAAGAAAAGGCCTCCACCAATGATTAACCTTTAATACAGGAGGCGGGTGCTGGCAGCAGATCGGCGGCAGTTAACCCCTCAGGTGCCGCACCTGAGGGGTTAACTACCGCTGATCGCAGCTCCCTGTCAGAGGCAGGGTGCCGACTATGTGATTCTGCTGCTGGCACCTGTATTAAAGGTTAACTATCATTGATGGCGCAGTGCACCTGCCCTCTTCCGCCCCTCTCGCTTCTTATTGTTAGCAGCAGCACAGGGGGTAGGGAGAGAGTGGCTCCTTCTCCCCTGTGCTGCTGAGGGAACATGAGCGCGCTGACAGCAGCGCGCTCATGTTTTGTGATGCTAGGCTGCGCAGTAGGGCAGCCTGATATCAATAAATGTCAAATCCCCATATCGGATCGATACAGGGACAAAAGTATCGATTGGGTATCGATATTTTGATACCCGCAACAACCCTAGATGTATATGAAAAGGATGTGGTGGTTAAGCTTAAAATGTACAGAAATCTAAGTCCTTAACCACCTCAGCCCCCCTAGCTTAAACGCCCTTAATGACCAGACCACTTTTTACAATTCTGCACTACAATACTTTCACCGTTTATTGCTCGGTCATGCAACTTACCACCCAAATTAATTTTACCTCCTTTTCTTCTCACTAATAGAGCTTTCATTTGGTGGTATTTCATTGCTGCTGACATTTTTACTTTTTTTGTTATTTGAAATGTAATGAAATTTTAGCAAACAAAATGAAATTTTTCACTTTCAGTTGTATTTTTTTTTTAAAAAACGACATCTATATATACGTTTTTCGCTAAATTTATTGTTCTACATGTCTGTTGATAAAATAAAATAAATGTTTGGGTATAAAAAAAATATGGTTTAGGTAAAGGTTATAGCGTTTACAAGCTATGGTACAAAAATGTGAATTTCCGCTTTTTGAAGCAGCTCTGACTTTCTAAGCACCTGTCATGTTTCCTGAGGTTCTACAATGCCCAGACAGTAGAAAAACCCCACAAATAACCCCATTTCGGAAAGTAGACACCCTAAGGTATTCGCTGATGGGCATAGTGAGTTCATAGAACTTTTTATTTTTTGTCACAAGTTAGCGGAAAATGATGATTTTATATTTTTTTCCCCCTTACAAAGTCTCATATTCCACTAACTTGTGACATAAAATTTAAACTTCCATGAACTCACTATGCCCATCACGAAATACCTTGGGGTGTCTTCTTTCCAAAATGGGGTCATTTGTGGGGTAGTTATACTGCCCTGGCATTTTAGGGGCCCTAATGTGTGAGAAGTAGTTTGAAATCACAATGTGTAAAAAAAAAAAAAATGCTCTGTGAAATCCTAAAGGTGCTCTTTGGAATGTGGGCCCCTTTGCCCACCTAGGCTGCAAAAAAGTGTCACACATGTGGTATCGCCGTACTCAGGAGAAGTTGGGCAATGTGTTTTGGGGTGTCATTTTACATATACCCATGCTGGGTGAGAGAAATATCTCGGTCAAATGCCAACTTTGTATAAAAAAAAAATTGGAAAAGTTGTCTTTTGCTGAGATATTTCTCTCACCCAGCATGGGTATATGTAAAATGACACCCCAAAACACATTGCCCTACTTCTGAGTACAGCGATACCACATGTGTGACACTTTTTTGCAGCCTAGATGCGCAAATGGGCCCACATTCCTTTTAGGAGGGCATTTGTAGACGTTTGGATCCCAGACTACTTCTCACGCTTTAGGGCCCCTAAAATGCCATGGCAGTATAAATACCCCACATGTGACCCCATTTTGGAAAGAAGACACCCCAAGGTATTCAATGAGGGGCATGGCGAGTTCATAGAAATTTTTTATTTTTTTTGGGCACAAGATAGCGGAAATTGATTTATCTTTTTTTTTTTTTTTTTTTCTCAGAGTCTCCCTTTCCGCTAACTTGGGACAAAAATTTAAATCTTTCATGGGCTCAATATGCCCCTCAGCGAATACCTTGGGGTGTCTTCTTTCCAAAATGGGGTTTGTACTGCCCTGCCATTTGAGGGTCTCCGCAATCATTACATGTATGGCCAGCATTAGGAGTTTCTGCTATTCTCCTTATATTGAGCATACAGGTAATGAGATTTTTTTTCTTTTTCCGTTCACAGTCTGGGCTGAAAGAAAAAATGAACGGCACAGATTTCTTCATTCGCATCGATCAATGTGGATGAAAAAATCTCTGCCAAAAAAAAAGAGGGGAAAGGCGTCTGCCAGGACATAGGAGCTCTTCCCAACATCCATACCTACTTAGCTCGTATGCCCTTGCAAACCCGATTTCTCCATTCACATCAATCGATGTGGATGAATAAATCATTGCCGGGATTTCTTTTTTTTTTTTTATATAGTGTTTGCCAAAGCATATGAACACTGTCGCCTCCTCAGCTCATATGCCTCGGCAAACGTATCTTTTACTGCAGAGAAGAAATCTCGTCTTGCAGCGCCGCATACACCGACTTTTGTGTAATCTGTCAGAATGCACATCAGTGCTGCAGCTAGTCGATCGGTTGGTCCACCTGGAAGGTAAAACAAACAAAACAAAAAAGAAAAAACCAGGCCGCAACGCAATACATTTATTAACTTTATAATAACATTTGAACGGAACATATAAACTTTATTTAACTTTTTGAACAGAACGCTAACTTTTTTGCTTACTGGTGATTTTTTTTTAATTTTATTACCTTTTATAGGACAAACCTCTCCTTCCCCATGGGACAATGTGCAAAGCGCAAATCGCCCAAAGATGTGGCGAAGTGCGTTATGCACTTTGTCCCAGGTGAAAGGAGAGGTTTGCAGCAGCTCTGTGTGAATGGGCCCTAATAGCCCTGTGTGCCTGTCCTGTGAGATGCGATCCCTATGCTAAGTGTACCTGTGTGTGGTACTTCCGGAAACACTCCCCTAAGCATAGGGCAGGGTGGTCAGGACAGAAATAGCGGGTGTCCACTCCTGCTACAGACATGACATCTGTTTCGGGTGATGGTTGGGTTAAGGTACCAGCAATGACATTGGGGTAATGTCGCTCGTGTAGACAGCTCACTACACTGGTGGATGGGGCAAAGGAACCTCCTGGATACAGGAGGTTCTCGATGATCTCTTCCTGAAATTTGAGGAAGGATTCTGTTCTTCCAGCCTTACTGTAGAGAACAAAACTATTATATACAGCCAATTGAATTAAATATAAAGACACCTTCTTATACCAGTGTCTGGTGCGTCGGGAAACTAAATAAGGAGCCAACATCTGGTCATTGAAGTCCACCCCTCCCATGAGCAAATTATAGTCGTGGACACAGAGGGGCTTTTCAATGACACTGGTTGCTCGTACCAATTTGTATTGTCGTGTCTGCGTGAATCGAGGAGAGCATGTAAACGTCACGCTTGTCTCTCCATTTCACCGCGAGCAGTTCTTCGTTACACAAGGCAGCTCTCTCCCCCCTTGCAAGACGGGTGGTAACGAGCCGTTGGGGGAAGCCCCGGCGACTAGGTCGCGCGGTGCCACAGTAGCCAATCTGTTCTAGGAACAAATGCCTGAAGAGGGGCACACTTGTGTAGAAATTGTACACATCAAGATGGTACCCCTTGCCAAATAAGGGTGACACCAAGTCCCAGACTGTCTTCTCACTGCTCCCCAGGTAGTCAGGGCAACCGACCGGCTCCAGGGTCTGATCTTTACCCTCGTAGATCCGAAATTTGTGGGTATAGCCTGTGGCCCTTTCACAGAGCTTATACAATTTGACCCCATACCGGGCGCGCTTGCTTGGGATGTATTGTTTGAAGCCAAGGCGCCCGGTAAAATGTGTAAGGGACTCGTCTACGCAGATGTTTTGCTCAGGGTTATACAAATCTGCAAATTTTGTTGTTGAAGTGGTCTATGAGGGGCCGAATTTTGTGGAGCCGGTCAAAATCTGGGTGGCCGCTGGGACGGGACGTGGTGTTGTCGCTAAAGTGCAGGAAACGCAGGATGAACATGGGCATGTGATGAATTGGGTTCGTGGACCAATATGACCGCAATTCATGCTTTTTGGTTGGACCCATGTTGAGGAGAAGGCCCCGAAAAAATGTTAATTCGGAAACTTGGACTGGTTTCCACCGGAAAGGCTGGGCATAATAGCTTCCCGGGTTGGCGGCTATAAATTGAGTGGCATACCGATTTTGTTTCTGCCACAACTATGTCCAAGAGCTCAGCAGTCAAGAACAGCTCAAAAAATCCCAGGGCCGAACCGATCTGAGCTGTCTCAACCAGAACTCCAGACTGGTCGGTGAAAGGGGGAACTAATGGTGCGGCTGAAGTTGGGGGCTTCCAATCAGGGTTTGGCAACACCTCAGGGACTCTAGGGACTCTACGGGCATGTCTGTGTGGTGGCTGCGACGGGGTAACTATTGCACGTGCCACCGTACCAGCTTCAACTGCCCTTCTGGTGCTCGCCACTTTCACCATGTTGCACGGCAGTGCTGGTACTAGGTCCAGGGTGGGCTGCGCTGCTGGTGTATGCCTCACCACGTAATCCGACAGCGCCAGCCCCACTCTGCTGCCCTTTAAGCGGATCCTGCGCAACTTGTGGTGTAACAACACGGGGCCGGGTACGCCTGTTGGTATCAGGGACCTCAACCTCCTCGTCCGAACTTTGGGTCAGACTGCCACTGCTTTCTACAGGTTTATATTCTGACCCGCTAGATTCGTCAGATGAGGGTTCCCATTCCTCATCCGACTGGGTCAGAAGCCTGTAGGCCTCTTCAGAAGAATACCCCTTGTTTGACATTTGGACTACTAAATTTAGGGGGTATTCGCTGAGACTACCCAAGAATAAAAGCAAGCCTGTCTTACAAATGCGAGGCTAGCAAAGTACCGGAGGCCGCTGCGATTGATAAAAAATATAAAAACTGATTTTTATTTTTTTTATTTTTTTTTTCTCGCCGCAGAGCTTGTAAAGTGATAAAAATAAATTTTTTGTCACTGGGGCGGGCGTGGGTGAACGCACGTGTGGGCGACCGATCATGCCTGATCGGGAGAACACTGCGTTTTGGTTTTAGGGCGAACTAAGGTGACACTAATACTATTATAGATCTGACTGTGATCAGTTTTGACCACTTACAGATACTATAAAAGTACAAATGCTGATTAGTGACTGCGGTGCGGTGGGCTGGGCGCTAACTACCTAACCAAGAGGCCTAAACTATCCTAAAACCTATCAGTCAATACCAGTGAAAAAAACTGACCGTTTACACTGATCACTTTTTTTCCCTTTCACTAGGTAATTGACAGGGGCGATCAAGGGGTTAATTGGGGTGATGGGGGGTGATCTGGGGGCTAAGTCTGGTGTTTGGTGCTACTCACTGTGATGTCTGCTCCTCTGCTGGAACCAACCGACCAAAAGAACCAGCAGAGGAGCAGAGAAGCCGTTTAACACCTTATATTTATAAATATAAGGTGTTAAATGGCTTGTGATTCATTGTTTTTTTTTTTTAAAAAACATCAGCCTGCCAGCGATGATCATTGGCTGGCAGGCTGATGATGTAACCCCCCTTGAACTTTTGCCGGCCCGCGATGCTGCATTAGGCGGTCCGGAGACGGTTAAAGGGGGTTTCTCACTTTAACAAATAGCATTTATCATGTAGAGAAAATGAATACAAGCCACTTACTAATGTATTTTGATTGTCCATATTGACTCCTTTGCTGGCTGGATTAATTTTTTTCATCACATTATACATTGCTTGTTTCTATGGTTACTACCATCCTGCAATCCATCACTGGTGGTTATGCTTGCACACTATAAGAAAGTGCTGGCCTCTTTAGTGTCTGGGACCGTGGTTGCACTCATAGGCCAACACTTTTTACTGTAGTGTGCAAGCACAAACGCGAATGGTGGATTGCAATTTGGCCATAACAATGGAAATTAGCAGTGTATAATGTGATGGAAAAATTAATCCAGCCTTCAAAGTCAGCAATATGGATAATCGCAACTAATTAAATTAGTAAGTGGCTTGTATAAGGCTACTTTCACACTAGCATTTTTGTCGGATCCGTCATGAATCTGCACAGACGGATCAGTTCAGATAATACAACCGTCTGCATCCGTTCAGAACGGATCCGTTTGTATTATCTTTAACATAGCCAAGATGGATCTGTCTTGATCACCATTGAAAATCAGTGGAGGATGGATGCATTTTCTATTCCAGATTGTGTCATAGAAAACTGATCCGTGCCCATTGACTTGCATTGTGTGTCAGAACGGATCCGTTTGGCTTAGTTTCGTCTAGGGATCGACCGATATTGTTTTTTTTTAGGGCCAATACCGATAATTTGTGACCTTTCAGGCCGATAGCCGATATTTTATACTGATATATTCTGGGAATTTTCATTTTTGAAAAATAAAATAAAAAATTCCTACACAAATCTGCTGAAAATGTATGTTTATAGTTAACCTGTAGGTTTTTTTTTTGTTAATCTTTCTTTTTCATTTATACATTAAAGTATATAAATATATATATATATATATATATATATATATATATATTTCAATTATTATTATATATTTTTTTTTTTTACTAACTTTTAACCCCTTTAGGGACTAGAACCTTTGTCCTATTCACCCTGATAGATCTCTACAAGGGTGAATAGGAGCTCACACTGTCCCTGCTGCTCTGTGCTTTGTGCACACAGCAGCATGGAGCTTACCATGGCAGCCAGGACTTTAATAGCGTCCCGGCTGCCATGGTAACCGATCGGAGCCCCAGAATTACACTGCTAGGGCTCCGATCGGAGGAGCAGGGGAGAGGGGATCCTGTGGCCACTGCCACCAATGATTAATACTGAGCGGGGCTTGGCTGGGGGGCTGCACTGCGCCACCAATGTTTTTAACTCTGGGGTGGGGGAGGGGGGCGCACTGCGCCACCAATGATCAATACTGGGGGGCGCACTGCGCCACCAGTGATTAATACTGGGGGGCGCACTGCGCCACCAGTGATTAATACTGGGGGGCGCACTGCGCCACCAATGATTAATACTGGGGGGCGCACTGCGTCACCAATGATTAATACTGGGGGGCGCACTGCGTCACCAATGAAGAGTAATCTCTCATTAATGAATCACATAGCCGGCTCCCAACCTCTGAGCGGTAGTTGCAATCCGCGACACCTGAGGGGTTAGCTACCGAGGTTCGCAGCTATTGCTCATAGAGGTCGGGAGCCAGCTATGTGATTCTGCAGCCAGCTCCCTCCTCCTGGATATGAATTAATGAGAGATTTCTCTTCATTGGTGGCACCGTGGCCACAGCCCCTCCCCTTGTCCTCTTTCCCCTCATTGGCGGCAGCAGCAGCAGCAGCAGCACAGGGGGAGGGAGACACTGCTTCCTTCTCCCCTGTGCTGCTGAGGGAACACGGAGAGAGCTGTCAGCAGCGCGATCTGTGTTTCCAATACGTTATCGGAATATTGCCAAAATACATGCTGATACCGATGACGGTCAAAATACTGAATATCGGCTGATAATATCAGCAAAACCCATAATCGGTCGATCCCTAGTTTCGTCAGACGGACACCAAAACGGTCTGCCTCCAAAGCAGTCTGGAGACGGAACGGAGTCAAACTGAAGCATACTGAGCGGATTCTTTTCCATACAGAATGCATTAGGGAAAAACTGATCCGTTTTGGAACGCTTGTGAGAGCCCTGAACACGGATCTCGCAAACGGAAAGCCAAAGCGCCAGTGTGAAAGTAGCCTTAACCTCCTCTACATAATAAATGCTATTTGCTGATGTGAGACAACCCCTTTAACCCTTTCTCTATTAGCAGAGACCTGACGCTAATTACTGTGACTGTCAATAATGCAGATTGCGGTAATTAAAGGCTTTAGATGCTATGATCAAGTTATATCACGGCATAAACTGTCAAAAACTCGGAAGCTCGCGCTTCTGGGCTTCCTACCGACCTGCGGCCAATGGTAGTTGCTTTGAATGTGCTGGGGCTTGCTGAAGAGACCAGCGGCATTCATGCTGCAATTCTTATTTTGGCCACCAGATGGCAGGCCAACACAAGAAATTAGCAATTGACAGTAATAAACTCAGTTAAAAAAATTATTGTTCAAAATGAAAAAAAAAAGATCTTATAGGCTCATGTGAGCTTCAAAATCATTACAAATTTTTTTTTCAAAAATGTATAAAAAGTTTAAAAAAATATAAAGTTTGTCACCCCCCCTTTCCGTAGAATAAAAAAAAAAAATACCTATATAAAAAATATAAACATCATGAGTATCACTGCAACTGAAAAGCTCGTACTATTCAAATATAAAAATATCTTTCCAATACAGCGACTGGCGTAACGGGAAAAAGGGTCAAAATTAGGGATCGACCGATATTGATTTTTTTAGGGCCGATACTGATAATTTGTGAACTTTCAGGCCGATAGCCGATAATTTATACCGATATTCTGGGAATTTTCATTTTTGAAAAAAAATAAAATAAAAATTCCCACAAATCTGCTGAAAATTAATGTTTATTGTTAATGTGTATTTTATTTTTGTAAATCTTTCTTTTTCATTTATATTTAATATTTTGGTGTTTTTTATTTTTGTAACTTTTTATTTTTTATAACTAACTTTTAGCCCCCTTAGGGACTAGAACCCTTGTCCTATTCACCCTGATAGAGATCTATCAGGGTGAATAGGAGCTCACACTGTCCCTGCTGCTCTGTGCTTTGTGCACACAGCAGCATGGAGCTTATCATGGCAGCCAGGGCTTCAATAGCGTCCTGGCTGCCATGGTAACCGATCGGAGCCCCAGCATTACACTGCTGGGGCTCCGATCGGAGGAGCAGGGGAGAGGGGATCCTGTGGGGGGAGGGGGGGGGGCCCTATGCACCACCACTGCTTAATACTGGGGGGGAGGGGGGGCGCACTGCGCCACCACTGCTTAATACTGGGGGGGCTTGGGGGGGGAGGCGCACTGCGCCACCAATGCTTAATACTGGGGGGGGGGGGGGGCGCACTGCGCCACCAATGTCTGATACTGGGGGGCTTGGGGGGGCGCACTGCGCCACCAATGAAGCTTAATCTCTAATTTATTCATATACAGGAGGCGGGAGCTGGCTGCAGGATCACATAGCCGGCTCCCGACCTCTATGAGCAGTAGCTGCGATCCGCGGCACCTGAGGAGTTAACTACTGCAGATCGCAGCTACAGCTCATAGAGGTCGGGAGCCGGCTAAGTGATCCTGCAGCCAGCTCCCGCCTCCTGTATATGAATAAATGAGAGATTAAGCTTCACTGGTGGCGCAGTGGCCATAGCTCCTCCCCTCCTCTTGTCCCCTGTCCTTTCAATGGCAGCAGCAGCACAGGGGGAGGAGACACTGCTCCTTCTCCCCTGTGCTGCTGCTGAGGGAACACGGAGAGCGCTGAGAGCAGCGTGATCTGTGTTCCCAATACGCTATCGGAATATCGGCAAAATAGAGGCCGATACCGATAGCGTTCAAAATCCTGAATATCGGCCGATAATATCGGTAAATCCGATAATCGGTCGATCCCTAGTCAAAATGGCTAATTTGCCTTTTTTTTTGTTTATTGTTTCGCTTACTCCCCAAAAAGTTATAAAATGTGATCAAAAAGTCACACACACACGACAAAATTGTATCATTAAAAATTACATATTGTCCCGCAAAAAATGGGCCACTATACAGCTCAGTAGAAATAACTATAAAAAAAAAAAGTTATGGGGGTCAGAATATGGTGATGTAAAAAAATGTTTTTCAAAGTTTAAATTTATTTTTACACTATTTAGACACATAACAAACTAGGGTTGTTGCGGGTATCGAAATTTCGATACCCAATCGATACTTTTGTCCCGGTATCGATACGATACCGGGATTTCCGTTTTTTCGATACTGGGCTGCGCTTCTGCGCAGTCTAGTATCTCTGAACGTGAGCGCGCTGGTATCGGCGCGCTCATGTTCTCTCTCAGCAGCACGGGGAGAAGGAAGCTGTCCTCCCTCCCCTGTGCTGCTGCCGCTGCCACCAATGAGAAGCGAGGGGCGGAGGAGGGGCGGCAATGAGAAGCGAGGGGCGGAGGAGGGGCGGCAATGAGAAGCGAGGGGCGGAGGAGGGGCGGCAATGAGAAGCGAGGGGCGGAGGAGGGGCGGCAATGAGAAGCGAGGGGCGGAGGAGGGGCGGCAATGAGAAGCGAGGGGCGGAGGAGGGGCGGCAATGAGAAGCGAGGGGCGGAGGAGGGGCGGCAATGAGAAGCGAGGGGCGGAGGAGGGGCGGCAATGAGAAGCGAGGGGCGGAGGAGGGGCGGCAATGAGAAGCGAGAGGCGGAGGAGGGGCGGCAATGAGAAGCGAGGGGCGGAGGAGGGGCGGCAATGAGAAGAGAGGGGCGGAGGAGGGGCGGGCGCACTGCGCCACCAATGATAGGATTATTTCCACACAGAGCGGCGCCCAGCGATGCCCCAGCACTCACCATTAGTCCGGGGCGCCGCTCCGTTCGCCTGCAGTGCCCCATTACTGTCTCCTCTCCTGCTCCACATGCTGCTGATTACTATCGGAGCGATGGGGGGAGACATCAGCTTCACTAGTGGGCGTTCCTTCTCCCTGCGCTGCGATTGGACAGCGCTACAGCCAGGGAGAAGGAACGCCCACTAGTGAATCTGATGTCTCCTCCCATCGCTCCGATAGTAATCAGCAGCATGTGGAGCAGGACAGGAGACAGTAATGGGGCACTGCGGGCGAACGGAGCGGCGCCCAGAACTAATGGTGAGTGCTGAGACATTGCTGGGCGCCGCTCTGTGTGGCCTGATAGTGAAAGTCTGGACTCATATACAGTAGTCAGTCTTTAACACATACAGGAGGCGGGTGCCGGCAGCAGAATCGCATTGCCGGCACCCTGCCCCTGACAGGGAGCTGCGATCAGCGGCAGTTAACTGCCGCTGATCTGCCAGTACCCGCCTCCTGTATAAAGAGGTTGTTATCATTGCCCCCCCCCCCCCCTCAACCCACCCATCCCATTAAAATCATTGGTGGCACAGTGCGCCGGCCCCTCTCAACCCCCCAGTATTAAAATCATTGGTGGCAGTGGCCACAGGGACCTCTCCCCCCCCCCCCCCCCCATATTGGTGGTGCAGTGGCAGCTTCTGATCGGAGCCCCAGCTGTGTAAGCCTGGGGCTCCGATCGGTTACCATGGCAGCCAGGACGAAGCCCTGGTTGCCATGGTAACATCCCTGATGCTGTGTGCACAAAGCACAGAGCAGCAGGGACAGTGTGGAGTCCTATTCACCCTGATAGAGATTTATCAGGCTGAATAGGAAAAGGGATGAAAGATCCCAGGTTCTAGCCCCTAAGGGGGGGAAATAGTTATTAAATAAAAAGTGTAAAAAAAACAAACAAAAAACACTAAAATATGAAGTATAAATCACCCCCTTTTCCCAATTTCACATATAAAATATATAAATAATAAACATATTACATCGCCACGTCAGAAAAGTCCAAACTATTAAAATATATTTAAAAAATCTAGGTGGTGAATGCCGGAACAGAAAAAATAAAATAAAAACTGCGCGATTCGCCATTTTTAAAAATGAGGAATGCACGTGGCTTTTTTTGTTTATTTTTTTCGCGTGGTATCGAATGGTATCGAGTATCGCAATACTTTTTCATGGTATCGAAACCGAATAAAAAAATTGGTATCGCAACAACTCTATAACAAACCTATACATATGGGGTATCGTTTTTGCTGCGAATGAAATGCTGTGGGAACAAAACCCGTAAAACGGTGGAGGAATTGCATTTTTTCTGTTCCGGCGTTCACCACCTAGATTTTTTTTATTTTTTATATTTTAATAGTTTGGACTTTTCTGACGTGGCGATATGTAATATGTTTATTTATATATTTTATATGTGAAATTGGGAAAAGGGGGTGATTTATACTTCATATTTTGGTGGGGTTTTTTTTTACACTTTTTATTTAATAACTATTTCCCCCCTCAGGGGGCTAGAACCTGGGATCTTTCATCCCTTGTCCTATTCACCCTGATAGAGATCTATCAGGCTGAATAGGACTTCACACTGTCCCTGCTGCTCTGTGCTTTGTGCACACAGCATCGGGGGATGTTACCATGGCAACCAGGGCTTCTGTAGCGTCCTGGCTGCCATCGTAACCGATCGGAGCCCCAGGCTTACACAGCTGGGGCTCCGATCAGAGGCTGCCACTGCACCACCAATGAGGGGGAGGGGAGAGGTCCCTGTGGCCACTGCCACTAATGATTTTAATGGGATGGGGGGTTGAGGGGGGGGGGGGGTAGTTGGACACTGCACCACCAATGATAAGTACCCCTTTATACAGGAGGCGTGTACTGGCAGATCAGCGGCAGTTAACCCCTTAGGTGCCGCACCTGAGGGGTTAACTGCCTCTGATCGCAGCTCCCTGTCAGGGGCAGGGTGCAGGCAATGCGATTCTGCTGCCGGCACCCGCCTCCTGTATTGTGTTAAAGACTGACTACTATATGGGTCCGGACTTTCACTATTAGGATACACAGATCGGCGCCCAGTGATGTCTCAGCACTCACCATTAGTCCGGGGCGCCGCTCCGTTTGCCTGTAGTGCCCCATTACTGTCTCCTCTCCTGCTCCACATGCTGATTACTATCGGAGCGATGGGGGGAGACATCAGCTTCACTAGTGGGCGTTCCTTCTTCCTGGCTGAAGCGCTGTCCAATCGCAGCGCAGGGAGAAGAAACGCCCACTAGTGAAGCTGATATCTCCTCCTATCGCTCCGATAGTAATCAGCAGCATGTGGAGCAGGAGAGGAGACAGTAATGGGGCACTGCGGGCGAACGGAGCGTGGGAATAGTCATATCATTGGTGGCGCAGTGCGCCCGCCCCTCCTCCGCCCTCTCTTCTCATTGGTGGCGCAGTGCGTCCGCCCCCCCCCCCCTCTCATTGGTGGCAGCAGCAGCAGCACAGGGGGGAGGGAGGACAGCTTCCTTCTCCCCGTGCTGCTGAGAGAGAACATGAGCGCGCCGATACCAGCGCGCTCATGTTCAGAGATACTAGGCTGCGGAGAAGCGCAGCCCAGTATCGAAAAAACTGAAATCCCGGTATCGTATCGATACCGGGACAAAAGTATCGATTAAGTATCGAAATTTCGATACCCGCAGCAACCCTTCCCCATCCACTTGGTCGCGTAGCGGATCTCCTCTTCTTTCTTCAGGACCTGGGTAAAGGACCTTTGACGTCACTGCGATCATCACATGGTCCATCACCATGTGATGAGTGCAATGACGTCATCAAAGGTCTTTTACCCAGGTCCTGAAGAAAGAAGAGGAGATCCGCAACGCGACCAAGTGGATGGGGTGAGTTAAATTTGTTTATTATTTTTAACCCATCCATCCCTAGTTTACTTAGCATTCTGTATTAAGAATGCTATTATTTTCCCTTATAACCATGGTATAAGGGAAAATATTAAAATCTACAGAACACCTCACCTGAACTTCTGAGAAAAAGTTCGGGTTTGGGTACCAAACATGCCGATTTTTCTCATGCGCGTGCAAAACGCATTAAAATGCTTTGCACTCGCGCAGAAAAATTGTGCATTTTCCCACGACGCACCTGCATCCTATCCGGCTCTCATGCGACGCCCGTGTGAAAGAGGCCTAAGGGTTATATAGCATCATAAATAGATATAATGCTATGCGACCCGTCAGTGCTGGCAGGGCAGGACAGGTGCTTCTGTATACTCATGCTGTGAGTTCGATGCGTGAGAGGGGACTTAAAGAGGACCTTTCACTTGAAAATGCAAGTTAAACTAAAGATATACCCTTACTTGCCGGCCTCCTGTGGTGCTTATACAGTTCTTCATTTTGAACTCAATGCCCCCGTTTGTCCGTGGTGCCCCCTGCAATATTTCCCGCCTTCTATGCTAATGAGCCATTCGGCTCAACTGGGCGGGCCTGCAAAAGTTCTCCCGGCGTGTCTTTCTTCTCCCTGGCATGGAGCGCATCCAATCAGCGTGCTTCGCTCTTGGCCAGGGAGAAGAAGCTCCAGTTCTCGCGGTTTCATCCATCCTAAGCCGCTGCTCCAATTCTCGCCGCGGGAATTCAAGATGAACTGGAGCTTCTGCCTGGCTAAGAGCGGAGCGCACTGCGCCACCAATGAAGAGAAATCTCTCATTTATTCATATACAGGAGGCGGGAGCTGGCTGCAGAATCACATAGCCGGCTCCCGACCTCCATGAGCTGTAGCTGCGATCCGTGGCACCTGAGGGGTTAACTACCGCGGATCGCAGCTACCGCTCATAGAGGTCGGGAGCCGGCTATGTGATTCTGAAGCCAGCTCCCGCCTCCTGTTCAATTTGAATAAATTAGAGATTTCTCTTCATTGGTGGCGCAGTGGCCACAGCCCCTCCCCTTCTCTTGTACTCCCTCCTCTCATTGTCAGCGGCAGCAGCAGCACAGGGGGAGGAGACACTGCTTCCTTCTCCCCTGTGCTGCTGAGGGAACACGGAGAGCGCTGTCAGCAGCGTGATCTGTGTTCCCCATAAGCTATCGGAATATCAGCCAAATAGTTGCCGATACCGATAGAGGTCAAAATCCTGAATATCGGCCGATGATATCGGTAAAACCGATAATCGGTTGATCCCTACCGGCAAGTAACGGTATATCTTAGTTCAACTTGCATTTTCAGGTGAAAGGTCCTCTTTTAAAAGTTGGCTTGTACACCTTGAGTCTCTTCTGAAGGCGAACACCCCTTATGAAAATATTGCAGACTCTTTTCCCCTGTTAATCTTGATTCTCTCAGATTGTCGGCAGGCCCACGTCTTTGGGGAATAATGCCAGAGCTCTACGGAAGCCTGTGAGATTCAACCTCTTAGGCTGGGTCTCACAGGCAGGCTGTTGGTGTAAAAGCTGTTTTGTAATGCATTGTAGAGGGGATAAGAACCCCTGAAGTTGAAGTCCCAAAGTGGGAATTAATAAAGTTTTTCATAAAAAAAAAAAAGGGTTTCAAGTAACAAAAAAGTCCCTTTCCCATAGACAATCCCCAAAATATATGGCTTTCAGGATACGAAGACACTAAAACATTTTCCTTTTTTCAAAAATGCTTTTGTGTAAAACTAAAATAAAATGAAACCTGTGCCAAAACAAACTTTTTTTTTTTTGGTCACCTTACCCCAAAAAGAGTATTATTGAATGATCAAAATATCACATGTACCCATAAATGGTACCAATAAAAACATCACAAGTCGATTGGCAGAAAAATTAAATAAAGTATGGATTTATTAGGTAAAACGGAAACAAAAAGGTAGTCATATTTGATATTTTTGTGTCCGTATCAATCTGCTCTAAAAATAGCAAATGCTCTAACCTGTCAGGTGAACAGTGTGAAAAAAATTAAATGAACTGTGCCAGAACTGCCTTTTTTTCTTTACTTTGCCTATTAAAAAGCCTAATATAGAGCAATCGAAAATCATATGTACCCCAAAAATAGTACCAATAAAACTGCCACCCTATCCTGTAGTTTCCAAAGGGGGCACTTTTTCAAGTTTCTACTGTAGGGGTGCTTCAAACGCCTTCTCTTCTGCGCCCTGTCGTGTGCCCATAAAGCAGTTTGCTCCTACATGTGGGGTGTTTCTGTAAACTACAGAATCAGGGTAATATTTAGTTTTGTTTAACTGTTAAAGGGGTTGTCCGAGTTATGGAAAAAAAAAATATAATATAGCACTGTAAATCTGATGGGCCGCAATATATAATTGAGCTAACCAAGTTTTAGGTAAAAAATTATATTTAGTCATTTCCCTGGTTCTCTTCTGGCCCTTTGTTTACCTGCAATAACAACAATCTTGGCCACTCCCCCTTCTCTGCAAAGGGAGTAAATACAAGTGCTGCCCTGAGTGACATGTCTGCCTCCTGGGAGACTCAGCAGCATGTTGTATGTAGGGCTGCAGTAAACAATTATTTTAGTAATCGAGTATTCTATTGATTATTTTTTACGAGTAATCGAGTAATCTAATAAGAAAAAAATAGACTGTTTTTCTTTATAAAAACTCATCAGACCCCCTGCCATTAGTCCCCAACACCCTTTGTTCCCCACTTTGCGATCAGCCCAAGTGCATCAGCTCCCCCCTCGCCCCAGTGCCATGAGCTCGCCCCAGTGCCATGAGCTCGCCCCAGTGCCATGAGCTCGCCCCAGTGCCATGAGCTCCCCCCTCGCCCCAGTGCCATGAGCTCCCCCCTCGCCCCAGTGCCATGAGCTCGCCCCAGTTCCATGAGCTCGCCACAGTGCCATGAGCTCGCCCCAGTGCCATGAGCTCGCCCCAGTGCCATGAGCTCGCCCCAGTGCCATGAGCTCGCCCCAGTGCCATGAGCTCGCCCCAGTGCCATGAGCTCGCCCCAGTGCCATGAGCTCGCCCCAGTGCCATGAGCTCCCCCCTCGCCCCAGTGCCATGAGCTCCCCCCTCGCCCCAGTGCCATGAGCTCCCCCCTCGCCCCAGTGCCATGAGCTCGCCCCAGTGCCATGAGCTCGCCCCAGTGCCATGAGCTCGCCCCAGTGCCATGAGCTCGCCCCAGTGCCATGAGCTCGCCCCAGTGCCATGAGCTCGCCCCAGTGCCATGAGCTCGCCCCAGTGCCATGAGCTCGCCCCAGTGCCATGAGCTCGCCCCAGTGCCATGAGCTCGCCCCAGTGCCATGAGCTCGCCCCAGTGCCATGAGCTCGCCCCAGTGCCATGAGCTCGCCCCAGTGCCATGAGCTCGCCCCAGTGCCATGAGCTCGCCCCTCGCCCCAGTGCCATGAGCTCGCCCCTCGCCCCAGTGCCATGAGCTCGCCCCTCGCCCCAGTGCCATGAGCTCGCCCCTCGCCCCAGTGCCATGAGCTCGCCCCTCGCCCCAGTGCCATGAGCTCGCCCCTCGCCCCAGTGCCATGAGCTCGCCCCTCGCCCCAGTGCCATGAGCTCGCCCCTCGCCCCAGTGCCATGAGCTCGCCCCTCGCCCCAGTGCCATGAGCTCGCCCCTCGCCCCAGTGCCATGAGCTCGCCCCTCGCCCCAGTGCCATGAGCTCGCCCCTCGCCCCAGTGCCATGAGCTCGCCCCTCGCCCCAGTGCCATGAGCTCGCCCCTCGCCCCAGTGCCATGAGCTCGCCCCTCGCCCCAGTGCCATGAGCTCGCCCCTCGCCCCAGTGCCATGAGCTCGCCCCTCGCCCCAGTGCCATGAGCTCGCCCCTCGCCCCAGTGCCATGAGCTCGCCCCTCGCCCCAGTGCCATGAGCTCGCCCCTCGCCCCAGTGCCATGAGCTCGCCCCTCGCCCCAGTGCCATGAGCTCGCCCCTCGCCCCAGTGCCATGAGCTCGCCCCTCGCCCCAGTGCCATGAGCTCGCCCCTCGCCCCAGTGCCATGAGCTCGCCCCTCGCCCCAGTGCCATGAGCTCCCCTTCTATGACGCTGTGCACTTCATGCGCCTGGCCTTAGTTGCGCCCCACCCCCTCGGTTTCACCAACTTACCTTTCCAGCAGGGGCGCTGCCGACACTCCATCATTCTGCGCTGCTCCTGACGTCACACAGTGCGTCAGGTCACGGTGTGCGTACGTCAGGAGGTTAGAGCAGCGCAGGACCATGGATGTACTGTGGAGTGTCCGGATGCCGCCTGCTGGAAAGGTGAGTATTCCAAGCGCAGCGGGAGACCACGGAGCATGAGTAATAGCAAGCGCTTCACTCCCGCTCTGTGGTCACATGACACAAACGAATCCTCGATGCTAAAAATTTGCATCAAGGATTTTTTTTGTGTCTAATTACTTGATTTAATCGAGTAATCGTTTCAGCCCTAGTTGTATGTATAGGACTACAAGTCCCAGCTGGACAATGACACTGCTGATACACACAGGATCTTCTCCCTACCTGTTCTTGTGCAGAACTCATCTAGTCTGTGAGCTCCTGTGCCCAGCATTTGTCTCCTCTTTGCCTGCAACTACTCAGTAAAGCCTTCAGCCCTGAGTCTGTGCAGCTCAAGGGGTTAAGAATCCAGGGAGAGATCAGACAGCAGCAGACGGCAATGAAGGGAGGCGTGGCCAGCACAGTGACCTCTCGTGCACGAATAATCAGAGCAGGGAGAGAAACTGACATCACAGGTCATGTGACCCTCAGTGAAATCTGAGAAACCAGCAACTGGAGATAAAGTAAGTGAATTGTAAAGTCCTTTCATTTGCCTAGTTAGAAGCATACAAAGAACCAAACAATTACCCTGACAACCCCTTTAACCCTCGCTGTGTTACAGGAAAAATGGATTAAAATGGAAAATTTGCCAGTAAAGTAATATTCTAGCTACATGTTCCTTTAATTCTTGTGGAACACCTAAAGTGTTAACAAAGTTTTTAAAATCACTTTTGAATATGTTGACGGGGTGTAGTTTCTAAAATGGGGTCATTTATGGGTGGTTTGACAGATATTGATTTTTTTTAGGGCCGATACCGATAATTTGTGAACTTTCAGGCCGATAGCCGAATTTATTTGTACCGATATTCTGGGAATTTTCATTTAAAAAAATAAAATTCCTACGCAAATCTGCTGAAAATTAATGTTTATTGTTAATGTTTAGTTTTGGTTTTGTAAATTTTTTTTTTTCCATTTATACTTAATATTTTGGTTATTTAAGTTTTAATTATTTTTATTTTTCTAACTTTTAGCCCCCTTAGGGACTAGAACCCTTGTCCTATTCACCCTGATAGAGCTCTATCAGGGTGAATAGGAGATCACACTGTCCGTGCTGCTCTGTGCACACAGCAGCATTGAGCTTACTATGACAGCCAGGGCTTCAATAGCGTCCTGGCTACCATGGTAACCGATCGGAGCCCCAGGATTACACTGCTGGGGCTCCGATCCGAGGAGCAGGGGAGAGGGGATCATGTGGCCACTGCCACCAATGATTAATACTGGAGGCGGGGGCTTGGGTGGGGGGTCGCACTGCACCACCAATGTTTTTAATGTGGGGGGCGCACTGCGCCACCAATGATTAATAATGGGGGGGGGGGCTTGGGGGGGCGCACTGCGCCACCAATGATTTATACTGGCGGCTTGGGGGGGGGGGGGGGGCGCACTGCGCCACCAATGAAGTTAAATCTCTAATTTATTCATATACAGGAGGCAGGAGCTGCAGAATGACATAGCCGGCTCCCGACCTCCTATGAGCGGTAGCTGCGATCCGCGGCACCTGAGGGGTTAACCGAGGATCGCAGCTACAGCTCATAGAGGTTGGGAGCCGGCTATGTGATCCTGCAGCTCCCGCCTCCTGTTCAATTTGAATGAATGAGAGATTCCTCTTCATTGGTGGCCCAGTGGCCACAGCCCCTCCCCTTCTCTTGTCCCCTGTCCTCCTATTGGCTGCAGCAGCAGCACAGGGGGAGGGAGACACTGCTTCCTTCTCCCCTATGCTGCTGAGGGAACAGCAGCGCGATCTGTGTTCCCCATAAGTTATCGGAATATCGGCAATATAAATGCCGATACCGTTAACAGTCAAAATCCTCAATATCGTCCGATAATATCGGTAAAACTGATAATCGGTCGATCCCTAGTTTCTACTATGAAAGGCTACTTTGACACTGGCGTTTTGGCTTTCCGTTTGTGAGATTCGTTCAGGGCTCTCACAAGTGGTCCAAAATGGATCAGTTTTGCCCTAATGCATTCTGAAAAAAAAAGGGATCAGCTCAGAATGCATCTGTTTGCCTCCGTTCTGTCTCCATTCCGCTTTGGAGGCGGACACCAAAATGCCGCCTGCAGCGCTTTGGTGTCCGTCTGACGAAACTTAGCCAAACGTTCTGAGACACAATGCAAGTCAATGGGGACGGATCCATTTTCTATGACACAATCTGGCACAGTAGAAAAGGGATCCATCCTCCACTGACTTTCAATGGTGTTCAAGATGGCTCCGTCTTCGCTATGTTAAAATATAATACAAACTGATCCGTTCTGAACGGATGCAGACGGTTGTATTATCTGAACTGATCTGTCTGTGCAGATCCATGACTGATCCGCACCAAACATGAGTGTATATACAGACCAAAAGTTTGGACACACCTTCTCATTCAAAGGGTTTTCTTTACTTTCATGACTATGAAAATTGTAGATTCACACTGAATGCATCAAAACTATGAATTAACACGTGGAATTATATACATAACAAAAAAGTGTGAAACAACGGAAAATATGTCATATTCTAGGTTCTTCAAAGTATCCACCTTTTGCTTTCATTACTGCTTTGCACACTCTTAGAAACATAGAATGTGTTGGCAGATAAGAACCATTTGGCCCATCTAGTCTGCCCAATATACTAAATACTATGGATAGCCCCTGGCCCTATCTTATATGAAGGATGGCCTTATGCCTATCCCATGCATGCTTGAACTTCTTCACTGTATTTGCAGCTACCACTTCTGAAGGAAGGCTATTCCATGCATCCACTTCTCTCTCAGTAAAGTAATACTTCCTGATATTACTTTTAAACCTTTGCCCCTCTAATTTAAAACGATGTCCTCTTGTAGCAGTTTTTCTTCTTTTAAATTTTCTCTCCTCTTTTACCTTGTTGATTCCCTTTATGTATTTAAAAGTTTCTATCATATCCCCTCTGTCTCGTCTTTCTTCCAAGCTATACATGTTAAGGTCCTTTAATCTTTTCTGGTAAGTTTTATCCTGCAATCCATGTTTTGCTTTGATTACTGCTTTGCACACTCTTGGCATTCTCTTGATGAGCTTCAAGAGGTAGTCACCTGAAATGGTCTTCCAACAGTCTTGAAGGAGTTCCCAGAGATGCTTAGCACTTGTTGGCCCTTTTGCCTTCACTCTGTGGTCCAGCTTACCCCAAACCATTTCGATTGGGTTCAGGTCCGGTGACTGTGGAGGCCAGGTCATCTGGCGCAGCACCCCATCACTTTCCTTCATGGTCAAATAGCCCTTACACAGCCTGGAGGTGTGTTTGGGGTCATTGTCCTGTTGAAAAATAAATGATGGTCCAACTAAACGCCAACCGGATGGAATAGCATGCCGCTGCAAGATGCTGTGGTAGCCATGCTGGTTCAGTATGCCTTCAATTTTGAATAAATCCCCAACAGTGTCACCAGCAAAGCACCCCCACACCATCACACCTCCAACTTCATGCTTCACGTTGGGAACCAGGCATGTAGAGTCCATCCGTTCACCTTTTCTGCATCGCACAAAGACGGTGGTTGGAACCAAAGATCTCAAATTTGGACTCATCAGACCTAAGCACAGATTTCCACTGGTCTAATGTCCATTCCTTGTGTTCTTTAGCCCAAACAAGTCTCTTCTGCTTGTTGCCTGTCCTTAGCAGTGGTTTCCTAGCAGATATTCTACCATGAAGGCCTGATTCACACAGTCTCCTCTTAACAGTTGTTCTAGAGATGTGTCTTCTGCTAGAACTCTGTGTGGCATTGACCTGGTCTCTAATCTGAGCTGCTGTTAACCTGCGATTTCTGAGGCTGGTGACTCGGATGAACTTATCCTCCGCAGCAGAGGTGACTCTTGGTCTTCCTTTCCTGGGGCGGTCCGCATGTGAGCCAGTTTCTTTGTAGCGCTTGATGGTTATTGTGACTGCACTTGGGGACACTTTGAAAGTTTTCCCAATTTTCCGGACTGACTGACCTTCATTTCTTAAAGTAATTATGGCCACTCGTTTTTCTTTACTTAGCTGCTTTTTTCTTGCCATAATACAAATTCTAACAGCCTATTCAGTAGGACTATTAGCTGTGTATCCACCTGACTTCTCCACAACGCAACTGATGGTCCCAACCCCATTTATAAGGCAAGAAATCCAACTTATTAAACCTGACAGGGCACACCTGTGAAGTGAAAACCATTTCAGGTGACTACCTCTTGAAGCTCATCAAGAAAATGCCAAGAGTGTGCAAAGCAGTAATCAAAGCAAAAGGTGGCTACTTTGAAGAACCTAGAATATGACATATTTTCAGTTGTTTTACACTTTTTTGTTATGTATATAATTCCACACGTGTTAATTCATAGTTTTGATGCCTTCAGTTTGAATCTACAATTTTCAGTCATGAAAATAAAGAAAACTCTTTGAATGAGAAGGTGTGTCCAAACTTTTGGTCTGTACTGTATGTGTGTATATGTGTATGTATGTATGTATGTATGTATGTGTGTGTATATGTGTATATATATATATATATATATATATATATATATATATATATATATATATATAAATAAAACTGAAATATATTGCTTCAGATTTACCACTATATAGAAGTACAATGTGTCACCAGAAAACAGTCTCAGAATGGCTTGGATAATTTAGGCTACTTTCACACTTGCGTTCGGAGCGGATCCGTCTGGTATCTGCACAGACGGATCCGCACCTATAATGCAAACGATGGTATCCGTTCAGAACGTATCCGTCTGCATTATATAAAAAAATAAAATCTAAGTCTAATTGTTAGGCCGAATGCACACGGCCGTGAGCGGTCCGTGGAACCACAGGCTGGATTCCTGCTGAGAGCAGGAGCACACGGCGTCATTGGTTGCTATGACGCCGTGCGCTTCCTGCTGCCGCCGCAATACTGTAGTACACTGGTATGATCTATACCAGTGTATTACTGTATTGCGGCGGCAGCAGGGAGCGCACGGCGTCATAGTAACCAATGACGCCGTGTGCTCCTGCTCTCAGCAGGAATCCAGCCCGTGGTTCCACGGACCGCTCACGGCTGTGTGCTTTCGCTAATAGTCATACGTATCCGTCTTGACTTTGCATTGAAAGTCAATGGGGGACGGATCCGTTTGAAATTGCACCATATTGTGTCAACATCAAACGGATCCGTCCCCATTGACTTACATTGTAAGTCTGGACGGATCCATTTGGCTCCGCACGGCCAGGCGGACACCAAAACGATGCAAGCAGTGTTTGGGTGTCCTCCTCCTGAGTGGAACGGAGGCGAAACGGAGCCATACTGATGCATTCTGAGCGGATCCTTATCCAGTCAGAATGCATTGGGGATGTACGAATCTGTTCGGGGCCGCTTGTGGGAGCCTTCAAACGGAACTCACAAGTGGAACCCATAGTTGCAACAACCCTGCAATCCATTTCCAAAAAACTGCCTGGTCCTTAAGGTGAAATATGACAGGGTTCTAAAAGGGTTACATTTTTAGATTCAGATGGACTTAGACCAAATATCAGGTCCCATATTTCGCCCTGGAGCATGAATTTGGTCTTATCTGGTCTTACATTACCACCCTATTTAACAATGTAGTATTAGACCTATGGCCCTTAAAACTATATTTTTGGTGGTCATAACCACAGCAAGGATGGTGAATCAATTCAAGATTTTTGTGTCAAAGAACCCCTTTTTCAGGGTGTTGCATAATAGTCTGGCGTTTTGATTATTCCTTCTTGTGTCTAAGTTTCACAGGTTAGAGGAAGTTATTCTTCCTTCTGTGAGAAGCCTGAGGCCTCGTGCACACGCCCATGCCGTGTTTTGCGGTCCATAAATTGTGGATCCGCAAAACACGGATGCCGCCTGTGCGTTCCGCAATTTGCGATTCAGAACGGGCGCCCATAATAGAAATGCCTATTCTTTTCTGCAAAGCAGACAAGAATAGGACATGTTCTATTTTTATTTTATTTTTTTGAGGGGCAACGGATGCAGAAATGTGGCGTCATTCAGCTAACCTAGTCATTAAACTTTTAAGGTACAGGAAAGGGAAAAAAAGCATCAAAACCAACTATTGCAAGATGGTTCAAATCGGCTACTTGCGAATCTAACAGTTATGAGGAAGGCGCATCCTCAGATTTTTTTTTTTTTTAAATCAGATATTTTTATTTGATTTTCACAAACATTTTAAGAACAGCAAAACCCCATACGGCCCTCCGTTCAAAGGCTCTCACAAGCGGCCCCGAACGCTTCCGTCCAGCCTTAATGCATTCTGAGTGGATGCGGATCCGCTCAGAATGCATCAGTCTGGCAGCGTTCAGCCTCCGCTCCGCTTAGCAGGCGGACACCTGAACGCTGCTTGCAGCGTTCGGGTGTCCGCCCGGCCGTGCGGAGGCAAACAGATCCGTTCAGACTTACAATGTAAGTCAATGGGGACGGATCCGTTTGAATATAACACACTATGGCTCAATTTTCAAATGGATCCGTCCCCCATTGACTTTCAATGTAAAGTCTGGACGGATCCGTCGGAGGCTACTTTGACACTTAGAATTTTTTTTACAATATAATGCAGACGGATCCGTTCTGACGGATCCACCGTCTGCATTATATGAGCGGATCCGTCTCAGACGGTTCCGCTCTGAACGCAAGTGTGAAAGTAGCCTTACAGGGTGGTAGTAAGTTGGAAACTGTGTATAATGTGATGGAAAAATGAATGAAGCCAGCAAAGGAAGCACTATAGATAATCACAATACACTAGTAAGTGCCTTGTATTAACTCCCTCTACATGATAAATGCCACTTGCTGAAGTGAATATATAGAGAGGTCCGGCAGCACTACTATATCCAAAATGAACCAATTGGAAAGACCATACACAATACCTTGACCACGGTAGTGATGGTGCAAGCAGATCGGGATCCTGGCTGTTGATCCACCATCAATAACAATACAAAAAATCTGCAGCACTCGTCGATTGTAGCAAATATAGTGTGGGTTTATTCCATAAAAAACAGCAAGATGATGCAACGTTTCGACCGTTCCCAATTGCTTGGAAAAGACCGGGAACGGTCGAAACGTCGCATCATCTTGCTGTTTTTTATGGAATAAACCCACACTATATTTGCTACAATCGACGAGTGCTGCAGATTTTTTGTATTGTACTTGCTGAAGTGAGACAGCCCTTTAAGACTGCCCCCGGTCAACTATCAGTGACTGAGAGCTATGTACATATGTGTAAACACTTGGGCTTCATGCACATGAACTTATTTTTGGTTTGCATTTCTATGGGGCCGCAAAAAAATGTGGATAGCACACGAATGTTATGTGTGCTGCTCGCATCCATTTATCATGTAGAGAAAGTTAATGCAAGGCACTTACTAATGTATTGTGATTGTCCATATTGCCTTTTTTACCGGCTGGATTAATTTTTTCCTCACATTATATGCTGCTCGTTTCCATAGTTACAACCACCCTGCAATCCATCAGTCTTGTCGGAGCTCACGTCAGCTGGTATTTTTTACTATAGTGTACAAGCACAGCCATACTGCTTGTCTGCGTGTACTGTCTTACATTCAGCATTAACCATTCCTGTCTTCCAAATAAGAGGACTGTTATTTCTAGCCTAATTTGTTTATTGGCAAAACAGGAGTATTTGATGGTAAAACTATAAGAATACAAATAACATTAAGTATATAGCATAACATGCACTGTAACATTTGCATAACACCGTAGGCTAGCTAAGGCCTCTTTCACACTTGCGTTGTCAGGATCCGGCGTGTACTCCACTTGCCAGAATTACACGCCGGATCCGGAAAAACGCAAGTGAACTGAAAGCATTTGAAGATGGATCAGTCTTCAAAATGCGTTCAGTGTTACTATGGCAGCAAGGACGCTTTTAAAGTCTTGGTTGCCATAGTAGTAGTGGGGAGCGGGGGATCAGTATACTTACAGTCCGTGCGGCTCCCGGGGTGCTCCAGAATGACGTCAGAGCGCCCCATGCGCATGGATGACGTGCCATGTGATCACGTCATCCATGCGCGTTGGGCGCCCTGACGTCACTCTGGAGCGCCCCGGGAGCTGCACGGACGGTAAGTATACTGCTCCCCTCTATACTTTACCATGGCTGCCAGGACTTTAGCGTCCCGGCAGCCATGGTAACCATTCAGAAAAAGCTAAACGTCGGATCCGGCAATGCGCCGAAACGACGTTTAGCTTAAGGCCGGATCCGGATTAATGCCTTTCAATGGGCATTAATTCCGGATCCGGCCTTGCGGCAAGTCTTCAGGATTTTTGGCCGGAGCAAAAAGCACAGCATGCTGCGGCATTTTCTCCGGCCAAAAAAACGTTCCGGTCCGGAACTGAAGACATCCTGATGCATCCTGAACGGATTTCTCTCCATTCAGAATGCATTAGGATAAAACTGATCAGGATTCTTCTGGCATAGAGCCCCGATGACGGAACTCTATGCCGGAAGAAAAGAATGCAAGTGTGAAAGAGCCCTTACAGTATAACAATAACTAGCTGAACAGCTTTGCATAACATACCGTATCTTCCCCCCCCCCCAAAGTGTGGGAAAAATAGCAGTACGTCTTAAGGAAGAATGCTGTATTTTGCCAAATTTTAAATGATACGCCGCGCTGCGATGCCGGCATCTGATTTTATAATGACAGCGGGGCCCGTGCAGTGACTGTATTCTACTACACGGGCACCGCTCACTGTATATAATCACTACGTCATGCGCCTGCGCCGCCCACTTTATGAATGAAGCAGGTGGCGTGGGCGCATGACATAGTGACTCACGCTGCCAGCGCCCGGCCTCCCTCCTCTCTGCTACAGAGCGCTTGTAAGTGCCGTAATACAGGCACTGATTACCCAGAATTTTTATACAATAACAATGCCTACAATTACAGATACGATTATATACAGTGAGCGGGGCCCGTGTAGTAGAATACAGTCACTGCACGGGCCCCGCTGTCATTATAAAACCAGATGCGACCCCCACCCCCTGTATTGGGGCTCATTCACACTACAGGGACACTGTTATACAGGGGTTCTGTGGATGACACATAGCATAAGATGCTATATATGTGTCATCCACAGATCCCCCTCCCCCCCCATAACAGTGCCATTCAGAGACCCCAATAAGAGCCATCCACAGATCCCCCATAACAGTGTCACCCACAGACCACCATTAGTTCAAAACCCACCAAAAGCACACCTTTTGGTTAAAAATATTTTTTTTCGTATTTTTCTCCTCAAAAACCTAGGTGCGTCTTATGGGCAGGTGCGTCTGATATGACGAAAAATACGGTAATGTCCTGAAACAAAGATAGATATACTTTTGCTAGGATGGTGGAGTTTAAAGGGGACCTTTCATCAGTTTAGCCCTAGTCTAATTACAGTCTTACCTTTATAGGCTGGCCCCCACTAATGCCTTTGGTATTTTATTTTTATTTTTTTCACTTTAACACAATAATAGCATGATTTTTCTTATGTAGGGTCTCCTTTTTTGCGGGACGAAGTGACTGTTTTGTTGGTACCATTTTGTGGGACATACGCCTTTTTGATCACTTGCTGTTGCACTTTTTGTGATGTAAGGTGACAAAAATATATATATATTTTTTTTAAATACATTTTTATCAGACGGGGTGGATCATGTGATAAATGTATAAAGCTGGCCGTCTCTGACGCGACAATAGCAAATATGTCTATTTTTATTTAATTTTTTTCTATTTTTAACATTTTTTTCACTTAATTGGGGAATTTTTTTTTTATGTGTGAAACCTCTTTTTTTTTTTTTTTTTTTTATAAAACACTTTATTTTTATTTTTTGTTTTACACTTTGCATCCCCCATAAGGTCATACATGACCCCTGGGGGACGTTTAACTTCACTTTTTTTTCCCCACTATTGATTTCTCCTGTAACTGGGGCTGACATAGTAGCCCCAGTTATTGGGGAAATACACCCCCAAGAGAGGCTGTACACCAATATACAGTGCTGTACAGCCTCAGTGCAGTGCAGCCTCAGACAGCTCCTTTACTCTCCTGGCCCCGGCAATCACATGACCGCCCAGCGGGGACTGGAAGGCGATCTAGAAGGCAGGGACTGGGAACTGTCCCTGCCTTCTCTCTGGGTTGCCCTGCTGTCACTGACAGCGGGCTGCCCACTTGGCAGCTGCAGCATTAACGTGCAACTGCCATCGCTGAATGGATGTTCCAGAACATCCGTTCATAGATAAACGACTGCCCATATATAGTCAATGGGCGGTCGTGAAGTGGTTAATGAAAATATTTTTGTTTTTCCTTTTAGCTTTTTTAGGGCTTCTTTTTCTTTGATCAGGTGTGTTTAACTTTTTGGTGGTAAATCCAACTCCTCTATACCTTTCAATAATGATCTTTGAAAAGCCTCCAAACGATTTATTTTTTAGGAACGTATGTGTATTTTACTTTATTTTGCAGATTCAAACTTGCTGTATTTGAGGTCACGTATTTGAAAATATAAATTTTCCTGATTATATTTCTGTACATCAAAATAAAGTTGAAATTTATTGCGTTTCATCATGGGGCAAATTTAAAACTTACTCAGTACATATGAGCTAACCCACAAAGAGACCAGTGTGCTGAATGAATGTCTTATCCACAGCCATTGAGAAAAAAACTGCTCATATTCTTTGTGGCTGTGACGTGGTCTCTGGGATTGGACAGCTCACAGCCAGGGATGAGATGCCCCCTGAGAAACTGGGCCATCTCCTCCTCCCTGTACCGATGCTATTGATGGCATACAGATCGCCAAAACAGAATGGGAGCCCAACAGGGCAATGGAGCAGCATATTATTAAAAAGAAAAATAGTGTGATGACCTCTCTTAATCTTGGCCTACAACGTGAGGTACTGATTTTAGAAAGTACAAACTCTTTAACCCTTAGGATACGGGAAGTTTTTTTGTGTGCGTTTTCATTTTTCTTCCATGTCTTCCTGGAGCCACAATTATTATTATTTTTTTTATTTTCCCCGTTCCCATATCCATAAGAGAGCTGTTTTTTTTGCGGGGCAAGTTATACTTGCCATGTAGTGGGAAGCTGAAAAAAAATAATTCCTCCACAGTTTTTCAGGTTTTGTCCCTATGGAGTTCCCTTTGCAGCAAAACTGACCTGTGCCCTTCATTCTCTGGGTCAGTACAATTTTATGTGTATTTTTTTATTAAAATTCGTTTCGTCACCATATTCTGACCCCCATAACTTTTGTATAGTTAGCCCCACACAGCTACGTAGACCTATGTGGATTACTTCTTTCTTATGTTGGCCTGGGTCAGAGAGACCCAGCTTATTAGAATTATTTACTGGTATCCCTGAAAGCTGCATGGATTCTGGTATTAACACTGAAGCGTATGCTTCTTGGTTTTTCACCCTTGTGATGCTGAACATGTTTATAGACCGCAGCAGCGCCGTACGTGTACGGCGCTGGTAGTGAACTGGGTAAGCCCCATTCACGCGTCAGTGTTTTGGTCAGTGAGCGCCATCAGTCATTGTGAGCCAAAACCAGGATTGGAGCCTCCACAGACTTAAGGTATATTCACCTGTTATGTGTTTAGGGCCACACCTGGTTTTGGCTTAGTCTCTGATTGCAATAATTGACCTAAACACTGACGTGTGAATGAGGCATTAAATTAATAAAATATAAGTTTTACTTAATCTTTTCCCACAGAACATACATTAATCTGCTCAGCTCATCCACCTGCAGCTCAGACAACATGTTCCAGGTTCCCTAAGACCACCTGTAATTAGACCTTTTCATTATTGTCATTGGTTTGTGGAGACAATTGAGGGGGTTACCGCAGATTTACTTTGTACAAATATAGTATTTTAATGAATTATTATTTCTTTTCAGTTCAATGGATTTAAGAAAAAAAGTTCTGTTGATCTCAATAAGTCACTTGGGGGAGAGGTAAAAGCATTTCTAACTGAGGAAGAATGTCTTCATTTGTATGATGATCTAACCAAAGTGAACCCTGTGACGACTGAAACTGGTAATTAAATTATTTTATATTCTGTTTACGTTCATATGTTAACTTTCTTTTAATTGTCACATATGTGCTGTAAAAAAATAAAAAAAAATACAGTATTAGGGCTTATGCACACAAACATATTTTGTTTCCGTGTCCCTTCAATTACTTTTGCTGATAGGTTGCGGAACCATTCATTTCAATCGGTCCACAAAAAATGCTGACAGCACACTGTGTGCTGTCCGCATCCGTATGTCCTATTCTTGTCAGTTTTGCGGACAAGGATAGGCACTGTTACAATGGAATCGCAAAAAAAAATAAAAAATACCTGATACAATTAGAGTTGAATTTTTGATTCGATTTCGATACCATAAAAAAGTATTGCGATACTCGATATCATTTGATACCACGCAACAAAAATAAACCAAAAAAGCCATGTGCATTCCACATTTTAAAAAAATGGTGAATTGCGCAGTTTAAATTTTTTTTTTTTTTTTTTTTTGTTCCGGTGTTCACTGCATAGATTTTTTTCTATTTTATTAGTTTGGACTTTTCAGATGTGGCGATATGTGATATGTTTATTTATTGTTTATATATTTTATATATACTTAATATTTTTGTGTGTGGTTTTTTTTTTTTTACGTTTTATTTAATAACTTTCAGGGCTAGAACCTGGGATTCTTTGTGCACACAGCAGCAGAGATCCGACTATGGTAGCGTCCTGGCTGCCATGGCAACCGATCAGAGCCCCAGGATTACACTGCTGGGGCTCCGATCAGAACTGCCACTGAACCAATGAAAGGAGGTGAGAGGACTCTGTGGCCACTGCCACCAATGATTTTAATACTGGGGAGGTTGAGGGGGGGAGAGGGCACTGCGCCACCAATCATTCTAATACTGGGAGGGGGGGCGCACTGCACCACCAGTGATAATTAACCATTTATACAGAAGGCGGGTACTGGCAGCAGATCAGCGGCAGTTAACCCCTCAGGTGCCAGAGGCAGGGTGGCGGCAATGTGATTCTGCTTAGTTAAGTTAGCAGGCTACACAGAGCAGCGCCCAGGGATCTCCCTGCACCTATTATTATTCCTGGGCGCCGCTCCATTTGCACGCTGTGCCCCAGTTACTGTCTCCTGCTCCGTATGCCAATTACTACTATCGGAGCGATGTGGAGGAGACATCAGCTTCTCTAGTGGGTGTTCCTTCTCCCTGAGCTGCGCTGCGATTGGACAGCACTACAGCCAGGGAGAAGGAACACCCACTAGAGAAGTGGATGTCTCCTCCCCATCGCTCCGATAGTAGTAATTGGCATACGGAGCAGGAGACAGTAATGGGGCGGAGCGGCGCCCAGGAATAATAGTAGGTGCAGGGAGATTCCTGGGCTCCGCTCTACATGTCCTGTTCCTCCTCCTTAACGTACAAGATTACAGTCTATTTGGAAAGCATGGTGGAAACAGGAGAGGTGGAGGGGTTTGCCATTGGGTAAAGTCCTCCCTAAGGCCTAGAAGATAGAAATGAGTGAAATGAACATATGGTATGGAGTCGCTGTTGATAGAAATATATGGAGGCAAAAACAATAATAAAATACTGATAGGTGTTTGTTATTGTGAGGAATATGGCTTGATATTTTATGTCTGCCATGTTCCCACACCAGCCATCAGCTGTCAGATAGCAGAGGTAGTAAATTCCACAGGAGGGCCTTGCTTCAAAGCCAGCAGATGGCAGAGAATCTCTAGCAGTCAACCAGTGTTTACAACTTTTCACATTTTCATTCAGCCGGCCAGGAACCACAGAAACAGGAAAGGCCTCTTTGCAGGAGGTCTAGTCCATTCCCCAGTTCTATCAAAAATCTAGCAGACAGCATGGAACCGGCGATTTATAAGGAATTATGAATCGCCCGGCCATTACAGGCACAAACCGGATACATATTTGTGTCCCTGTGGCCACGATAAACAGGCCTGTGGTCATAGTCTGGTGGTGTGTCTCCCCACAGAAACCAAATAACAGTACCATGCTTGGACTCTACATGTAGCTGGAACCCAGGCGGATCATTTGGTCCCAGAACCCTCTCCCTCTGACCTTCTGGTCTGGAGCTATGAACCCTAAAGGGTTTGTGGGTCATTTGCTGCCAGTCCAGCAGAGGGGGGGGGGGGGGGGGGGGTTGACTCCTCCCAGAGGCCTTGAGGGGAGGGACTGGCTACAGGTTAAAAGGCTTGTGCCAGCAAGCGGGCGTGTCTCTCTTAAAGGAGGTCACATCGTGCCATGTGTTTGGAGAGACCTGGAAAGTGCTGACATCACTGCCCCCACGTAACCGCAGCCAAGAACTATTTCACCATCATAGCCCAAAGGAACTTTCATCTACTGTGTAATCCTGTTTGTACCATACTACCTGTATTTGTAACCTCAGACCACATTCTTTGTGTATAGTGTGTTATCTAGTGTGCCCTTAAGGCGATTAAATATATCATTTAATCTTGTGCTATCTTGTATCTCGATCATGAATTTCCACGTCCGTGTTTCTGCTTAGTTATAAGCTACCGCGGGTTGGTTTCTCACCCTATATAATAAACTCTAATTGTGAGAGATACATACCTTATGGGAATAAAAAGATGAGGAACAAGTAAAAACCAATGTGGATACATATAAATGTAAAGGGAGCATAAAATGGCAAAAATAAAGCATTTAAATCACAAAAACAGGAAGGTAGCAAGGAAGCATTGAAAAACTATTAGTAAAAAATAGAATATGTAAAAGACAGATTTAAAGCAGCCAAGCTGTAGACAGAGACTTACTCACCAAAGAGAGTTTAAACTGAAAGTTTTGGCCCTTTACAGAGTGGTGAGGGAGAAGTTGCAGAGAGCAATCGGAAAGCAAATCTATTAAATATTTATTCTCCACTGTATTTACTGGGGAAAATTAACGCATGAAATGCATAGTGTAAAGTAACTTATTAAAACTAGCCTGTCTGACACCGGAAGAAATGCAGCGGTGTTTAAAAAAAAATCCAATAAAATTAAAATGACATCACTGGGACCAGATGACATACACCCGCTTATCCTAAGATAATTAAGTAATGCCACAGACAGACCTTTATTTCTGATATTTAATGTTTTTTTTTCATCTGAGATGCCTTATTTTTCGCCCTATGACAATAAGAAAATATTTTTTATTAGACCTCAGATCAGACCTCCAATGTTAATCAGACCTCAGCTCAGACCCCAATGTGTGAATGACCCCCAATCAGACCTCAGATAAGAGCCCTCATACCTCACATCAGCCCCCATGTGAGCCCTCATACCTCTCATCAGCCCCCATGTGAGCCCTCATCTCTTCATGCAGGGTGCCCGGCTGCAGCCATCTCCGTCTGGTGCCCAGCGCCGCCTTCCCACTAGAAATCGCCGCCCTCCCTTTCAATAGAGCCGCCTACCTCACCTCAGCGCCGCCTCCCTCACCTCAGCGCTGCCTCCGAAATCGTCCGCATGAAGAGACATCCCCTTGGGCACCTTAGTTAGGCGAATGACAGGTTGTAAAAACCTGTTTTATGTGCTAATAGAGCCACAGGCACATTTAATAAGGTCAGTTTCGGATTCAGCGTATTAGTAGGGACCTGGCCATATGTTTAGGTTATAGGCCTCAAATCTCGCGACAGAATCCCTTTAACTATGTGTAAATCAGGGATCAGTACAGAGATCTCTCCCATAATCTTTTTATACCCAGGACAGTGACAAGGGGACATCCTTTGTGTCTAGAGGAGGAGTCGGCAACCTTTTCCAGACGGTGTGCCGATAAAAAATAAATATAATCGAAGCCCTCAGTGTGCTGTGCAATACAGGAAAGTCGTATAACAAAGGGGAGATGTATCAAAACTGTTGTAAAGGAAAACTAGCTTTGTTGCTCATATCAATCAATGAGATTAGACTTTTAATGTTCCAATGGAGCTCTATAAAATGAAAGGTGGAATCTGATGTGGTTGATATGGGCAACTAAGCTAGTTTATATACATTTTGATAAATCACCCCAACTGTATGTGACATAAAGAAAATAATAATTAGTTTAACTTACCATTCAGTGTGACCCTTGTTCCTGACTCTTTTTTTGCCAAGAAAATCTAGGTATGGAGTTTCAAGTGGCTTGTAGCTGGACAGAGATCTTCGAATGGTGAGCTTTCCTGAAATACAGAAAAATCATATAGCACAAACTGTGTAACATAAACAAAAAATATTAATCAGTTTAACTTACCATTCAGTGTGACCCTTGTCCCTGACTTCCTTTGCAAAGATGCTCTAGTTGTGGTTGATATGAGGTGACTTTCAGTTGGACACATGCTCCAGAATGGTCATTAGTAATCCTGTTTCGTGAGGGGCTGAGGATAGCATTCATACGGGGGAAGATCTGCTGTTGACCCAAAGACTGACAGCATTGCAAATGCAATTTTCTTCAAACTGTTAAATTTCTGCAGATGCAGAATTTTCAACACACAAAAAGGAACTGTGCATTCTTTCTGGATGTTTCAAATGATGACCGCAGCTCACAGAATGTAATTGTCCACAAAGATGAGCTCTGGAAGTCAATCAGTTGCAGTCCCAAATCATCGATGCCCATCCATTCAAAAACTGACAGGTGTATGTCTGTCATATTAAACTTGTCTGGAGATATGAGAAAAGAAAATATTGGCCCATCTCTCAGAAAATCTTGAATCTCCTGGAAAAATTGTGACTCAATCTCTTTCATGTACATGGAATGTTAGCTGTGTTGATTGAATGATGAGAGGAAAGCTCTCAAGTGTTTGAAGTAATGAAATGCCCCCTTTTTCTGTATCCTCCACATAAACTTTTAAAGTTTAGATGTGAATGCCTTCCGAATTTCAAACGGCCCCATGACCGTCTGTCCAGCTCCCTGCATGTAGACATTGAGTTCATTTTAAGTGTGATGTAATATCAGCCAGAAACAGAAGTTTCTCAAGCCACGTGAAATCCTCCAGCTTTGCTGTTTTTTCTCAGCAAGAAGGGCTCTAATTGCATCAATGCAGGTCACAAAACTCTCCAGCACTTTAACACTAATGAGCCACCTGACATTGGAATGAAGTGGGACGGTATTGTATGCACATTCCATTTTTTCACAACTGTTGCCATCACAGTATTAAGATCAGAATTTGACATCTTTGCACAGAGATTCTCCTGGTGTATAATGCAGTGGAATTTAAAAACAGGGTGCCCAATTTTGTCCTCAATTAATCTGACAAATCCTTTTCGTTTTCCCACCATTGTGGGGGTGGCAAAGATATTTCTAACATCAACGGAAATGCTTTCAAAAAGTTCAGCAAAGATATTAGCCAAGTCATCACCTTTTGTTGTGCCATAGATTGGTTTCAAACAGCACAGCTCCTCTTGTACTCCAGCAGAATCACAGAATCTGGCCACAATTGCCAAACTCCATTAATGCACACGCTTTCATCCAGTGCAACACTAAGCATAGTGTAGTCTTTCAAACCAGTCACTTGTTGTTCCCTAATGTTTTCCATATCAGTGATCTAGCGCTCAACAGTTCTTGCTGAATTGGACAGGTCTTAAATCTAGACATGATGGTGTTCTTGTTCTGTAAACCATCGAACAAATCACCACTGCACAAAATGCTTTTTTAACACCTTAAGGACCTTGCCATTTTTCACCTTAAGGACCAGGCCGGTTTTGGCAACTTGACGTGTTAGTTTGTAGTGATAACTTGGGAATGCTTTTACTTATCCAAGCCATTCTGAGATTGTTTTCTCGCGTCACATTGTACTTCATGATGGTGAAAAATTTTTGGCAATATAATTCACCTTTTATTTATAAAAAAAATCCCAAATTTACAGAAAGTTTGGGAAAATTAGCAATTTTCAAAATTTTTATTTCTCTCCTTTAAACATTTACCTTATGTAAAATTTCATGTTTGCATTATTTTATAAATGTAATTATATTTTTGGGGATTTTTTTTGAATTTCCAAAACCCTCATTTTTTTTTATTTTTTTTTTTATTTTTATTTTTTTTACCTCTTAAGGACACACGACGTACCGGTACTTCATGTATAGTTCCGATCAACGCCGTCTTCCGGTGACGAGCCTGTGAGATCCAGCCCCCTGGATCTCATAGGCCAAAAGCTGTATGCGTAATGCTCACTGTGTTACTCATACAACCAATGCATTCCAATACAGGAGAAGTATACATATTAGGTATCGCCGTGTCCGTATCGACTGGCTCTATAAACATATCACATGACCTAAACCCTCAGATGAACACTGTAAAAAAAAAACAGAAAAAAAACTCTGCTAAATAAACATTTTTTTTTCGTCACCTTACATCACAAAAAGTAAAACTGCAAGCGATCAAAAAGGCGTTTGCCCACCAAAATAGTACCAATCTATCCGTCACCTCATCCTGCAAAAAATGAGCCCCTACCTAAGATAATTGCCCGAAAACTGAAATAACTATGGCGCTCAAAATATGGGGACACTAAAACATCTTTTTTTTTTTTTTTTTTTTTTTTAACTTTTATTGTGTAAAACTTCCATAAATAAATAAAGTATAGATATTGGGTATCGCTGCGTCCGTATCGACCGGCTCTATAACAATCTCACATGACCTAACCCTTTAGATGAACAACGTAAAAATTTAAAATAAAAACTCTGCTAAATAAACAATTATTTGTCACCTTACATCACAAAAAGTGTAATAGCAAGCGATAGTCACATGCACCCCAAAATAGTGCCAATCAAACCGTCATCTCATCCCGCAAAACTCATACCCTATCCAAGATAATCTCCCAAAAACTGAAAAAATTATGGCTCTCAGACTATGGAAACACTAAAACATGTTTTTTTTTTTTTCTTTTCAAAAATGAAATCATTGTGTAAAACTTACCTAATATGTATACTTTTTTTTTATTTATGCATCGCCGTGTCCGTGACAACCTGGTCTATAAAAATACCACTTGATCTAACCTGTGAGATGAATGTTGTAAATAGCAAAAAATAAAAACGGTGACAAAACAGCTATTTCTTGTTACCTTGCCTCACAAAAAGTGTAATATAAAGCAACCAAAAATCATATGTACCCTAAACTAGTACCAACAAAACTTCCACCCTATCCCGTAGTTTCTTAGATGGGTTCACTTTTATGGAGTTTCTACTCTAGGGGTGCATCGGGGGGGCTTCAAATGGGACATGGTGTAAAAAAAAAAAACAGTCCAGCAAAACCTGCCAAAAACCGTATGGCATTCCTTTCCTTCTGCTCCCAGCCGTGTGCCCGTACAGCAGTTTACGACCACATATGGGGTGTTTATGTAAACTACAGAATCGGGCCCATAAATATTGAGTTTTGTTTGCCTGTTAACCCTTGCTTTGTAACTGGAAAAAAAAATATTAGAATGTAAAATCTGCCAAAAAAGTGAATTTCGAAATTTATATCTCTATTTTCCAATAATTCTTGTGGAACACCTAAAGGGTTAACGACGTTTGTAAAATCAGTTTTGAATACCTTGAGGGGTGTAGTTTCTAGAATGGGGTCATTTTTGGGTGGTTTCTATTATGTAAGCCTCGCAAAGTGACTTCAGACCTGAACTGGTCCCTAAAATTTGGGTTTTTGAAAATTTCTGAAAAATTTCAAGATTTGCTTCTAAACTTCTAAGCCTTGTAACATCCCCAAAAAATAAAATATTCCTAAAATGATCCTAACATGAAGTAGACATATGAGGAATGTAAAGTAATAACTATTTTTGTAGGTATTACTATTTATTATAGAAGTAGAGAAACTGAAACTTGTAAATTTGCAATTTAAAAAAAAAAATTGGGTAAATTTGGTATTTTTTTTTATAAATAAACATTTTTTTTTTTTTACTTAATTTTACCAGTGTCATGAAGTACAATATGTGAGGAAAAAACTATCTCAGAATGGCCTGGATAAGTCAAAGCGTTTTTAAAGTTATCACCATTTAAAGTGACACTGGTCAGATTTGCAGAAAATGGCCATGTCCTTAAGGGGTTAAGGACCACTTCAATTCTAAAGTCACTTTGTGGGGCTTACTGTCACGGCCTATGATGTACGCCGTGACACTTTTGCCACACTTGCTGTTATGGGTGGCAACATGTTGCTGTTTTGGCATGTTGTGGCATTGTCATGGGTTTTGCTGTGTGCGCCGTGACTTGCTGGCCACGCATTCTGTTGTCTGCGGCAACCTGTTGCCTTTGCTTGTGTGTGCAATAAGTAGTGTCTCCCTGCTGTGTGGTGTGTGTGTGTGGTGTTAATGCACTGGCTGGAGCAAAGTGGTGAGTTGGGTGTGGTCTCGGGTCTCTTTATATACTTTGGCTTGGAGACTGTGATCAGTTTGGTTTGTCTGCCTTGCATGGATGAGATCTGAGGGCCATCCAAGTTTGACATCAAGTTTATTAGCGATGTCATCCTGAGTATTCCTTCCTGGTCTTCCTTTCCCTCCTGGTGTGTCATTTACAGTGTGGGTTTAAGTTGGAGTTTTGGTGTACGTCTTGTTTGTGGTTGCATGTCTGGGATATTGTTCGTATTTGTCCCTGCATGTGTGCAAGATGTCTCCCTTGTGTGTGTTACCTCCGAAAGGGGGTCTCATTGGTTTCCCGGAGGGGTGAACCTAAAGACATTAGCAGCCTTTCCTGGAGCCACCTGGCTTCGGTATCCGCATGGGGGTCCAGGTTGTTTTGGTGTGGTTATTCCATCTTTGCTGCGGCAGGTAAGTGGTTGATGTTCCTTTGTTAGATTGTGCTCTTACCTGCCGTGCAGTTGCTGCATTGTCTTTCTCCCTGTGAGCTACTAGGTCGCTAAAGATTCCTTTCATCCGTGGTGATAGATGAACAGGAGGTCTCTGCCCTGTCACGATGTTAAGGGTGATGCAGGGATTCCTAGACTTCTAGGTTCGTGGGTATGAGCCCCCTTACCATTGAAGGCGGCTCATACAGCCAGTAGACTAGGGCTATTTTAGGAAAGCTTTAGGAGGTGACCAGCTCCCTTTTCCCTGCCTATGGCTTAGTACATGGTGACATTGTATGGTGGGGAGTTTCCCCCACTCCCCACTGTGACACTTACATAGTGGAAAACACCCATAAATGACCCAATTGTAGAAACTACACCCCTCAAACTATTAAAAAACAGATTTTACAAACTTTTTTAACCCTTTTAGGAGTTCCAGAAAAATTAAAGGAAATTACATTTTTAAATTTCACTTTTTTGTAAGATTCACAATTAAATTTTTCCTTTTAACACATCAAGGGTTAACAGCCAAATAAAACTCAATATTTATTACCCTGATTCTGCAGTTTACATTGACACCCCGTATATGGTCTAAACTGCTGTACGGGAACACTTTCGATCTCCATTTTCCGAAAGCTAAATCTTTTTATTTTTTTATTTTTTTTTGTTTGTCCTATGACAGCACCAGGAGAGAGGATCCTCTCTCTGCCCAGGACAGGAAACCCCAGATATTTAAGAAAGAGGGGCTCCTTAGTGGGTTTTGTTGTCCTAGGAGAGGATTCCTACAAGCATCTGGGTAGTTAACCTCGCCGGCTGGGCTGGAGAGTGTGCTGGGTGAGTTCCCCACTTTGCGCTCCCTGAAGATTGTGGCTGCATACCTGTAAACTCCGGAGGTCCCTCCTTTCTGCTTCTGCCTAAACATAGCGCTTACCCTCTGTAGTACGGGCTTCATCGGCAAGGGACGGGAGCGCAGGGATTGCGAACGTAGCTCTTCCCGTACGTAGTATTGCAAGACCATGAATGAGATCTTGCTATACCCCTGCTCCTTTAGTATGGCTGCAGGCTATGTATGGCAGGGGGTTCTATCCTCCTCCTTTGGTCTTCGTTTACATTGGCTTTATTATGGCATATTGTCTTATAGAATAAACCCATGAAAGTGTTGGCTAAGACAAAGCATAAGGAATGCAGGATTTGTAAGGCCAAATTGCCCCCATGTTGAACTACTCTGTCGCTCCTGCATAGAAAACACTATAACGGAAGAATCCCCCTCAATGTTCAAATGAAACATGAAAAGACTGATTAGAGAAGAAGTGGGTAACGCTCTAAATCTAATAAAGTAGCCCATAGAAACAAAGACAGATCCCTTTCTGGTCAAAGGTTTTCGGACGTCTCTAGTTCGGATGAAAATGCCTTAGTGGAAAGTGGGGAGGTTTCATCCTCCGGTGTTGATAGAGGTGGTAGACCCTTCTTTCTCATTCAGGACGTTGATCAACTTCTGAAAGCAGTTAGAGCTACAATGAATATTGAGAAACCCAAAGAAGTAAGATCAGTCCGGGATGTAATGTTTGAGGGGTTGGAAGGAAGATTAGAGATAGTGTGTGTGGTTTTTTAATTCCTAAAAACGTAGCAACCATGATAACGAACGAGTGGAAAAATCCAGACAAATGTAATTTTATTCCCTAGTTGGTTAAACGCCTTTGATGCCGTGGATTCAGTACTCTGGGACTGCGCATTGAAAATTGACGTACCGATTGCTAAAGTTTCAGCTTTGCCTTTTGATGACCTAGGACAGCTTAAAGACATCATGGACAGGAGAGCAGATAGCTTCCTAAGGCGAACATGGGAGTCAGAAGGGGCTTACCTTAAACCAAACATAGTGGCCACTTGTACTGCTAGGGGCCTTATCTTATGGATTAAGCAATTAATTGACCAGATTAAGGATAAGACTTCTATGGACCAGCTATTAACGATTAGAATCTCTCCCGGTTATTGCCAAAGCATATGACTTTCTGGCGGATGCTTCTGCCGATGAGGTTAGATTGTCTGCTCGTTCATCTTTCCTGGCTAATTCGGCTCACAAAGCCCTTTGGCCTAAGAATTGGTCAGGGGATGTGGCGTCTAAGAATAGAATATGTAATATTCAATGTGAAGGGAAATACTTGTTCGGGTCTACCTTAGACGATATTCTTGAAAAAGCAGGAGATAGAAAGGGTTTCTGTCACCACCAGACATCTGACAGACGTTTCTCCTTGAGGTTCCTTTTGTTTTGCTTTCGTTTTCTCATCTCGTTAGCCTCTCTCAGCTGTCATGTAGTTGCACGGATTGCATCCCTTTAAATCCCTTCCCATACTGCATCACTTTGCGGTTTATACAACTTCCTGGAGTGTGTGCATGCTGGATGCTACTACTGAGTCTTCTACAGATAAGTTTTGTTCGTTCATTTGTGTTTTCCTGTTTGCTGGATCCCAGGTGACCCTGACTCCCTCCGTATCAAGTGTAGGGAGCCGATGGTCGTGTCCCCTCACTATTATAGGGTGTTCAGGTGTTATACAGTCGAGGAACGAGGATATGCGATCATCTACCATTGAGATTTTTGCATATGCTGAGCAGTTAGGGAAGGAGCCAGGTCTGTTGCAGGGCTTTCCCTTTTGGTTCCTTAGTTTTGTATCCAGTCAGTCGGATCTTCATTTTGTGTCTTCTAGTTTTCTGTACACCTTCCGTTAGTTTCCTTCCAACTTTTGTTAGCAGAATCCCTCCTTTCGCCAAAATAGAAGATTCCCTGGCGTCCCTCAGCAGCACAATATGGGGTGTCTCCGCACTTGTGAACCGAATAGGACCGGGAATATTTTATTGAAAAAATTAAACTATTACGCAAGCACCTCCCCAAGTGCCTATATAGGGTCTAACCCACACAAGGACATTGAGTTTGGGGTGAGCTGGACCGCAGAGTGAAGGCAAAAGGGCCAACTAGTGCTAAGCATTTCTGGGAACTCCTTCAAGACTGTTGGAAGACCATTTCAGGTGACTACCTCTTGAAGCTCATCAAGAGAATGCCAAGAGTGTGCAAAGCAGTAATCAAAGCAAAAGGTGGCTACTTTGAAGAACCTAGAATATGACATATTTTCAGTTGTTTCACACTTTTTTGTTATGTATATAATTCCACATGTGTTAATTCATAGTTTTGATGCCTTCAGTGTGAATCTACAATTTTCATAGTCATGAAAATAAAGAAAACTCTTGAATGAGAAGGGATGTCCAAACTTTTGGTCTGTACTGTATATGATCCATTTTTAAGTAGTCCGGGCTCCGGTCACGAAAGAAAGGATCCCCATAGCAGTTATTATCGAAGCTGTTATTATCGAATTCGAAGTATCGAAATAACAACATCGAATTTAAAGGGATTCTGTCACCTCCCCTAAGCCAAAAAACGATTTTAAAGCAGCCATGCAGCACAGCTTACCTTGATTAGGCTGTGCTCTTTTATCTTGTAATCCGTCCAGCAGTTTCTGCAAAAAACGACTTTTATTGATATGCAAATGTGTCCTGAATGTGCCCAGAGGGGCGTTTTGTTCCTCTTAGAGAGCCCAGTACCGCCCCTCTTACAGTGCCCAGCCCGCCTTCCTTGCACTGTCTATCCGCCCCCAGCCTGCCACAGCCTCTCCTCCCTCTCCTCCCCCTCCCTCACTCCCTGCTGACTGAGGGAAGAGCGAGCATCGGACGTCACTGGGCTCGGCGCATGCCCAGTGACGAGGATGAAGCTCCTGCCCTCAGTCTCCTGCTGATCGCACAGTGGGTACTGCGCCTATGCGAGAGTTCGTTAGGTGTGAGGGAGGGGGAGGAGAGGGAGGAGAGGCTGTGGCAGGCTGGGGGCGGCGGTTAGACAGTACAAGGAAGGCGGGCTGGGCACTGTAAGAGGGGCGGTACTGGGCTCACTAAGAAGAACAAAACGCCCCTCTGGGCACCTTCAGGACACATTTACATATCAATCAAAGTCGTTTTTTGCAGTAACTGCTGGACGGATTTCAAGATAAAAGAGCACAGCCTAATCCAGGTAAGCTGTGCTTCATGGCTGCTTTAAAATCGTTTTTTGGCTTAGGGGAGGTGACAGAATCCCTTTAAAGGACGGAACTTCCGTGTCACATGATCGGAGTTTGAGTCACGTGGAGAGGTTGATCATCATACCCAGAAGTACACGCCACCGGGAACCTCGACGACCGCGGACTTACAAGGTCTAATATAACACAGCATTTAGTGTTTGCCAGGGAAGATTGCCGAAAGAAGTATCCACACGGAATATTCCATAAAGGGGTAACCATACTTAGAGGTAAGTGCCATAGACTACGCGGGACGCCGCGTCCAAGCACACTCTCGGGAAGCCAGCACCCCTGAAAAAAATGAGTTACCCCAAACTAAAAAGTTTGTATAACTGTTCCATAGATATTTGTTTATAGTCCATGAGGAACAAATCGGGGGACAGCGCGCCTTAATTGGTGTGAACCATTTGATTATCTTGGGACATATTGAATACCCTGCAACTAAGGAACTATAAAATTACTGCTAAGTGTTGAAATTTGTGACCAACATCGATATTACAAACAAACAGCGACTATTTACAATTGACTTATACTCAGTCGATTCACTCAAGGACACAGTCATTTTATTTTCTTATTTTATTTCATTTTATATTATTTAGTTTTTAATATATATTATGTACTATTGACATTTTAATATTGATAAAATCGTTATTTTTTTAATTGCAATAAATATAGTGTATCCAGCTGTTAATGGCGAGTGCCTGCTACCCTTATTTATTTATGTACTTACACATACGCTTGGGTGAAGCATAGCAAGAGCACCGCTACCACTAAGTCAGACAGTAGAGCCACCTCACCTGAGCTCCTTTTTTTTCTTTTAATTTTTTGTTGCCATATTTTTACCCAAATAACTTTTTTGTAATTATGTGTGCGGAGCTCTCTGGGGGCCTATTTTTTGCGGGGCTGAACTTTTAATTGATACCATTCTGGGGTGTGTATGACTTTTTTTGTTCACTTTTTATTTTGTAGAAAACAAAGCGACCCAAAACGTTGAATCGGCCATTTGGACGATTTTTTCAGATTTTCGGTTTCCCGTATTTTCATTTTTACACATTGCGACACCCATGATGTGTTTGTTATTTTTTCGGGAGGGGGGAATGGCGATTTTGAAATTTTTTATTTGTAAAAAAAAGTTTGTTTATTGTTTTTTTTTTACACTTTTTTTTTCTATAGTTCCCATAGGGAACTATAACATGCAATCATTAGATTGCTATTATCATAGACTCCAATGCACTAGCATTATAATCTATGTTGATTTTTACTAGTTTCCTATTGTTGTGGTAAAAATATTAATAGTTGTAATCAGCTCGCATCAAAGTTAGTGTAAGGAAAAGGCAACTCCATCCTCCATCAGACGCAGCCAGAGAACCACACAAATGCTACCATCTTGATTCAATTCTGAACAACTCCTCCCTCCTCCATGCCCAGTGCGTCCTTTATTGACCAAAACAAAAGGTGTAAAAAGGGGCTAGCCCCAGACAAGGATACAGGAAGTGATGACATATCAAAGGACAGGGAGGGGCAGCCAATGTGGCTGTGCAGACAATGGACACACCCCATACAAACACATGTATACAATAATCTACCATTACCACTGAGAGACATGATGACAATCTATAAAACACACACACATCCTAAGATAAAATGTCCGCATAATAAAATTTCCACAACACTATGGAGCCCTATTATATGCAAGGGCTCTATAGCAAATACTATGCAGCAGCCTCCTGTCATTAACAAACACAGCGGCTGCTGTACACATGCTCCAGCTCCTCCGATTACCGCACGGGGGATTCGGAGCACCACCAGAAGTGCGCGCTTCCAGTGTTTCACGCGCTCAGATGCTGTGGTCAGGATTGACCACCGCATCTGAGGGGTTGTCCAAGTTATATTTATTGATGTCCTATTCTCAGGATGATAGGTCATCAATTTCAGATCTGCTGGGGCCCGACACCCGGCACCCCCGCTGATCAGCTGTTCTCTCGATGAGCACTCACACAGACTGCCCTCTGTAGCACACTGCACACTGTTATCTCTATTTATTTGCATATAGAGAGAACAGTGGGTCCCAGCAAGCGGTTTTGTCTTTCTCTTGATAAGGTTACCTGGAGACTGATACTATCTATCGCTCTGCCAGTGGCTTTAGTTAACTTTCAGGTAAGACCTGAAGCTTTCCTACAGTCATCTTCGGCAAGATGACAGCCGGCACTTGCGATCTGTATATTACAGGTCCAGGGCTATTTGTGCAAGACCTGAACCGGTTTATACTATTTGTTCTTTTGGCATAACTGTACAGAACAGCTTCAGGGCTGCAGCTCATGCCCTTAAGCTGTTCTATAGGAAGAACGAGGTGTCCGGTTGCAGGAACTATTACAAGAATACATACGAGGTGGCAGCAGACGGGAGCGAATGCGCATACACTGGCCTTCTATGTATGCTCGCTGCCGTGATTCTCGGCCACCAGAAAGGCTGAATATTTCTCTCCTAGTGTGCAAGCGCGGCTACGGCAAGTGTCTTCTAACGGTGAGCAGGGTCTAAAGGAAGGTATAATGAAAGAAAACTGGGAAGAGAAGCCATATAGAATATAGAAGTATATTAGAAAGTGACTGAAAACAACATCCTATACACAATAACTATGACTTAATGAGGTGAGACAACCCCTTTTAGAAACCGGGGTACAACAGATTACCCACTTGTTTAGAAACTTTATTTGCATCTTTTTCCAGAGACCTACCCTTTGTCGACTACCTGGGATTAGTGTTGAAAGAATAGAGTTCGGATTGCTGTATCCAAACCCAATTCATTTGTAAACTTCATTAACAATATAGCCTCCATCCTACCGTAAAATGATGGGCTCCGCAGAGGTCTTTCCGAACTTGAAGCAAGTATCTTACTTCGTTTTGTGTCTATGATGTGACACTTCGTTAATTGGCATGAATTACAGTGTCAAAATTTTAAACTGAACTTGGCATCGTTAATGAGGCAGGAAGCAAAGTTTAGCTTTGGATTTTGACACTAATTTATGCAAATAAACATTAGTGTCATGTCATGTCATAGACGCAACCTGAAGCAAATCATTCAATATTTTCCGCAAGTTCGCAAAGACCTCGGCGGAGGCCAAACATCTTACGGTAGTACAGAGTAGATATTGTTAAAGAAGTTTACAAACAAATCGGGTTTGGTTATAGCAATCCAAACCCAATTCTCTCAACACTACCTTGGGATGCTTGTGCCAAATATAGAAAACTTAAGGATTGAGTAACTCCATGTACTTAACTTAGGCGACACCCTCTATCTTATGCACTATTTTCCAATATCTACTTGAGGAATATTTGATACTTCTTCTAAGCTCTGATATTTCCCCTCTCTAAGTTCTCCTTTATTTTTCCACTTGTTTAAGTCTCACGTTTAATTATTATATATGGTTTTATACGTGGAGACAACCGGTTGGTGCTCCATATACTTAGGGTTATCCCGTGATGTAAAAAATTAAATCAGACATCATATATTACATGATGATCTTTCTAACAAAGCTGGAACTAGCCCTTTCCCCAGTCTTCTTCATGATAGCACATCCTGAGACTGACTTCCTCTGATAGGACAGGAAAAAACACAGAGAGGTTAAAAGCTCCACCCATACCCCTCAACACCAGTGTTTTTTCCTGTCCTTCCAGGGAAGGAAGATCAGAGAGGTGCTGTGGAGCTCTATCGGGTTCCTGGCAGTATTGTACCAATTTTATTTTTTATTTTTTTACAGACCGGAGCTTGGCTCCCTCTTCCAGCAGGGTCTGTGCCAGGGTCCCTGGTGACGTTGGTGGCCCTGGTAAAGTTCTCTCCTGCGGCGGTCCAGGAGGGCTATATGCGGAGTGGTAATGGCAGCTGGAGTGACTCTAGGAAGAGCTTCCCTCCAGACGCCGGGTGATGACGTCAGACGCAGAGGGGCATGGCTTTCCATCATGATGTCACTCCGACGCGCGTTCCTGTGCATCCTCGGTGAAAAAATAGGGCAATGCCAATGGCTTTAAGATGGCGTCCAGATTTTCTCCCCGGTTTGTGCCTTCTGGCATTCTGATGGATGAGACCTGTTGAAGATTAGTACCCAGGGTCCAGTGAGTAGCCTGTGTCAGGCACCCTTCACGTACTATTGTTACCCTGTAATGGTTGACCCTTCAGATAATCAAAGAGTTTTTTGGGGTACCCTTCTAGACTCCGTCCTCTAGAAATCTGAAGCTCAGAATCCAGCAATTCCTGAAAAATCCCATGTGCTCAATTAGAGAAGGCATGAAAATTCTAGGACACCTCTCGTCCTGCATTCCCCCTTTTCCCTGGGCTCAAGACCACATGAGGCCTCTGCAGGACCTTATCCTCAGGAAATATAATAGGTAGCAGTCAACCCTGGACCAGAGGATATCTCTAAACAGGGAAGTAAGAATCTCTTTACAGCGGTGGCTCAGAGACAAGAATTTGCAGACAGGGGTTTCCTGGAATCAGGAAGACGTTTTCTCGTTAACAACTGAAGCCAGTGTCTGGGGCTGGGGAGCCCTTATAGCCAGTAGTTCCTTCCAGGGCACTTGGTCCGAACCTCAGAGGAGGATGTCGTCCAATTACAGCACAGGTTCGGGCAATATAAGAAAGTCTTAAAGCAACACAGGCCCAGTCAAGAACCCATCATGTACAACTCCACAGCAGTGGCTTTCATCCGACATCAGGGAGGAACAAGGCACTGTCATCTTCAGAGTCTCTCAAGACAGAATTCCTCGTGGGCATAGAAGAATTTAAAATCTCTCGCAGAGGTGCACCTAAAATGCTCCCTTCAATCTAAGGGCAGATCCAGGCGAGTAGTCTTTCTCAGACAGCCTTCCGGAGGATCCAGGTTCATTGGGGGCAGTCTGGGTCTGGATTTGTTTGCCTTAAAAACACACACTGTCTCATTACTTCTCCCTCAACCCAAGGGATCCCTGCATGGCGGTAGACTCCTTCAGTCAGGATTAGACATCGGGTCTTGTTTATGCTTTTCCCCCAATTCCGATGATTCCGAAGGTCCTGCAGAAATGCCAGACCGAGAAATTTACCCTAATCCGTGTGGTCCCCTTTTGGCCCAGAATGGGCTGGTTCGGTCTTCTGAGATCCCTCAGCCGGGAATTCTGTATTCTACGACAGAGGACCTTCTAATGCAGGGTTCAATCAATCATCCGACCCCCAGACTTCTCAAGCTGTCAGCCTGGTTACTGATCAGTCCATCCTCCTAGGTCTGGGGCTATCTCAGAGGGTAGTGGGTACCCTAATGCTAAGCAGGAATTTCAATACCTCTAAAGCATATCTTAAGGTTTGGAAGAAGTTCACCTCCTGTATTGGTGACAGGTTTAACCAGTCCTCTCCCAATATCCCTCTCATTCTAGATTTCCTTCAGGATGGTTTGGATACGGGTCTCTCCCCAAACACTCTAAAGGTTCAGGTATCTGCCCTGGGTGCCCTTTGTAACACCAGTCTTTGCGATGTCCCCTGGGTTTCTAGGTTCTTGAAAGCTGCAGATAGGCTGAACCCTAGAATTAAAAATATAGTATGTCCGTTGAACCTGAATACAGTACTTTTAGTCTCTGTCTACTCTTAAGACGTGTTTTTTTTTTTTTTTCTTTTTTGGTAGCTATATCCTCGGCTAGGAGAGTATGTGAGCTACAGACCCTATTCATCCAAGAGCCCTTTTTTAGGGCCTTCGAGAATAAGCTAATATTTAAACTAGACCCAAGTTTCCTTCCAGAAGTAGTATCTACATTTCACAGATCCCAAGTCATTTCCTTGTTCTGTGCCAATCCCAGAAATGAATAGGAAGCAAAATTCCATAATCTAGATGTGAGAATGGCCTTCCTTCGTTATTTAGATGTTACCAGAGAATGGAGGATAGACAAAAATTTGTTTTGCACATTTTTTTTGGCCCTAATAGAGGCAGGAAAGTGGCAAAGAGCTCCATATACCGTTGTATAAGGAATGCTATTACGGAAGCATATAGAGCTTCCGGTAAAGAACCTCCTCCTTCTCTCAGAGCCCATTCAGTAAGAGCAGTGTCTACCTCCTGGGCCAAAGGGGCCTCTCCCTCCTTAGAGCAGATTGCAGGGCGTCCACTTGGAAGAGGGCTCATACCTTCACTAAACATTATAGGCTAGATGTATTTGCCAATGAGGATATGGCCTTTGGACGTAATGTCCTTGGTGCGGTTGTCCCTCCCTGAGTTTGTTTTTCACTTTGTTAGTTCTCAGGGTGTGCTGTCATGGAGACGATTGGGGAAATGAGTATTACACTCATCGGTAATTCAGTTTCCTGGAAGTCTCCATGACGGCACATATTTCCTACCCTTTTCTATTCTTTTACGGTTCTAACCTTTATCCTTGTCTCCATTAAAATACACTGGCGATGAGAGGTAGAGGTGGGGCTTTTTAACCCCTTTGTTTTTTCCTGTCCTGTCAGAGAGTCTTTCTCGGGATGTGCTGTCATGGAGAATTACAGGAAAGTTGATTACCGGTGAGTGTAATACTCATTTACCTCACATGGATCCAGAAATATCCCCATTCATTGCTCTGCCAGATATATATGAAGTTGTCAGCTCAAGAGGAGTGTCTTTTCCACTGCAGTTAAGGAGGTGTGTCTCAGCTCTCTCCCAATCACAGCTCAGAAGGTAGTTGAAGGATGAAACGGAGCATGTGCAGCCTTCTGAGTGAGCCAAAGAAATAAGAAAACAACAAACATTAGGTGGCGCTATACAAATACATTTTAATGTATAACTCGGTGGCTACACAACATTTTTACTTCCCGTATTTTTCGCTTATAAGACGCACTGATGAGACACACCCCAGTTTTTAGAGTAGGAAAATAAGAAAAAAAATATTTCATTAGACCTCATATCAGATCCTCGGATCAGACCCCCATATCAGGACATCACATCAGACCCACATATCAGCCCTCCATGTCAGACCCCATCAGACATTAGATCAGCCCTCAATGTGAGACCCCCATCAGACCTCATATGCCCTTTATTTCAGACCAGACCCCTATCAGACCTCAAATCAGTCCTCATTGTCACCCCCCCAATCAGACCTTGGGGACCCCCCATCAGACTTCACATCAGAATAAAATAAAATAAACTTCTCTTACCTCTCCTGTGCTGCGGCTCCTCTACATCTCCTGCAGCAGTCGCACTCGCACCCCAGGAATTAAGACCAGGAGGATGAGTATTAATAGCGCTTGCAGCGCTTCACTCCCTACTCCCGGCACCTAAAGCATACTAGTGAGCACTTCCATAATGGAAGCACTCAGTAGTATTCGCTTTATAAGACGCACAGCCATTTCCTCCCCCCACTTTTGGGGTGGAAAAAGTGCGTCTTATAAAGCGAAAATAATGATAAATCCAATTACAAAAGTGTTCAGACCCAGGTGCTGGTTTGAAAACTATAGAATATTTTTTGTGGGACAACCCCTTTAAGTCTGTCATAAAGTTACCGTCACTGTTTCTTACTCATCCTAGATTTACTGTAATGCTCCATTGCATATTGAGAGCTCTGTTTGTTCTCAAAAAGATTTTAATGGTCAATACTGGATAGCCAAAGACAACGACATATTGTGGACGCAGCCACTCAAGAGTTCCAAAAACATATAAATTCGGTAAACGGTGGGCGCAGCCACCTCTGTGGAAATTGACAATTTTTGGATTTAAAGTAGAAAGTCCTATGGCACCCGCACGGGTGCTGCCAACATAGGACTTAGGGAAACAATGATAAGGAACCATAACATTAGTTCAGAGAGTTACCAGAAGGTAAGTCAAGGAAAGAAAAAGAGGGGAAAAAGGAAAAAGTGGGAAAGATGGCAATGTTGGTGAACATCCATGGACAAATAATTTCTTACATACATATTAGGCCAATGCAGGCTACACCTGAGAAATGCTCAAGAGGAATACAGTGTGGATTGATTACTGAGTCATAGGAAATTTAACCAGCCACAGGGACCAAGAAGTATAGAAAAATTTTAACCTGTTCGTTCTCTGGGCCCATAAGTGTTCAAATATAACATTGGTGGAGATCTTGTCTGTTAGTTCGGTCATGGAAGGGCTCTGAGATGATTTCCAATGCTTAGCAATCAATAATTTGGCCGCTAATAAAATATGACACAGCAAAGGTCTAAATTGGGGGGGGGGGGGGGGGGTAGTAATGTGTCAATATCTAATGATAAAAGCGCCATAGCTGGAGACAACAGTAGACTCCATCCCAGGACATCTTCTATTAACTTATTAATTCCTGCCCAGAAGGGGCGAAGTCTATCGCAGTCCCAGAATATATGAAACAAATTACCAGGTTTCACTTGGCACCTCCAACATACATTGTGAACGTTAGGATAAAAACTAGCTAGTTTGACTGGGGTGAAGTACCACCTTGTTAGAAGTTTCAAATAACCTTCAACCATATTAGAGTTTTTCGTGGCTTTATGTGTAGTTCTAATCGCAATCTGCCATTTAGACAGGGAAAAAGAGAGTTTGAGATCTCTCTCCCAATTTAGTAGATGTGCCTTTTTGGTAAAGTGCTCATCATTAGTTATGTACTTATAGATTGCCCTTGTAGGCACCTGTGGAGTTCCCTGTGGGCTACGTACTGTATTGAGCAGAATCGCTGGTATATTGACTTCTCTTTTAGGCCCTTTACCTAAGAAGTGAGATATTCTGGTAAACTGGTAGCTATAAGAATCCGGTAGGTTATGCGACGATTTCAGACACGTAAAGGACCTAACGGCGTCTCCATCGTAAAAGTCATTCAACACCTGAAACCCAGCTTTCCGCCACCCACTCACCGAGAGGTCCGGAATATAATATTGCAGAATCTCTACAGGGATTTGCAAGGTTTTCAACTGTGGTTTAGGTTCAGTTGTCTGCAATAATGTTTTCCATGTTTGGATAGCTGCTTTCATTGTCGGTGCTGTGGGGAGCGGAAAGTTCTTGTCTATTGCATGTAATAAAAGAAGTGAACGGAGAGATCTCCCCTTATTTAGATCTATTTCTATCTGTTTCCAGCTCGGATATTGCTCTGTACTAAGCCAAAGTTTTAGTTGCTTGAGGATAAAGGAGTTGTAGTACCCCTGAAGATTAGGGACACCTAGGCCTCCATGGGACCTGTGGTTATAAAGTATCGAGGCAGCAATTCTATGAGGACCTTTATTCCATATAAAAGAAAGCATTTGAGACTTAAACTTAGCTATGACTGAAGCCGGGATGGGAATAGGCAGAGTCCTGAATAGATATAGGATTTTTGGTAGAATCATCATTTTATATATTATTACTCGCCCTAGCCAGGACAGTTCTATTTTTGAGTATCTAATCAAGTCAGATTGAAGAGATTTGTACAGCGTATCGTAATTAGTCTTAACTATTTTAGATAAGGGGAAACATATTTGAACACCAAGATAGGTAATAGATTGTTCTGCCCATTGGAAAGGGAATTCTTTTTCCAATATCTCTTTCAGGGGTGGAGGGACTCTTATAGCTAATATTTGGGATTTGGACTCATTAACCTTATAGTACGATACCTCTCCAAATTCTTTAAGAATCCGAGAAGCCGCTCTTAAGGAAGGAATGGGATCAGATAACGAGAGAATAACGTCATCTGCGAACAGTCCTATTTTATGTTGGCGGTTACCGGCTGGGATACCCCTAATCTTGTCCGACATCCTTATCAATTCTGCAAGGGGCTCCATAACCATTAAGAATAGGAAAGGGGAAAGAGGGCAACCCTGGCGAGTGCCATTTGTGATTGAAAATGGGGAAGATAAGGACCCGTTTACCAATACTCTAGCTGAGGGGGAAGTATATAGAGCTAAAATCGCATTTTTTATATAGCCATGAAACCCAAATTTATCTAGAACTGCTGATGCAAATCCCCAGTGAATCCGGTCGAACGCCTTCTCTGCATCCAGGGTAAGAAGCAGAGAAGGCGACGCCATGAACCCAGCTTTCTGCAATAACCCCAGCATCCTCCTAGTCCCATCTGGGGCCTCTCTGCCCTTCGTAAAGCCTACCTGATCACTGTGAATCAATTCAGGCATAAATTTCATAAGTCTATGAGCAAGTAGTTTGGCATATAGCTTAATGTCACAGTTAAGCAGTGATATCGGGCGGAAATTTGCAGGGGAATCCGGTGTTTTCCCCGGTTTAGGTATGGTGACAATGGTGGCCTGTAGCATTTCAGATGGAAACCGGTCCCCAAGTAGGACTCCATTAAAGAGTTTCACTAGATGTGGTTGTAGTATGGAGGAGAATATCTGATAATACTCGTTGGAAAATCCATCCGGACCAGGGGATTTGTTCGCTTTGAGAGATTTAATAATAGTTTATATTTCAGAATTGGAAACTGGGGAGTTTAGATCTGCTAATTGTTCAGAGTTAAGAGAGGGCAAATTAATTTTTTGAAGAAAAGCGTTAATGCTTTCCGTGGATGGTTGATGGGTAGAAGCGTCTTTATTAAGATTGTACAGCTTCGAATAGTAGTGATTGAATGCTTCTGCTATTTTATTTGGATGGGTGATTTTAGATATCTTGTCTGGGGCTAGTACAAAGGGAATATTAATTTTTTGGGCCAGTGGTTTTACCTTCCTCGCCATTAATCTACTTGGTTTGTTATACGACTTGTAATATGCTAGGCGCATAGAGGTTAGCTGCCTGTCATAATCTATTTGGAGAGTAGAGTGGATTTCATGTCTGAGAGACATTAACTTTTTATGTAGTAGTAAGGACGGGTCAGAGCTAATTTGTCTCTCTAGTCTAGCTTCCTCATCCAGGAGAGATGTCAGTTTAGCTTCCCTGGTTTTTTTAAAGTGAGAGCTTTGTTTAATCAGTTCTCCTCTGATTGTCGCTTTATGAGCTTGCCAAACAGTAAAGCTACCTACATCATTTGTGTTATTGAGGGAGAAATACTCAATCAAAGCTGCTTTCGTCTGTGTTTGGTATGTGGGATGACGGAGGAGAAAAGTATTGTTTCTCCACATTCTTAGCGTGTTTGTCGGTAGTATTTGGGAGATAGAACACGATATGGGCGCATGATCTGACCAGGATGTCTTCCCTATGGAAGAGCTGGAAATCTTAGGCAAAAGAGATCTGTCTGAGAGAAATAGATCAATTCGGGAGAATGATCTATGTCTAGCAGAGTAGAAGCTATATTCCCTAGAATGTGCATTTAAACACCTAAACGTGTCATAAAACTGATTGTCTCGTATCCACCGTCCCAACGAGGGCGCCAATACTCTATTTGAGCTGGATGAATCAATAGAACCGTTCGGGACAACATTAAAGTCCCCACACATCATCAAAGAGCCTTTTTGAACCTTGCGAGTTTTTGTCAGGACTTTGTTTAAAAATCTAATTGGGGATTTGTTGGGGGCATAGACATTGACAAGAGTCATTACTTCTGTGCCAATCTGGCCTACTAAGATAATATATCGCCCGCCTTCATCACAAATCACTTTTTCTGCTTGGAACCCCAGTGAGTTTTTTATTGCAATGGCAACTCCTGCTTTCTTTTTTGCAGAATTAGCAAGTACTACCATGGAGAACTCTTTATTAGAGAAATTAGGATGTTTGCCACTCACAAAATGTGTTTCTTGAACACACACTATGTCAGTATGAGAGGAGCGAACATCCTTCCAAAACGAGGATCTCTTATATGGAGAGTTAAGCCCCTTGGCATTGATAGATAATACCTTAACTGCCATCAAATATGAAAATACCTTGAGGTGATATACATAGTGTAGATCTTACATTTCTAGCCTGTGTAGGAAATTGAGAAAGTGCAGCATTACCATCTGTAAAAAAATAGATAAAAGGACATGGAAAAAGAAAAGGGGAGACAACAGTAACAAGAAAATACAGTATTAGGATTAATACGGTTTGCATAGTAAACTGGGGTTAAACAGTTACAGATTATTATGACTGGTCTGGAGGAGGTTATGTAAAAACCTGGACCAGAGAGGTCTGGGGGAAACAGTCCGGCCCAATTCCTCCATCCCTGTAATGGAAAACCACGTGGCCAGAGGAGGCAACGACCGCTCTAGGCCATACTATTGAGATCAGTCACCCACTGTGGCCCAATCTGGAGTAATATGGGCGCTAGGCTTGTTCTTTGTTGTTGTCGGCGAGGTCGGTCTACCTGTGTTCCAGGCCTTAAGTAGTGCTTCACCCTCTTCCGGGTTTTTGATGATAAATGTCCGTCCATCTTTGTGAATCAGGAGCTTCATCGGGAATCCCCACTTATATGGTATCTGCAGATCTCTCAGGAGTCTGGTAATTGGGGAAAGTTGTTTTCTTGCTTGCAACGTCGCTTGGGACAAATCGGCGAATATTTGAATGTCCTGAAAGGGAGCTGGAAGGTTACGGTTTTTCTTCATATAAGCAACTAAATCTTCTTTCGTGCCGTAGAAGTGAAAACGTGCAATAACATCTTTGGGCACGGAGACCGGGAGATGTTTCGGTTTAGGTAGGTGGTGAGCTCTATCAATTAGAAGAAGATTGGGATCTTTATCAGGAAACACCATTTTGAGCATTTCTCCAAGATGTTGTTGAAGATTGGCTGAGCAAACCGAATCAGGGATCCCTCCAAATTTCAAGTTGTTGCGTCTATTCCTATCTTCAAGATCTGCCAGCTTGGCTTTCAGCCCGGACACCTCGTCCTCTAGGGAATAGTGTGCATCTATAAGGTTATTGTGGGAGTTGGTCAATTCCCCCATCTTGTATTCAATATGATTCACCCTGGAACCTAGGTCGTCTACAGCAGAGGTAATGGTGGAAGCTACCTGCTGGAGCTGCGATGTGAGAGATTGATGGACCGCTGTCATCATCGCTTTCAATGAGCTCTCTGACACTGCCTGGTCAGTACATATAAAGTTCTGCAGAGGATCTAGTAGTGCGGCCCCTGTGCTTGTAGCATCGCTTGAGGGTGTTGTTTGGGCCTTGTCTGGAGAGGGGGTGCCTCCTTTATCAGAGCCGGCTGTATGGTTACTCACCGGCAACGTAGGTGTCATGGCGGCCCCCTCCTCTTGCCCAGAGTCATGCCTGCGATCTTCGCTTCTGGGGTTGTAGCTTTGCGGCGAAGGTGAGAGTTCACTTCTTCCCCCAGGGACCTCATATCCATGTGAGGAACGGGGAGCGCTTCCTCTGCTGGCGTGTGTAGCGGTGCCGCCAGTATCACGGCATTCCACTGCTGCATGTCGCAATGGCGGGAAGCCGCCCTCCGGTTCCTGAGCGGTAAAGAAGTCGGTCAGCCTTCTGAGACCCGGTCGGGACGCTGTTTTTCTGGTCATCATGTCCCTGAGACGAAGGGGAACTTAGGAGGGTGCTTTGAACGTCGTTCCACTTCTGCCACGATGCTTTGGGCCCCCCCGGTGAGAGCTCTGTTTTGACAACTATGTTTTCTTGGATGTCACCTGTGATGTTTTGTATTGCCATTATGAAAACATTCACTAAGTTTAAAAAGTAAAGAATAACAACAATATGCACAAATGCACAGTAGAAAACGCAAGACAATGAAAGTAATGGGATTAGGCCTGCACAATATATCGCCAATGCAATCGCAATTAATCGCCATATCGCAATCGCCAATTGGCCGACCCAAAAATGCTGCAATTATATTACCATATTTTTCGCTTTATAAGATACTCAAAAGTGGGGGGGAAATGGCAGTGCGCCTTATAAAGCGATGGTTGACTTTTTACATGGTTGACACGGCTGTATCGTCGGCCGCTATGCTGCACAGCGCTGCCGGCGATACATCAGTTACAGTATGGGGAGGGAGGAGGGGCTGGAGGCAAGTCGTTATTTTAAAGAACAAATGTTCTTTTATTTATTCTATTAGTTTTGTATTTTGTACTTTTGCAGTAATGCAAATATGTTATTTAATTTAGTAAAAGATGTTTTATTTTGAAAAACACTGTGCATTTCAGTTCTTGCGTTAAGCATACCTACATTTCTGCATTATCAGTAATTTGTGTGTGCTTTTGCCTTGAAAATCCAAGCAAATAGACCTCTAGCACAATTCCCTTAAAATATCGCATCGCATACAGTTATCGCAATTTTTAGGGCCCTAATCGCAATCGCACAAAATTCCCATATCGTGGGGTGGTATAAATTATCATGGGGCAATATTGTATAGAAATATGCATACATCAATAACAAGGTTGAGAGAGTATCAAAACACCCCCGCCTTGTTGAGGTTTTACCGTCCAGTTCAAATCTGTCATCGTTATCATGAGACCACATACCTAAGGTATATCAGTATTTATCAGCCTACACCCAAAGTCACCTTGAAACCCTATGCTTGCTTTGGTTGCCTGTGTCATGGGCAAAGGGACTGATGTGTATTGCATTCATTATTTTCATAGACAGTGAGTGTTCATATTTTGTTCTGTTTTTCTGCAGTTCTGAAATGTCTTCAAGCGAGATATATAGCAGGTGTTTTCTACACAAATGCTGGATGTACGATGGTTGCAGTTAATCCTTTTCATCCAGTTGATAAGTTGTATAGTTTGGAGATGATGAAAGAGTGTCATGCGGCAATTCATCTTCAGGTAAGGGGAAACATTACTCACAGAAACATGTTAAGCACTTCACTGTCATGTAACATAGTACATAAGGCCAAAAAAAGACATTTGTCCATCCAGTTCGGCCTGTCATCCTGCAAGTTTGTGAACCTTACAGAATTTTCTATATGTCTCAAAAATTTGAAGTAAAACTGCATCTCTCCATTTTCAGACAATTCCTTAACACCTTCCCGACATTTGATGTAATAGAGTGCGCCCAGTAAGGCAGGGGCCTAGCTGTGAATAACAGCCGGGCCCCTGCTTTATCATCCGGCATCCCTAAAAGCACTGATGTTGGGGGATTGACCGCAAACACTTTCAGGAAAATAAAATGTTAAAACTTTCCAGGAAAATACAAAGTACTAGTTTCTCCTGATCAAGCCATTTTTTTATTTCAAAAAATATATATATAATTTAATAGACATATTCATTATCACTGCATCCGTGATGACCTGCTCTATACAATTATCACATGATCTACCCCATCAGGTAAACTCCATAAAAGAAAATAAAGTAAAAATCTCAAAAAGCATAATATTGAGCGATCAAAAAGCATAATATCGAGCGATCAAAAAGTACTATGTACCTGAAATGGTACAGATAAGTCAATTGATCCTTTAAAAAAAGAGCCCCCACACAAGGACATCACCAGAAAAATAAAATATGCCTTTCAGAAAATGGCGTTGCATGTTTTTTCTTTTAAATGCTTTTATTGTGTAAAATTGAAACAATAAAAAAATAAACATGTTGGTTATAACCGGGTCTGTAACGACCTCTTCTATAAAAATGTCACATGATCTATCCCGTAAGGTGAATGTCGTGTAAAACAATAAAAAAAAAGTCAGAACAGACATTTTTTGGTCACCCTGTCTCACAAAAAGTGTAATATCGAGCAATCAAAAACTTGTATGTAGCCCAAATTAGTACCAATGAAACTGTCACCTTCTCCCTCAAAATAGGAGCGATCACACAAAATCGCCAGAAAAATTTGGATTCCAGAAAATGGTGACGCAAAAACTTTTTATTTATTTTTTTATATATTTTTTAAAGCTTTGAGTAAAAGTGGTAAAACGTATAAGAACTATAAAATTGGTATCTCTGTAATCGTACTGACCAGCAGAATACAGATCACGTGATTTTTTTTTCCCAAAATAGTGTATGCTTCAGTAACAAATCCCAAAAAGCAATGGCAGAGTTGCTTCCCAAATAGTGAAATAAAAAGCAATAAAAAGAATTGTCTGTACCCCAAAATGGAAACAATAACTAGAGTTGAGCGAACCTGCCTTTTGGCAGGTTCGTGGTTTAAGTGAATTACGTAATGGATTCTATTCTCACCGAATCCATCACATAATTCGATGCCGGCATGTTGCATAATGCAAGTGTATGGCCAGCTGAAAGGGTTCACTTCTGCTGGCCATACACTTGTATTATGACTGCATGCAAAACGGAAAGCCTCTAAAGGCATTCAATTTGGCATGTCGGCATTGAATTACTGTACGTTATGGATTCCTTAAGAGCTGAATCCATTACGTAATTCACGTAAACCCCGGAGCTCAACTCTATTGATAACTCATTCAGCAAAAAAATCATGATAAAACACTCTCAGAATGGCTTTGATAATTAAAAAGAATCTGTCACCCAAAATGCTATGCAATCTGAAAGCACCATTTTATAGAGCAGGAGAAACTGAGCAGATTGATGTATATTTTGTGGGAAAAGATTCAGTCAAACTTGTAATTATTACATTTACATCTGCAGCCCTGTGAAGTGCTATCAGTACAGGGAGGAGGGGTTAACAGTGACTGACAGCTATCTCTTTGTCAGTGGCGTACATAGAGAAGTAAGGGCCCCATAGCAAGGATCAAATCGGGCCCCCCATGCAGGACAAAGGGTTTCTGCCTAAATCCCTTTCAATGACCCTTAGGCCATTTTTCCATGGTTTAATCTGCTGAAAGTTATTCCTTCAGAGGGAAGAGTCCTGACCAAGTTCATCTCCAGTAGAAGAGGACATAATCAAACTAAGACTGGGCCCCATAGCAGTCGCATGGTCTGCCTCTATGGTAGTTGCGCCCCTGCTCTCTGTGCACACGTACACACAATGCTGTCAATCACTGATAACCCCTCCCTCCTGTACCGATACTGTTCACAGAAGGTATAAAAAGCAGAGATATTAATGTATAAATTACAGGTTTTACTGAATCTTTTCCCAATAATATATAAATATGCTTGTTTTCTCCTGCTCTATAACATGGTACGGTCAGATTGGAATGCTTTTAAAGAGGACCTTTCCCCCAAAAATGCAATGCAAAGTTATTACCACATAAAATCACACATCATTTGATAAAAATTGCCTGGTCAGGGCGGTGAGAACTGGCCCGGGGTAGAAGAGTTTAAACAGAGGAATCCTAAAACATTAGACTTATCAGTCATTTATTTAATGAGTGAAATGATCTATCACAAGTCTTTGAGTGGCAGAAGTATGTGAACCTTTAGGATTAGTAGGTAATATTGAGGTGAAATTAGATTAAAGGGGTATTCTCATCTTAATGATCACTGTTGAATCTGTTAATGATTTGACAGTGATCATTTTTCTAAATACATTTTATTACCTAATTACCACCCTTAGTTTAAAAAAAAAAATGTTCTGAACGCGCACGCCGCCGCCGCGCATGCGCCATGATGACTTCTTCCTGGCCAGTATAGTACAGACCCGTGAATGCGCACGCCGGCTCTGTACTATACAGGCCAGGAATAAGTCACCATGGCGCATGCGCGGTGGTGTGCGCGTTCAGGACATTGCCCGGCCGGGAGAAAGTCTTCAGTCTTCTGCTCAAGCGAGGCCCGGCCGGGAGAAGAATCCAGGAAGTGAACGTCGCTCAAGGAAGGTAAGTATGAAAAGGGAAGATAAGAATACCCCGTTAAATGTTTTTTCGGTCAATGGGATATCTGGTGTAAGTGGGTGACCTGTTTTATATAAAGGCTATGGACACCTTCGGGAAAATGTATTCAAATTTATTACATGGAGAAAATCATTTCTCCAATTGGTTGTGTTTATTTTTCTTTTTTTCGGTTTTGTTCTACAGCCACATGTGCTTCATATACATCAGGCTGCTCTCGGGGAATTTACAGAGAATCTGTCATCTGACAGATTCTCTGTAACTCCTCCTGTCTGCACACAGGAGCGCGCACTGTCTCTCTCTCCCTGCTGATGACAGCCTGCAATGTGTTTTACAGCTTCTAATATACATGCCAGGCATCGACACTTTCCTCATCAGCTCTGCCATTTCAATTAGGGGCGATAAACACATCTCTGGCTGGCGTGGCAGCGGTCCACCCTCCCGCCTGTTGTGGAAAAATGATTGTTCGCCGTATGGTCGCCATCTATCCTATGGAGATGCGCAGATTCGTTCGTGTTCGTATCGTGCAGAAACTTTTGCATGATGGTCTGGTCGTCCCGACCTGTAGCTGATTTGTGCCTGGTATTACTGCAGAATACCAGTGTCATGGCGCCGGCTGAGACGGGAGGGATGGGGACCGTCGAACAAGGGTTTCTTTATCCACGAGGATAAGCGCGGCAACAGAAAGGGCGCGAATAAGTGTGCGAACGCACGAACATAAGTTTGTGTGATCATTCACATCTTTGCTAGCCAATAAGCCAATCATTTCATACCATAACCGGTCTCCTGCGTGATCATTCACATCTTTGCTAGCCAATAAGCCAATCATTTCATACCATAACCTGTCTCCCCAGTGGTCTTGATTGTAAGACCGCCTTCCATCTTCTGGTATAAATAAACCCCGCTTAGCTGTTGAAAGCAGGCACATTATTGGATCCTACTTGAGAACGTCTCTGTGATGTTATTTTGGAGGAATTGAGCACATATTGACGCACACTACACCAAGGATTTCCCGATTCTACTTCGGGCAGTCGTTTTTCGGTTGTGAGAACGAGACAAATGAGCAAACGGCGAAATCAGTTGGCGAGCACAGTTGGGGGGCTAAATTTTTATTAGCAGAACTTCAAGGAGATGCAGCTTAATTTTCAAAAAGCAAAAAAGGCCGGCATAAGGTAATAAAACCCCTTTCCTTACTCTCATTTTTGAGAAAGCTTTGCTCTTTGTGAAATCTGTGTACTCCAATCTGCTGATATCAGGAAAAAAATCTACTGAAAAAAACTTTTTGTGTATGTGGTTGATGTTTTTCCAATAATAGCTGCCCAGATACTTGTTGGATAACTGCTGTGGGGGTGTCTCAACTGTAAAGGACTGGTCAGTGCTCTGTTGGGACAAAGGATCTATGGTAAGAGATCCAACATAGGGCTTTGTGTGTAAGGTCAGGTGTTTTATAGTTTAACACCACAGCAAGCAGATATTGCCATCAGTATCTAAACAGTTTTTTTTTTTTAACTGTAATTTTATCTGCTGCGTCAAAAGGAAATTTCTACTTGGTTTTCGATCTATTTGTGTAAGGACGAGGGAAGTGCTTTTCCATTGTGTAGTTTTTGGTGGATCTGAGTTGATTGTACAGAGATTGTATGGTGAGATTGTGATGTGTTTGCTGAGCAGTACAGAGTATTGTGTTTTTGTTATAACTTTTATATTGGGCCTCATGCACACGACCGTTCTTGTGTTTCGTTCCGCAAAAATGGGGTTCCGTTGTTCTGTGATCCGTTTTTGTTTGTGTGTCTTTATTTTTGGAGGACCACCAGACATAAAGGAAGGTAAAAAAAAAAAAGTCTAAGACAGGTTTGCCATGCAAATAATTAGGAATAAAACGGACGTAGACGCAGACGACAATCTCTTGTGCCTCCGCGTTTTTTAGCGGTCCCATTGACTTAAATGGGTCCGCAAACAGTTTTCCGCGGACAAGAATAGGCCAGGTTATGTTTATTTGACTGACTGGAACCACGGATCACGGACGCGGATGGCAAACTGTGCACTAGCCGCATTTTCAACGGCTCCATATAAATGAATGGGTCTGCATCTGAAACGCTAAAATCAGAACGGACGCGGAGACAAACAACTGTTGTGTGTATGAGGCCTTACTGTGATTTTGTAGAGGCAGCAATTTATTTTTAGTGTTTGTACATTAGAGACAGCATTTAGAGAGCATTTTTATATTGTTAGCCTGTAAATCACCCACAGAGTGGAGGGTTGCTCTGGTTTCGGGGGTGGGGCAAAAGGAATATAGAAACAGTTTTGTTTAGTTTGTTTTTTCTATTGCTGGATATTGTAGATACTATCTTGTCTTCCTCTGTGTGTCAAGCCATGTGGTTTTGTCGGCCATCTTTGATTTCCTTTGTGTGTGCGAAGACTATGTGGCTTCATTCAATTCATTTTAGTTTGAGCTGGTTCACTTTTTTAGTTTTGGTGTCCATGGAAAGCGATTTGGTTGTTTTTGCCTCAAATGTCAGTTTTGTCCAGAATAGTTTATCTTATCTTTTTGTAACCTTTCTACGTACAGTTTGATTTTGTTTTGGTAAGTTTTGTGCTGGATATCGGTTGAGTGTTCGGTTATGGGATATCTCAGTGATTAGTCTGATACAGAAATCATTGTGTGAGCATTAGTGGCATTTTAGCGGTGAAATTGTCCTATAGTTGATGATTCTGCTTAATGTTTGTATATCTGTGGCTGTGACTGAATTATAGAATTGTTTGGCATAATTAATACGGGTACTACAGTGTAGAAAAATCTGCCTTCCAAAAACCATATGGCGTTCCTTTCTTTCTGCGAACTGCCATGTGCCCGTAAAGAAGTTTACTGGTGTTTATGTAAACTACAGAATTAGGCCTCAAAAAGAAAATAGTGCATGTCCTATTTTTTTCTAGTTTGCGGACAAGGATAGGCATTATTACAATGGATCCTCTAAAAATGGATTTGCAAAAAAAAAAAAAAAAGGATGCCATACGCAACGTCAGAACGTCATCATTTTTTTTTTCCCCCGGATCCGCAATTTGCGGACCGCAAAACATACGGTCGTGTGCATGTAGCCTTAGGGCAATAAATATTGAGTTTTGTTTGGCTGTTAACCCTTGCTTTGTTAGCATAATAAAATTAATATTGATTAACCACTTCAGCCCCTAGAATTTTTTATTTTTTGTCACAAGTTAGTGGAATATGAGACTTTGTAAGAAAATAAATAAATAATAAAAAAAATTATCATTTTCCGCTAACTTGTGATCTAGGAACTCGCCATGCCCCTCACGGAATACCTTGGGGTGTCTTCTTTCCAAAATGGGGTCACGTGTGGGGTAATTATACTGCCCTGGCATTCTAGGGGCCCTAATGTGTGGTAAGTAGTTTGAAATCAAAATTTGTAAAAAAAAAATGACCTGTAAAATCCTAAAGGTGCTCTTTGGAATGTGTGCCCCTTTGCCCCAAAACACATTCCCCAACTTCTCCTGAGTACGGCGATACCACATGTGTGACACTTTTTTGCAGCCTAGGTGCGCAAAGCGGCCCAAATTCCTTTTAGGAGGGCATTTTTAGACATTTGGATCCCAGACTTCTTCTCACGCTTTCGGGCCCCTAAAATGCCAGGGCAGTATAAATACTGCCCAAGTAGGGCTGAAACGATTATTTGAATAACTTGATTAAATCGAGTCAAAAAATTCATCGATGCAGTTTCCCTGCATCGAGGAATCGTTTACATCACGTGATCACGGAGCGGGTGTGAAATTAAGCATCTCACTCACCGCTTCCGTGTCCTCCGGAGGTCAGAGAGGCAGGACTGAGCTGGCCGACACAGAGGAGGGAGGAGGGGGAGGGAGGAGAAGGGAGTCCCTCCCTCCCCACTGTGCGCGGCTGCCGCTGAACACCAATGAGGACAGAGTAGGAGGAGGAGGGGAGGGACTGGGGCCACTGCACCACCAATGAATGTGCCGGCCATATCCCACAGGGTCCCCCTCCCCCCCCCTCATCATTGGTGGCAGTGTCAGTTCCGATCGGAGCCCCAGCAGTGTAATGCTGGGGCTCTGATCGGTTACCATGGCAGCCAGGACGCTACTGAAGTCCTGGCTGCCATGGTATGTTAGTGAGCAGAGAGCAGCATTATACTCACGTGCGCTGTGGCCGCCGGTCGCTCCTTCTTCTGTCTGTGCGGCGGATTGCTACTGCTTACAGCATTAGCAATGCGCCGCACAGACCTATGAGAAGGAGCGACCGGCGGCCACAGCGCACGTGAGTATAATGCTGCTCTCTGCTCACTAACATACCATGACAGCCAGGACTTCAGTAGCGTGACTCCTGGCTGCCATGGTAACCGATCGGAGCCCCAGCATTACACTGCTGGGGCTCCGATCGGAACTGCAAACTGCCACCAATGATGGGGGGGGGGGAGGAGGGGGACCCTGTGGCCACTGCCACCAATAATTAATACTGGGGAGGGAGGGGGGCGGGGTTGCGTTACCAGAGGGGGCAGGCAGATCAGAGGCTGGGGGGAGGCAGATCAGAGGCTGGGGGGGGAGGCAGATCAGAGGCTGGGGGGGGGGGAGGCAGATCAGAGGCTGGGGGGGGGAGGCAGATCAGAGGCTGGGGGGGGGGAGGCAGATCAGAGGCTGGGGGAGGCAGGCAGATCAGAGGCTGGGGGGAGGCAGGCAGATCAGAGGCTGGGGGGAGGCAGGCAGATCAGAGGCTGGGGGGAGGCAGGCAGATCAGAGGCTGGGGGGAGGCAGGCAGATCAGAGGCTGGGGGGAGGCAGGCAGATCAGAGGCTGGGGGGAGGCAGGCAGATCAGAGGCTGGGGGGAGGCAGGCAGATCAGAGGCTGGGGGGAGGCAGGCAGATCAGAGGCTGGGGGGAGGCAGGCAGATCAGAGGCTGGGGGGAGGCAGGCAGATCAGAGGCTGGGGAGGCAGGCAGATCAGAGGCTGGGGGGGAGGCAGATCAGAGGCTGGGGGGAGGCAGATCAGAGGCTGGGGGCAGGCAGATGGAGAGAGAGTTGTTAATGGAGGCTGCAGGCACCACCTTGGCAAAGTTATTGGTTTAGAGAGGGGTTAATGAAGGCACCTCCAAGGTGCTTTCATTAACCTCTTTAAACCAATAACTTTATACATGCCTAATGCCAAGGTGCTTCCATTAACCCCTCCAAACCCAATGGGCATGTATAAAGTTATTGGTTTGAAGAGGTTAATGGAAGCACCTTGGCATTAGGCATGTATAAAGTTATTAACCCCTTCAAACCAATAACTTTATACATACCTAATTACGTACGTTATTTTAAGTAGCTTTTTCTTATTAGATTACTCGATGAATCGAGAAATATAATCGATAGAATACTCGATTACAAAAATATTTGTTTACTGCAGCCCTATGCCCAAGGTATTCAATGAGGGGCATGGCGAGTTCATAGAATTTATTTATTTTTATTTTTTTGGGGACAAGTTAGCGGAAATTTTGTATTTTTTTGTATTTTCTCACAAAGTCTCCCTTTCCGCTAACTTGGGACAAAAATTTTAATCTTTCATGGACTCAATATGCCCCTCACGGAATACCTTGGGGTGTCTTCTTTCCGAAATGGGGTCACATGTGGGATATTTATACTGCCCTGGCCCTAAAGTGTGAGAAGAAGTCTGGAATATAAATGTCTAAAAAAATTTACGCATTTGGATTACGCATTTTTGACACAAGTTAGTGGAATATGAGACTTTGTAAGAAAAAAAACTTGGGCCAAAAAAATGTCTGAATGGAGCCTTACAGGGGGGTGATCAGGGAGTCTATATGGGTGATCACCCCCCTATGAGGCTCCATTCAGACGTCCATATGTGTTTTCCGGATCCGATCCATGTATCCGTGGATCCGTAAAAATCATACGGACGTCTGAATGGAGCCTTACAGGGGGGTGATCAGGGAGTCTATATGAGTGATCACCCCCCTGTAAGGCTCCATTCAGACGTCCGTATGTGTTTTGCGGATCCGATCCATGTATCGCGGGGGGATGAAGGGGGGGGGGCAACACCCCACACGCATTTAGCTAAGGTGCCTGCTCAACGATTTGAGCAGGCACCTTGTTCCGATCACCGATGACGTACCGGTACATCATGTGTCTTTAAGTACCGGGACAACATGCTGTACTGGTACGTCGTGTGTCCTAAACAGGTTAAAAGCAGTGAAATAGAAATTTAGAAAATTGCGAATTTTTCAAAATATTTTGGTAAATTTTGGATTGTTTCATAAATAAAGGTGAAATATATTGACTAAAATTTATGACCATCATGAAGTACAATGTGTCACGAGAAAACAGTCTCAGAATGGCTTGGATAAATAAAAGCGTTTCAAAGTTAATAGCGCATAAAGTGACACGTCAGATTTGCAAAATTAGATGTGGACACGAAGGTGAAAAATGGCTTGGTCTTGAAAGGGTTAAAGACCAGGCCATTTTTTTTGCAAATCTGACGTGTCACTTTATGTGGTAACTTTAAAACGCTTTCAAAGGCGATATAGACGATATACGATATAAACTTGGCCAACGATAAAGATTTCGTTTATATTGCCATATTGTGGTAGAACATGGGATGCGATGCTCTCGGCGCGCACCATGTGATCCTGGGTCGGCACAGTGGAGAAGGAGGAAGTCTCTCACTACCCACTGTGTGCGGCTGCCGCTGACCACAAATGAGAACGGAGGTGGAGGGGAGGGACTGTGGCCACTGCGCCACCAATGAGAACAGAGAGGAGGAGGATGGGAGGGTCTGTGACCACTGCGCCACCAATGAGAACAGGGAGGTGGAGGGGATGGACTGTGGCCACTGCACCACCAATGAATGTAGTTAATATGCCTGATTACAAACGTAGCCTGCATGTGCCGGCCATATCCCATACCTGGCCTATATGACTGCACGCTGTGATCCACTGCAGTTAACCCCTCAGGGTAATAGAGGCCAGGTATGGGATATGGTCGGCAGATGCAGGCTACGTTTGTATTCAGGCATATTAACTATATTCATTGGTGGCGCATTGGCCACAGCCCTTCCCTTCTACTCCCTCTCTTCTAAGTATTATATCAATTGTGGGCCCCTCCCCTCCATACGATTAAATCATTGGTGGCAGTGGCCCCAGGGTGGGAGCTTCTGATCGGAGCCCCAGCAGTGTAATTGCGGGGCTCCGATCGGTTACTATGGCAGCCAGGATGCTACTGAAGCCCTGGCTGCCATGGTCGGCTCCCTGCTGCTGTGTGCACTATGCACAAGGGAACAGGGAGAGTGTGAAGTAGAGAACTATTAGGGTGAATAGGACAGGGGTTCTAGCCCCTAAGGAGGCTAATAGTTATTAAATAAAAGTTTAACCCTCCTTCCTCCGAAATATTGACTATATTGTGATATATATATAGCACATGCTTAAAATTATATCGCAATATAGATTTTAGGCCATATTGCCCACACTTATTCAGGTTATTCTGAGATTGTTTTCTCTTCACATGTTGTGCTTCATGACAGTGGTAAAATTTAGTTAAAAAATTCATTTTTATTATCCAAAAAATGCCAAATTTACCAGAAATTTTGAAAAATTAGCAAATTTCCAAATATGTCACATGTGCATTGCGGGAAAACCACGCGAGTAGGCACGTAATTGCAGTCAGTTTTGACTGTGATTGTGTTCCGATGTTCAGTTTTTTTTTTTTTTTTTTGCGCAAATGCAATGCGTTTTTCATGCGCTTGACAAAAAACTGAATGTGGTACCCAGACCCTAACCCGGACTTCTTCACTGAAGTTTAGGTTAGGTGTTCTAATAATTTTATTATTTTCCCTTATAACACGGTTATAAAGGAATATAATATCATTCTTAATACAGAATGCTTACTAAATTGTTCTTGAGTGGTTAAAAAAATAACTAAAAATTTACTCAACCCATCCAATTGTTCACGCAGCCGACATGGTCTTCTTTCTTCTTCTTTCAGGACCTGCCAAACGACCTTTGATGACGTAATCGTGCTCACCATGTGTTGAGCCCGGTGACGTCAGCGCAGGTCCTGCTGAATGAAGATAGAAGATGGAATTGGATGGGTGGGCTAATTTATTTTTATTTTTTAACCCCTCCAGCAACATTTGAGTAAGCATTCTGTATTAAAGAATACCCCCATTTTCACCCAGGCAGCCCCGCTGACTTGAGCATTGGAGCAGTTCATGCTCTGATGCTATCCTTTGCCCTGCGCTAAAATGCTAACATCAGGGGGGCTGCCTGGGTAAAAATATGGGTATGTCCGGGTTCAGCTCTGATCCTGGACAACCCCTTTAAGAATTCTATTATTTTCCTTTATAACCATGTTATGAGGGAAAATAATACAGTAAATTGACTTTTATCAATTTACTAACTTCTCCTAGCAACTATGGTTGCGGATGCTATGCGATTTTCATGCATCCCCATTCATTTCTATGGATAATGTGATTGGACCATGTGATCTGACGTCACCACAGGTCCTTTAGCCTGGCACCTCATCATTAAAGAATTAAAGAGACCGGCAACTACGCGATCAAGAGGAGAAGGTGATTTAATTTTTTTTTTATATTTTTTTTTAACCCTCAATTGATCACCTACTAAGCATTCTGAATTCAGAATGCTATTATTTTCCCTTATAACCATGTTATAAGGGAAAATAATACAGTGAATAGACTGTCACCTAGCAACCATGCGTGAAAATCGCACTGCATCTGCACTTGCTTGCGGATGCTTGCGATTTTCACGTAGCCCCATTCACTTCTATGGGGCCTGCGTTGCGTGATAAACGCACAATATAGAGCATGCTGTGATTTTCACGCAATGCATAAGTGATGCGTGAAAATCACAGCTCATGTGCACAGCCCCATAGAAATGAATGGGTCCAGATTCAGTGCGGGTGCAATGCGTTCACCTCCCGTATTGCACCCGCGCAGAAATCTCGCCCCCATGTGAACTCAGCCTAACTTGTGACAAAAAATAAAATCTTACATGAACTCACCATACCCCTCACGGACTCCAAATGCGTAAAAATGCCCTGTGAAATCCTAAAGGTACTCATTGGAATTTGGGCCCCTTTGCCCACCTAGGCTGCAGAAAAGTGTCACACATGTGGTATCGCCGTATTCAGGAGAAGTAGGGCAATGTGGTTTGGGGTGTATTTTTACATATACCCATGCTGGGTGAGAGAAATATCTCTGTAAAATGACAACTTTATATAAAAAAAATTGGAAAAGTTGTCTTTTACAGAGATATTTATCTCAACAAGCAATTTTTTAGCTCAGTTTTTATTACATATTTTGATTTTTTTTGTGTTCATCTGAGGGCTTAGGTCATGTGATATTGTTGTAGATCTGATTGATACAGACACTGTGATTTCTGATATGTCTACTTTTTTTTTTTTTTTTCGATTTAAAAAAAAAAAAATATATATTTTGTGGAAAGGGACACTTATTTTTTTTTACTTGAAAAGTTTTATTTATTTTACTTTAATTTGTAACTTTTTTTTCACTTTGTTTTTTGTCCCATTTTGGTACTTGAACTTTTGGGGGTCTGATCCCCTTTACAATGCTTTACAATACTTCTGTACTGTAAAGCGTTGGCTGTAAGTGTATTAACAGTGTAATGCACTTACAGCCTGCTTGCCTGTGAGATCCAGGGGGCTGGATTTCACAGGGTCTCCCGGAAATTAGCCATGATGCCTAAGTAAGGCATTGGGCTGCCTTCCCTGCCATCGGGTCCCTATCACAGCAGCACAGGGACCTGATGGCAGCTCCGATTCCTGCATGGACAGCACACGTGCCGCGGTCAGTGCGGACCGTGGCACATCAAAAGTTAATCTGCCGGCATCTGTGTTTTCACCAATACCAGTGTATGCAGCAGAGGTGCGGCTATCAGCGACTGCCGGACCGCTGCCGCGGATCGGGCGGGTGCAGCTCCTGCACTTGCACGATCACTGTGCCGTACAGGTACGGCGCTTGTCCTTAAGTGGGTTCTATATGGGTTAATGTAGTAGTGTTATCTCAGTATTTACATAAACTGTAGTTATGTTTTTTTTTCTCAAATTTTGATGTGATTTTAAAAAAAATATATATATTTCTTTTCTTTTTTTCAGAACTGTAAACCACACATCTTTACTGTTGCAGAACAAGCTTATCGAAATATCCAAACACATATTAATCACATAAACCAGTCTATAATTGTTACTGGAGAAAGTGGAGCAGGAAAGGTAAAATGGCTTAAATGGGCATTAACATTTCAAACTTATCAAAGGTCACTTTAGATGAACCTTAACAAATCTGTAAATCACTCTGATTTAAAATGTTGATGTTATCTACCCTAAAACACTTCTGAAACCTTTGCTACTATGTGTGTCCCTCCGTGCAATTTTGCTGTCCACTCCTTGTGCTAGGTGAATCCTGCCTTTAGCGGCATAGACACTGACTCCTGAGCACAGTGAACTTCTGCTTAGTGCAGAGGCCCCTCTCCCAGCCACTGTAGATGGCTCAGCATCTCAGACTGCTGTTTTCTTTGTATGACAACCACATCTTCCATCCGTTACATAGTAAGTGCATTTCTTTAGTCATTATATAATTCATTTATCAAGTGCTGGAGTTCCTCTGTATGTGTTTTCATTTTAGCTTTTTTGTCAGCATCCCTCACTGGACTTACTCAGTCTGTGCTGTAGTCAATGTGTCCTTGCGGTGTAGATCTTTCCCCTTATAAACTCTCCCTATCCTCCATAAACTGTCTTATGTGGCTGATATTGTATATTCTGAGTTCTAGATACAGTCAGGTACATAAATATTGGGACATCGATACAATTCTAACATTTTTGGCTCTATACACCACCACGATGGATTTGAAAGGAAACAAACAAGATGTGCTTTTACTGCAGACAGTCAGCTTTAATTTGAGGGTATTTACATCCAAATCATGTGAACGGTGTAGGAATTACAACAGTTTGCATATGTGCCTCCCACTTGTTACGGAACCAAAAGTAATGGGACAATTGGCTTCTCAGCTGTTACATGGCCATTTGTGTGTTATTCCCTCATTATCCCAATTACAATGAGCAGATAAAAGGTCCAGAGTTCATTTCAAGTGTGCTATTTGCATTTGGAATCTATTGCTGTCAACTCTCGGTGAAGCAAGCCATCATTAGGCTGAAAAAAACTAAACAAACCCATTCAGAGAGAGAGAACAAACGTTAAGCGTGTAATACAACTGTTTGGAACATTCTTCAAAAGAAGAAACGCATTGGTGAGCTCAGCAACACCAAAAGACCTGGAAGACCATGGAAAACAACTGTGGTGGATGACCGAAGAATTCTTTCCCTGGTGAACAACACCTGGCCAGATCAAGAACACTCTCCAGGAGGTATGTGTATGTGTGTCAAAGTCAACAATCAAGAGAAGACTTCACCAGAGTGAATACAGAGGGTTCACCACAGGATGTAAACCATTGGTGTGCCTCAAAAAAAGAAAGTTAAGATTAGAGTTTGCCAAACGACATCTACAAAAGCCTTCACAGTTCTGGAACAACATCCTATGTACAGATGAGACCAAGCTCAACTTGTACCAGAGTGATTGCAAGAGATGAGTATGGAGAAGGAAAGGAACTGCTCATGATCCTTAGCATACCACCTCATCAGTGAAGCATGGTGGTGGTAGTGTCATGGCGTGGGCATGTATGGCTGCCAATGGAACTGGTTCTCTTGTATTGATGATGTGACTGCTCACAAAAGCAGCAGGATGAATTCTGAAGTGTTTTGGGCAATATTTTCTGCTCGTATTCAGCCAAATGCTTCAGAATTCATTGGACGGCGCTTCACAGTGCAAATGGACAATGACCCAAAGCATACTGCAAAAGCAACCAAAGCGTTTTTTAAGGGAAAGAAGTGGAATGTTATGCAATGGCCAAATCAATCACCTGACCTAAATCCAATTTGAGCATGCATTTCACTTGCTGAAGACAAAACTGAAGGGAAAATGCCCCAAGAACAAATAGGAAATAAAGACTGTTGCAGTAGAGGCCTGGCAGAGCATCACCAGTCTGGTGATGTCTATGCGTACCAGTCTTCAGGCTGTAATTGACTGCAAAGGATTTGAAACCAAGTATTAAAAAGTGAAAGTTTGATTTATGATTATGTCCCATTACTTTTGGTCCCTTAACAAGTGGGAGGCACATATGCAAACTGTTATAAGTCTTGCACCCTTCACCTGATTTGGATGTAATTAAAGCTGATAGTCTGCAGTTAAAGCACATCTTGTTAGTTTCATTTCAAATCCATTGTGGTGGTGTATAGCGCCAACAATTTTAAAATTGTGTAAATGTCCCAATATTTATGGACCTGACTGTATGTGTGATGTGAACATAAACCGTCTCTTACACACCATGTGTGCTGAGGATAGGGACATGGATTTGTAGAGGGCTCACTGGGGACTGGCTTAGAAGTATGGGAACTGAAGTCTAAAGCAGCATAGTACTGGCAGACTGTATTTGGACACGTCCCAGACTTGACGAGAACTACTGGATGCAGGAATAGTGCACTGGGGCGGTTAGGAGTCAAAATAAGCAGACCAGAGCATCGGGGAGACTGGATTGGATCCTCTCACTCTCCCCAGCAAAAGCAGAAATTATTTTGTGAGACACTTCAAAACTCAGTTACCCTTTAAAGAGACATTCACCCAACAGTGAAAAAACAGTGCCATGAAAAACGGGAACTGACCATTTTTCATAGTCATTTTCCGCCATTTTTGCATTCATTTTCTGGCAGTCTGTCTGTTTGTACTGACTATTTTGCATCAGTTTTTTATGGCGGTTAAAAATCAATACATGTCATTAGCTTTTTAAATTTAATCCAAACTCATGCAGTATTCATAATGTACCCCATAGTTGACCCTGGCTGTAATAATGTCCCCCTTAGTAGTCCTCACCTGTAATAATTTCCCCTATAGTGGCCTTCAGTGGTAATAATGTACCCCATAGTGGCCCCTAGCGAAAATAATATCTGCCCTCAGCTGTAATGTTTGTTTATTAGCTAAAAAAGAGGAAGAAAAAAAAAACTTCATCCAAGACAGGGGTGGCCAACCTTACTGACCCAGAAAAAAAATTGACTACCACAAGCCACAATCTATACATCGCGCGGTTGTGTTTTTATTCTTTTTTTTTTTTTTGTTACAGCATTCACCGCATAGGAAATATTTTTTAATATTTTAATAGTTCACACTTTTTTGGGCATGGCGATATGTAATATGTTTATTTTTAATTGTTTGTAAATTTTATATGTAAAATTGGGAACGTGAGCGATTTAAACGTTTTTTTTTGTTTGTTTGTTTGTTTATACGGTAAGTCTTGAACCCTTGTCCTATTCACCCTAATAGAGATCTATAAGGATGGATAGGACTTCACACTCTTCCTGCTACCCTGTGAATAGTACACACAGCAGCAGTGAGCTTACCATGGCATCCAGGGCTTCAGTAGCACCCTGGTTGCCATGGTAACAGATCGGGGCCCCAGGATTACACTGCTGGGGCTCTAATCGGAACTGCCACCAAAGAAGAGGGGGGGAAGGGACCCTGTGGCCACCGCCACCGAGGCTGCACCATGAATGGTTTGAGTTTTTAATCCTTGTGGCGACACACTGCGCCTCCAAAGTTTGTAATTAACACATTCATTCAAGCATAGGAGGCAGCGGGTGCCGGCGCGGGATCGCCTACCCGGCCTCAATAACAGGTCATGCGAGGTGTCTTCAATTTGTTCTAAAAATGGCTGTGTGACCTTAGGTTGTAATCAAGTTTCCTAGTACTATGTACATACACATGTAGCATCGCTAGCGCTCCTTGTTTTCGCTTATGGTTGCTAACAAATCGCAACTTCTGATTTCTCTCGGAACAAAAGAACAGCAATACAGTAGATGGCAGTGCTAACCCTGCCTTTCCCTGCACAGCTCCATAGAGCGGCTGCTGCTCACGACACAACTCGCAGAGTATCGTCCTGGTACAGGGGGCACTGCTAGCGCTCACTCAAGGGGCTGTTCATCACAGGATCATATGGCAGGATCAAATGTATAAAATGGATGTGATGTGCAGATAATTGGTTCCTTTAAATGGCCTTGTATTCACATATTTATATATTGCACACTATAGGATTTATAATATTGCACACGTACACAGCATACAATTGTTACAAACCCTCAACTGCAAGAAGTATTCGGTCTCTAGGGGTTTTCAGCTTCTGACTGTAAAGAATGACCTAATAATTCTCACAGATGAGGGTTTGTTGTAATTGCATGCAATATACACAATCCTCTGTAAGCTAAGCACATCAGCGGCAGAAGTCTCTCTCCTGTTCTGAAAGTGTGTTACAATGTACAGTATCAGTCTGGAGTACAAGTGCAGAACTTAAATAAAAACCTGTTCTCATACAACTTCCAACAGATGAAGCAGTTTTACATTTGTCAGACATGGCAAAGCTGAGTAGATCAGATGAACGATAAACTGCTAAATTACCCGATGTAGCAGAGTCAGGGTTTTTAGATACAGTGTAGCAAATCCTCAGCTGTGAGTAGTATTACATCTCTGTTTAAAGTCAAAAGCTGAAAAACTTTAGAGACCTCATAATTTTCTGCTTTTCAATATAAAGCAGAATGTAACAAGGAGTAGCAGATATCGCAATTTATAACCTGGAACAGATCCCTGCACTGCATCATCTCTGCTGTCCTAGGGATTATGTGCAAGACATGTTATTACAGGGGGAATAAACATCTACACAACCGAGTAGGTAGAGTGTGATATACATTATATCTATATATACAGTACAGACCAAAAGTTTGGACACTCCTTCTCATTCAAAGAGTTTTCTTTATTTTCATGACTATGAAAATTGTAGATTCACACTGAAGGCATCAAAACTATGAATTAACACATGTAGAATTATATACATAACAAAAAAGTGTGAAACAACTGAAAATGTCATATTCTAGGTTCTTCAAAGTAGCCACCTTTTGCTTTGATTACCTCTTGAAGCTCATCAAGAGAATGCAAAGAGTGTGCAAAGCAGTAGTCACCTGAAATGGTCTTCCAACAGTCTTGAAGGAGTTCCCAGAGATGCTTAGCACTTGTTGGCCCTTTTGCCTTCACTCTGCGGTCCAGCTCACCCCAAACCATCTTGATTGGGTTCAGGTCTGGTGACTGTGGAGGCCAGGTCATCTGGCGCAGCACCCCATCACTCTCCTTCATGGTCAAATAGCCCTTACACAGCCTGGAGGTGTGTTTGGGGGTCATTGTCCTGTTGAAAAATAAATGATGGTCCAACTAAACGCAAACCGGATGGAATAGCATGCCGCTGCAAGATGCTGTGGTAGCCATGCTGGTTCAGTATGCCTTCAATTTTGAATAAATCCCCAACAGTGTCACCAGCAAAGCACCCCCACACCATCACACCTCCTCCTCCTCCATGCTTCACGGTGGGAACCAAGCATGTAGAGTCCATCCGTTCACCTTTTCTGTGTTGCACAAAGACATGGTGGTTGGAACCAAAGATCTCAAATTTGGACTCATCAGACCAAAGCACACATTTCCACTGGTCTAATGTCCATTCCTTGTGTTCTTTAGCCCAAACAAGTCTCTTCTGCTTGTTGCCTGTCCTTAGCAGTGGTTTCCTAGCAGATATTCTACCATGAAGGCCTGATTCACACAGTCTCCTCTTAACAGTTGTTCTAGAAATGTGTCTGCTGCTAGAACTCTGTGTGGCATTGACCTGGTCTCTAATCTGAGCTGCTGTTAACCTGCGATTTCTGAGGCTGGTGACTCGGATGAATTTATCCTCCGCAGCAGAGGTGACTCTTGGTCTTCCTTTTCTGGGGCGGACCGCACGTGAGCCAGTTTCTTTGTAGTGCTTGATGGTTTTTGTGACTGCACTTGGGGACACTTTTAAAGTGTTCCCAATTTTTTGGACTGACTGACCTTCATTTCTTAAATTAATGATGGCCACTTGTTTTTATTTACTTAGCTGCTTTTTTCTTGCCATAATACAAATTCTAACAGTCTATTCAGTAGGACTATCAGCTGTGTATCCACCTGACTTCTCCACAACGCAACTGATGGTCCCAACCCCATTTATAAAGCAAGAAATCCCACTTATTAAACCTGACAGGGAACACCTGTGAAGTGAAAACCATTTCAGGTGACTACCTCTTGAAGATCATCAAGAGAATGCCAAGAGTGTGCAAAGCAGTAATCAAAGCAAAAGGTGGCTACTTTGAAGAACCTAGAATATGACATATTTTTAGTTGTTTCACACATTTTTGTTATGTATATAATTCCACATGTGTTAATTCAGTTTTGATGCCTTCAGTGTGAATCTACAATTTTCATAGTCATCAAAGTAAAGAAAACTCTTTGAATGAGAAGGTGTGTCCAAACTTTTGGTCTGTACTGTGTATATTTCTCTCTCTAATAAATAAATATAATATATATATATATATATATATATATTATATTTATTTATTTATTAGAGAGAGAAATATATACAGTACAGACCAAAAGTTTGGACACACCTTCTCATTCAAAGAGTTTTCTTTATTTTCATGACTATGAAAATTGTAGATTCACACTGAAGGCATCAAAACTGAATTAACACATGTGGAATTATATACATAACAAAAATGTGTGAAACAACTAAAAATATGTCATATTCTAGGTTCTTCAAAGTAGCCACCTTTTGCTTTGATTATCGCTTTGCACACCCTTGGCATTCTCTTGTTGAGCTTCAAGAGTTAGTCACCTGAAATGGTTTTCACTTCACAGGTGTGCCCTGTCAGGTTTAATAAGAGGGATTTCTGGCCTTATAAACGGGGTTGGGACCATCAGTTGCCTTGTGGAGAAGTCAAGTGGATACACAGCTGATAGTCCTACTGAATAGACAGTTAGCTGCTTTTTTCTTGCCACAATAAAAATTCTAAGTAAAGAAAAACGAGTGGCCATTATTACTTTAAGAATTGAAGGTCGGTCAGTCAGTCAGAAAAATTGGGAAAACTTGCAGTCACAAAAACCATCAAGCGCTACAAAGAAACTGGCTCACATGCGGACCGCCCCAGGAAAGGAAGACCAAGAGTCACCTCTACTGCGGAGGATAAGTTCACCCGAGTCACCATCCTCAGAAATCGCAGGTTAACAGCAGCTCAGATTAGAGACCAGGTCAATGCCACACAGGGTTCTAGCAGCAGACACATATGTAGAACAACTGTTAAGAGGAGACTGTGAATCAGGCCTTCATGGTAGAATATCTGCTAGTAAACCACTGCTAAGGACAGGCAACAAGCAGAAAAGACTTGTTTGGGCTAAAGAACACAAGGAAGCGTGCTGCTTTTCCAAAACTGCTTTACCAAGAGCTGATCTACAAGAGCATTGGAGATATTCAGGAGATACTCGGGAGGTAATCTGGAGGTGGATACAATCTAAACAAGTAAGATTTGTTTGTTTAAAATCTTTCCCCTCTTTACAATGGCAGACCTGGTTCTGTGCAGGAATTGTGCTTTTATTTCAGGTTCCACTCTTCAGAGGTTTGGGTACTGTCTGATCTGTAGACAGCTCTCCATGATGCAGCAGGAAATTACCTTTTTGAAATATGAGATTTTTAAATTAACCACTAAACAAACTCGGGCAGAGAACATTGCAATGCCACTGCCACAGAGACCCCCTAGATATGGAAGATGGGTTACTGTAGTTTCTGGTAGACTGAGAGTTGTGGATAGAAGGCATGTCCCACAGTCTGTGGCTCTCCATAATTCATTTGCAGCACTTTTAGAGTGCAAGAGCAACATGGAGGATGGCTCAAGCACAGTGGGTGAGAAACAATAATATCCCTTGCCTAAAGTATGTAAGACTGCAGCCAAAGACAAAAAGGAGAAGGTGAGGATTGATAGTAAGCAGCTGTTGGTGAGTGATTCCATCATAAGAGGTGTGAAGTTTGAGTACAATGGTGTTGTGAGATGTCTCCCTGGTGCTACCGCTAGCAGGGATAGACGACGGATCCTTAATATTGTTAGGCAAGCAAAGCAGGAAAGGGAAGTGGATGTTATTCTCCATCTTGGGACAAACGATCTGGCTTGCAATGAGGTTTCAAAGGTGAAAGAAGCTTTTCACACACTTGGAAAGGATATACGGGAGGTTGCATCAACTGTTTCATTCTCTGCAGTTTTGCCTGTGCATAACCTTCAGCATGACAGGAAGATGCGCATTAAGGAATTCAATGTATGGCTTGGTGAATGGTGTCTGAACCAAGGGTTTGGCTTTGTGTCTCATGTTAGCTCTTGTTGGAATGGAAAAGAACTGTACAAGAAAGATGATTTGCATCTTTCTCTCAAGGGAACGAATGTCCCCGTTGAACAGTTCCAAGTATTTGCTAAGAAGCATTTAAACTAGGAAAGGGGGGCAAAAGAGTGATAATCCAGCAGTCAGTTTGGGTTACCTTGCAGCTTGATAATCATAAGGTAACTCGTGTAGGTGTGATATATAGACCACCTAGCCAAGTCAAAGAATTAGATCTACTAGTTGAGGAAATGGCTAAAATGACATTGAAGGGGGAAGTTATCATTATGAGAGACTTCAATCTTCCAGATGTAGACTGGAAAACCAAAATAGCTAGTTCTGCCAGGAGTACAGATATTCTAAATTCCCTACTGGGATTATCTCTACAGCAAGCAGTGGAGGAGCCAACCCGGAAGGAGGCAATTTTAGATTTAGTATTCACAAATGGGAATTTGGTATCTATCTGATATTACTGTAGGGGAAAGCTTGGGATCTATTGATCACCAGTCAGTGTTGTTTACTATAAGTACAGTGACTGAGTCACACCACACAAAAACAAAAGTTTTAGAGTTTAGAAAAACGGACTTTTCTAAAATTAGATTAGTGGTATACGAGTCCCTATCAGACTGGAACAGTTTCATTTGGGTCCAGGAGAAATGGGACTACTTAACCCCTTAAGGACACAGCCTTTTTACACCTTAGGACCAGGCCATTTTTTGCAAATCTGACCAGTGTCACTATAAGTGCTGATAACTTTAAAACGCTTTGACTTATCCAGGCCGTTCTGAGTTTGTTTTTTCGTCACATATTGTACTTCATGACACTGGTAAAATGAAGTTAAAAAGAATATTTTTTTTGCACCAAAAAATACCTAATTTAACAAAAATTTGGAAAAATTAGCAAATTTCAAAGTTTCAGCTTCTCTACTTCTGTAATACATAGTAATACCCCTAAAAATTGTGATGCCTTTACATTCCCCATATGTCTACTTCATGTTTGAATTATTTTGGGAATGATATTTTATTTTTTGGGGATGTTACAAGGCTTAGAAGTTTAGAAGCAAATCTTGAAATTTTTCAGAAATTTACAAAAACCCAATTTTTAGGGACCACTACAGCTCTGAAGCCACTTTGCGAGGCTTACATAATAGAAACCACCCAAAAATGACCCCATTCTATAAACTACACCCCTCAAGGTATTCAAAACTGATTTTACAAACTTCGTTGACCCTTTAGGTGTTGCACAAGAGTTATTGGCAAATGGGGATGAAATTTGAGAATTTCATTTTTTGGGCTAATTTTCCATTTTAACCCATTTTTTCCACTAACAAAGCAAGGGTTAACAGCCAAACAAGACTGTATCTTTATTGCCCTGACTCTGCCATTTACAGAAACACCCTTATATGTGGCCGTAAACTACTGTACGGCCACACAGCGGGGCGTAGAGTGAAAGGTGCGCCGTATGGTTTTTGGAAGGCATGTTTTGCTGGACTGGTTTTATTGACACCATGTCCCATTTGAAGCCCCCCTGATGCACCCCTAGAGTAGAAACTCCATAAAAGTGACCCCATCTAAGAAACTACACCCCTCAAGGTATTCAAAGCTGATTTTACAAAGTTTGTTAACCCTTTAGGTGTTGCACAAGATTTAATGGAAAATAGAGATACAATTTCAAAATTTCACTTTTTTGGCAGATTTTCCATTTTAATATTTTTTTTCCAGTTACAAAGCAAGGGTTAACAGCCAAACAAAGCTCATTATTTATGGCCCTGATTCTGTAGTTTACAGAAACACCCCATATGTGGTCGTAAACTGCTGTACGGGCACACGACAGGGCGCAGAAGGAAAGGAATGCCATACGGTTTTTGGAAGGCAGATTTTACTGGACTGGTTTTATTGACACCATGTCCCATTTGAAGCCCCCCTGATGCACCCCTAGAGTAGAAACTCCAAAAAAGTGACCCCATTTTAGAAACTACGGGATAAGGTGGCAGTTTTGTTGGTACTAGTTTAGGGTACATATGATTTTTGGTTGCTCTATATTACACTTTTTGTGCGGCAAGGTAACAAGAAATAGCTTTTTTGGCACAGTTTTTTTTTTTATTTACAACATTCATCTGACAGGTTAGATCATGTGGTAATTTTATAGAGCAGGTTGTCACGGACGCGGCGATACCTAATATGTATACAATTTTTTTTATTTATGTAAGTTTTACACAATAAATTAATTAAAAAAAAAAAAAAAGTTTTAGTGTCTCCATAGTCTAAGAGCCATAGTTTTTTTAGTTTTTGGGCGATTATCTCAAGTAGGGTCTCATTTTTTGCGGGATGAGATTACAGTTTTATTTGCACTATTTTGGGGGGGGGGGCATAAGACTTTTTGATCGCTTGCTGTTACACTTTTTGTGAAGTAAGATGACAAAAAATAGCTTTTTTTTTACACCGTTTCTTTTTTTTTTTTTTTTTTTTACGCTGGTCACCTGAGGGGTTAGGTCATGTGATATTTTTATAGAGCCGGTCGATACGGACGCGGCGATACCCAATATGTATACTTTTTTTTATTTATGTAAGTTTTACACAATGATTTCATTTTTGAAACAAAAAAAATCATGTTTTAGTGTTTCCATAGTCTAAGAGCCATAGTTTTTTCAGTTTTGGGGCGATTATCTTGGGTAGGGTATGATTTTTGCGGGATGAGATGACGGTTTGATTGTTACAATTTTGGAGTACATACAACTTTTTTGATCACTTTTATTAACTTTTTGGGGAAGTAAGGTGGGCAAAATTTCAATTTCTTCATAGTTTTTAATTTTTTATTTTTATGTCGTTCACCGTTTGGGTAAAGTAACATGACCGTTTTATAGATCAGGTCGTTACGGACGCGACGATACCAAACATGTGTAGGGAATTTCATTTTTTTTATTTTTAATCAGTGATAAATGTCTTTTTTGATTTTTACTTTATTTTCACTTTCTTTTTGACCCAGACCCACTTGGTTCTTGAAGATCCAGTGGGTCTGATGTCTGTATAATACAGTACAGTACAATATATAGTACTGTACTGTATTTTACACTTTGTCTGAACAGATCTATGCCTTTCAGCACAGATCTGTTCAGCACCATGGACAGCAGGACGCCTCAGAAGGCGTCCTGTTGCCATGGGAACCTTCCCCGTCTGCTCAGTTATGGTCAGAACTGCGCAGACGGGGAAGGGTAAGGACAGGGCTTGGGGGGCTGCCTGGGAGCTCTCTCCCTCTCCATTCGGAGGGGCTGCAAAGGCACAGCAGCCCCCCGATGGGAGAGGGAGGGAGCTCCCTGCGCTGTTAACCTTTTCCATACAGCGGTCCGTACGGACCGCTGTATGGAAAGGGTTAAACGGCTGACATCGCATCACCGATGTCAGCCGTTTATACCAGGGTGCCAGCAATGTGCTGGCACCCTGGTATACCCACTAGACGCCAACGATTACGCAATGGGAGGCGGGCGGGGGATCGCGATCCCGCCTGCCGCACCACCCGCCTCCCGCACCGCCCGCAACCCTCCCCCTGCACCTCCCACCCGGCAAAAATCACTAAGGGGTGCAGGGGGGGGGGGAGGAGATACAGATATATTTTCGGCATACTAAAGTTTCTGATCCCCGCGGTCAGGGACCGCGGGGATCAGAAACTGCAGAAATCGCAGCAAACCGCAGGTCTGAATTGACCTGCGGTTTGCCGCGATCGCCGACATGGGGGGGGTCACGGGACCCCGCGGCGCATTTAGCCTAGGTGCCTGCTCAATGATTTGAGCAGGCACCGGCTTCCGATCACTGCCAGCCGCACGGCAGTGATCAGAAATACACAGGGCGTACATGTACGCCCTGTGTCCTTAAGTACCAGGGCACAAGGGCGTACCTGTACGCCCTGTGTCCTTAAGGGGTTAAGTGGCACTATTGAAGGCCACAGAAAATTGCATTAGGCTTGTCAGTAAAAGCAAAAAAAGGAAGAGACCACTGTGGTACTCAGCAGAAGTGGCAAAAATCATTAAAAACAAAAAGATAGCATTTAGGAATTTATAAAAAAACAAACAAAAAACAGGATGACCGGAAAATTTATAAAAGATTAGTCTGAGAGAGGCCAAACGAGTTATAAGAGCTTCTAAAGCACAGGCAGAAGAGAAATTAGCTCAGTCAGGGAAAAAAGGCGATAAGTCATTCATTAGATACATAAATAAAATAAAAAGAAACTAAAACAAGGAATTACCAAATTAAAAACAAAAGGAAGGTATATGGAAGAATATAAAGAACTAGCTGACTAATGAATCTTTTGATGCATGTGTCTTTACAAAGGAAGAGGTTCTAAGTCAACTATCTGACATTAATACAAATAAGTCACAGGGGCCTGATGAGATACACCCAAAGCTATTAACCACTTAAGGACCACAGGTTTATACCCCCCTAGTGACCAGGCCCTTTTTTACAAATCGGCACTCCACAACTTTAGCGGTTTATTGCTCGGTCATGCAACGTACCACCCAAATGAATTTTACCTCCTTTTCTTCTCACTAATAGAGCTTTCATTTGGTGGTATTTCATTGCTGCAGACATTTTTCCTTTTTTTGTTATTAATTAAAATTTACCGATTTTTTTAAATTTATTTATTTTTCTTTTTTAAAAATGACTTTTCACTTTCAGTTGTAATTTTATTTTATTTTTTTAAAACAACATCTATTCTATGTATTCTACATGTCTTTGATAAAAAAAAAAGTTTGGGTAAAAGCTATAGCGTTTACAAACTATGGTACAAAAATGTGAATTTCCGCTTTTTGAAGCAGCTCTGACTTTCTGAGCACCTGTCCTGTTTCCTGAGGTTCTACAATGCCCAGACAGTAAAAAAAAAAAAAAAAACACAAATGACCCCATTTCGGAAAGTAGACACCGTAAGGTATTCGCTGATGGGCAAAGTGAGTTCAAAGAACTTTTTATATTTTGTCACAAGTTAGCGGAAAATTATGATTTTTTTTTTTTCCTTACAAAGTCTTATATTCCACTAACTTGTGTAGTTATACTGCCCTGGCATTCTAGGGGCCCAAATGTGTGGTAAGTAGTTTGAAATAAAAGTCTCTAAAAAATGACCTGTGAAATCCTAAAGGTGCTCTTTGGAATGTGTGCCCCTTTGCCCACCTAGGCTGCAAAAAAGTGTCACACATCTGGTATCGCCTTCTCTACTCAGGAGAAGTTGGGGAATGTATTTTGGGGTGTCATTTTACATATACCCATGCTGGGTGAGAGAAATATCTCTGCAAAAGACAACTTTTCCCATTTGTTTTTTATACAAAGTTGGCATTTGACCAAAATATTTCTCTCACCCAGCATGGGTATATGTAAAATAACACCCCAAAACACATTGCCCAACTTCTCCTGAGTACGGCAATACCACATGTGTGACACTTTTATGCAACCTAGATGCGCAAAGGGGCCCAAATTCCTTTTAGGAGGGCATTTTTTGACATTTGGATCCCAGACTTCTTCTTACGCTTTAGGGCCCCTAAAATGCCAGGGCAGTATAAATACCCCACATGTGACCCCATTTTGGAAAGAAGACACCCCAAGGTATTCAATGAGGGGCATTTTTTTGGCACAAGTTAGCGGAAATATTTTTTTTTTCTCACAAAGTCTCTCTTTCCGCTAACTTGGGACAAAAATGTCAATCTTTCATGGACTCAATATGCCCCTCACGGAATACCTTGGGGTGTCTTCTTTCCGAAATGGGGTCACATGTGGGGTATTTATACTGCCCTGGCATTTTAGGGGCCCTAAAGCGTGAAAAGTCTGGAATATAAATGTCTAAAAAATGTTACGCATTTGGATTCCGTGAGGGTTGAATTCATGTGAGATTTTATTTTTTGACACTAGTTAGTGGAATATGAGACTTTGTAAGAAAAAACAAAACAAACAAACTATTTCCGCTAACTTGGGCCCCAAAAATTTCTGAATGGAGCCTTACAGGGGGGTGATAAATGACAGGGGGGTTATCAGGGAATGTATATGGGGTGATCACCCCCCCCCCCCCCCCCCTGTCACTGATCACCCCCCTGTCATTGATCACCCCCCTGAAAGGCTCCATTCAGACGTCCATATGTTTTTTTACGGATCCATGGATACATGGATCGGATCCGCGGATACATGGATCGGATCCGCAAAACAATGATCAATGACAGGGGGTGATCCGGGAGTGTATATGGGGTGATCACCCCCCTGTAAGGCTCCATTCAGACGTCCGTATGTGTTTTGCGCATCCGTTCCATGGATGCGTGGATCCGTAAAACACAGACGGGCGTCTGAATGGAGCCTTACAGGGGGGTGATCAATGACAGGGGGTGATCAGGGAGTGTATATGGGGTGATCACCCCCCTGTCACTGATCACCCCCCTGTAAGGCTCCATTTAGGCGTCCGTATGTGTTTTGCGGATCCGATCCATGGATGCGTGGATCCGTAAAACACATACGGACATCTGAATAGAGCCTTACAGGGGGGTGATCAGGGAGTTTATATGGCGTGATCAGGGGTTCATAAGGGGTTAATAAGTGACAGGGGAAGGTGTAGTGTAGTTGTGTTTGGTGCTACTTTACACAGCTACCTGTGTCCTCTGGTGGTCGATCCAAACAAAAGGGACCAACAGAGAACCAGGTAGCAGGTATATTAGACGTTGTTATCAAAACAGCGTCTAATATACCTGTTAGGGGTTAAAAAAAATCGCATCTGCCTGCCAGCGAACGATCACCGCTGGCAGGCTGGAGGTCCACTCGCTTACCTTCCGTTCCTGTGAACGCGCACGCCTGTGTGCGCGCGTTCACAGGAAATCTCGGCTCACGCGAGATGACACCAATCGGCGTTAGTGTGACCTGGGAGAGCCGCCGCAATGATGCCTTTCAGCGTTAGCGTGGCGGCAGGTGGTTAAAAGAGCTCAGCGGTGAACTAGCAAAACCATTAACAGATTTATTTAACCAATCACTGGCAACAGGAGTCGTCCCAGAAGATTGGAAATGAGCAAATGTGGTGCCCATTCACAAGAAAGGTAGTAGGGAGGAATCGGGCAACTATAGGCCAGTAAGCCTGACTTCAATAGTGGGGAATTTAATGGAAACCATACTTAAGGAGAGGATTTTGGAACATCTAAATTCCCATGGATTGTAAGATGAAAAACAGCATGGGTTTACTTCAGGTAGATCATGTCAAACTAATCTTATTGATTTTTTTTTTTGATTGGGTGACTAAAATAATAGATGGAGGAGGTGCAGTAGACATCACTTATCTAGACTTTAGAAAGGCTTTTGATACTGTCCCACATAGAAGGCTTATCAATAAAGTGCAGTCTTTGGGCTTGGACTCCCATATTGTTGAATGGATTAAGCAGTGGCTGAGGGACAGGCAACAGAGGGTTGTAGTCAATGGAGTATATTCAGACTAAGGTCTTGTTACCAGTGGGGTACCTCGGGGATCTGTTCTGGGACCCATATTGTTTAATATCTTTATCAGCGAAATTGCAGAAGGCCTCAATGGTAAGGTGTGTCTTTTTGCTGATGACACAAAGATTTGTAACAGGGTTGATGTTCCTGGAGGGATACACCAAATGGAAAAGAACTTAGGAAAACTAGAGGAATGGTCAAAAATATGGCAACTAAAATTTAATGTTAAGTGCAAGATAATGCAACCCAAGAGCAGAATATAAAATCTGTGATACAGTCCTAACCTCAGTATCTGAGGAAAGGGAAGGGATTTAGGGATCATTATTTCCGAAGACTTAAAGGTATGCAGACAATGTCATAGAGCAGCAGGAAATGCTAGCAAAATGCTTTGGTGTATAGGGAGAGGAATTTCCAGTAGAAAGAGGGAGGTGCTCATGCCGCTCTACAGAGCACTAGTGAGACCTCATTTGAAGTATTGTGCTCAGTACTGTAGACCATATCTCCAGAAGGATATTGATACTTTGGAGAGAGTTCAGAGAAGAGCTACTAAACTGGTACATGGATTGCAGGATAAAACTTACCAGGAAAGATTAAAGGACCTTAACATGTATAGCTTGGAAGACAGACGAGACAGAGGGGATATGATAGAAACTTTTAAATACATAAAGGGAATCAACAAGGTAAAAGAGGAGAGAATATTTAAAAGAAGAAAAACTGCTACAAGAGGACATAGTTTAAAATTAGAGGGGCAAAGGTTTAATAGTAATATCGGGAAGTATTACTTTACTGAGAGAGTAGTGGATGCATGGAATAGCCTTCCTGCAGAAGTGGTAGCTGCAAATACAGTAGAGAAGTTTAAGCATGCATTGGATAGGCATATGGTCATCCTTCATATACAATAGGCCAGGGGCTATCCATAGTATTTAGTATATTGGGCAGACTAGATGGGCCAAATGGTTCTTATCTGCCGACACATTCTATGTTTCTATTAGACCAGTGGAAATCTGTGCTTTGGTCTGTTGAGTCCAAATTTGATCTGATGGCACTGTCTCACTGCTAGGGGACACATGGAGTCTGATAATGGCAAATGCCGCAACTGGCTCACTGGGGGACACTTGTCTTATTCAGACATGTGTCCCCCAGTGAGCCAGTGCCATCAGATCAGCGCCCCATGGCATTTGCCATCATCAGACATCTGTCCCTCAGCAATGAGCCAGTGCCATCAGATCAGTGCCCCATGGCATTTGCCATCATCAGACAGTCTGATATATTATGGCAAATGCCATGGGGCTTATGGCATTGGCTTTGGGTAACAGGGGGACATGTGTGATGATGATTGCAAATGCCATGGGGCTGATGGCACTGGCTCTGAGGGACATGTCTGATGGCAGATGATGGCAAATGCCATGGGGCTTGGGGCTGATGACACTGGCTCTGAGGGACAATCGTGTATGATGGCACTGGTTCTGGGCCAAGTTTTGTCATTTGTATTTTTTGAATACATACAGAAGAAAGAAAAAATTATATATCACAATATATATCGCATATCGCACATGCTTCGGGGGGCCCGACCGCAATTAATATAATACGTTGAAGAGGGGTAGTAGAAGGGAGGGGCTGTGGCCACTGCACCACCAATGAATATAGTTAATATGCCTGAATACAAACGTAGCCTGCATGTGCCGGCCATATCCCATATCTGGCCTCTAGTACTGCGTGCCGTGATCTGCCGCAATTAACTCCTCAGGTCCTGAGGGTTTAATTGCGGCTGACCACGGTGCGCAGTAATAGAGGCCAGGAATGGGATATGGCCGGCATATGCAGGCTTCTTTTGTATTCAGGCATATTAACTATATCGTTGGTGGCACAGTGGCCAAAGTCCCTCCCCTCCTCCTCTCTGTTCTCATTGGTGGCGCAGTGGCCACAGTCTGTCCCCTCCTCTTCCTAGTCTGTTCTCATTGGTGGTCAGCGGCAGCCGCACACAGTGGGGAGGGACTCTCTCCTTCTCCACTGTGCCAGCTCAGTAGAACATGGTGCGTGTCGGGAGCGGCGCATGCCATGTTCTACTGCGATATGGCGATATAAATTAAATCTCTATTGTTGACCAAATGTATATTGTTTATATCGCATATAGTCTATATCGCTTACCCCTACATCAAACTATTGGAGGTTGTTGCTTGCTGGTATCGCTGTGTATGGCTACGATGGTAGGCATTGAATCATCAGAGATCGTTGCTATTTAAACATTGTTACATTGATGCATTGTAGACATATTTTTTTAAACCGTTACATTTAGCTCCTTGGGATGCAATTTTGTTTGCTTGATTGAACACAAGAATTCAGAGAATCATACAGCGCCAGTAACAAATAACTAGAACTCTTGTGGATACTCATTACATGCGCGCGCTCTCTATCTATCTAAAAAAAAAAATATATATATATATATATATAGCTATATAGCCAGCAGCACACTAAAAGTAAAAAAAAAAAAAAAAAGCATGTGGTTTATTCACCTAGAGTCAGCAGCGACGTTTAAACAGCTTGTTGCTGTCTTTTTCAAGCTATGTGCACATGTGTTACAATCATGCATTATAAAGGTACATCAATCAAACATATATTGAAATCAATTAATGCATACAAAGGTCAAAATTCATAAAAACAATAATCCATGTTAGTAAAAAAAACCTCATGTGTGATACCGCAGCAAATTGCCAAATACAGTACATATAGATCATATCTTATTAATTGAATGGCGTTTCCAGCATGTGAGAAATACTGTAAACACTACTTAGGCTACTTTCACACTTGCGTTCTTCGGTCCGCACGTTCAGCTGTCCGCCTGGCCGTGCGGAGGCGAGCGGATCCGTTCAGACTTACAATGTAAGTCAATGGGAACGGTTCCGCTTGAAAATGACACTATATGGCTCAATCTTCAAGCGGATCCGTCCCCCATTGACTTTACATTGAAAGTCTGAACGGATCCGCTCAGGCTACTTTCAGACTTAGAAATTTTTCTAAGTAATTAATGCAGACGGATCCGTACTGAACGGAGCCTCCGTCTGCATTAATATGATCGGATCCGTTCAGAACGGATCCGATCAAGCGCAAGTGTGAAAGTAGCCTAAGTAGTGCAGGTGTGTCCCCTAATTATCGTGACATTAAAACTCACGGTCAGCTGAAAAACTGTATGGAGCTGGCATCACGGTCACAGCGGCGTTCCCCTTCAGTAACTGCGCATGCGCGAGAGGATCGAGTGACGCGATTCCCATCAAGCGTCAGGAGACTGACTGGTAACCACATCAAAGATGGCCGAAGCTGCCCAACAGCCAGTATGCGCATGTCCACGCTGAGATATCTGCCTCCCACCAGTCATCACATGACAACTGTCATGTCAATAGATAACATCAGATGCAACAAGTAAATTTTAGAGGATATTATATAAATATATGGGTCTGGATCGCTGCAATCCTGGGAGTCCCACAACAAACAAATGTGGGCTCCCTGGAGTCAGCGTCCTGTCAACCCAATGTGCTGGCCATAAAAGAACACCCTAACGTGCACATAGAATGGAGTATAGGTGTCCCGCAACAGTGCGGTCCCATCAATGTCGGGTTAAGAAGGTGGTGACGTCGCAAGGGGCCTCCCCGCGAACCGCCACTCACCCTTAGCAAAAACACCTCACACTCCCACCCGTGCACAAAGTGTCCATGCCAGAGCTACGTATAACAATATTACTAGTAGGGGTGGGCGATATGGCCTAAAATCTATATTGCGATATAATTTTAAGCATGTGCGATATGCGATATATATTGCGATATATTGTTTTCTATATTGGGGGGGGGGGGGGGGTGTTTAAATTTTATTTATTTTTTACTTTTTATTTATTAACTATTGGCCTCCTTAAGGGCTAGAACCCTTGTCATATTCACCCTAATAGAGCTCTATTAGGGTGAATAGGACTTTACACTCTCCCTGCTGCCCTGTGCATAGTGCACACAACAGCAGGGAGCTGACCATGGCGGCAGCCTCTGATCTGCCCCCCCCCCAGCCTCTGATCTGCCCCCCCCCCAGCCTCTGATCTGCCCCCCCCAGCCTCTGATCTGCCCCCCCCAGCCTCTGATCTGCCCCCCCCAGCCTCTGATCTGCCCCCCCAGCCTCTGATCTGCCCCCCCAGCCTCTGATCTGCCCCCCTTCCCCAGCCTCTGATCTTCTCCCCAGCCTCTGATCTGCCCCCCTTCCCCAGCCTCTGATCTTCTCCCCAGCCTCTGATCTGCCCCCCTTCCCCAGCCTCTGATCTTCTCCCCAGCCTCTGATCTTCTCCCCAGCCTCTGATCTGCCCCCCTTCCCCAGCCTCTGATCTGCCTCCCTTCCCCAACCTCTGATCTGCCCCCTCTGGTAACGCAAACCCCCCCTCCCTCCTTCGCCAGTATTAATCATTGGTGGCAGTGGCCACAGGGGTCCCCCCCCCCCATCATTGGTGGCAGTTTGCAGTTCCGATCGGAGCCCCAGCAGTGTAATGCTGGGGCTCCGATCGGTTACCATGGCAGCCAGGAGTCACGCTGCTGAAGTCCTGGCTGCCATGGTATGTTAGTGAGCAGAGAGCAGCGCATTATACTCACGTGCGCTGTGGCCGCCGGTCGCTCCTTCTTCTCATAGGTCTGTGCGGCGCATTGCTAATGCTGTAAGCATTAGCTATCCGCCGCACAGACAGAAGAAGGAGCGACCGCCGGCCACAGCGCACGTGAGTATAATGCGCTGCTCTCTGCTCACTAACATACCATGGCAGCCAGGACTTAAGCAGCGTACTCTGGCTCCCATGGTAACCGATCGGAGCCCCAGCATTACACTGCTGGGGCTCCGATCGGAACTGCAAACTGCCACCAATGATGGGGGGGGGAGGGGGGGACCCTGAGGGATATGGCCGGCACATTCATTGGTAGTGCAGTGGCCACAGTCCCTCCCCTCCTCCTCCTCGGTCCTCATTGGTGTTCAGCGGCAGCCGCGCACAGTGGGGAGGGAGGGACTCCCTCCTCCTTCCTCCTCCCTCCGCTGTGCCGGCCGGCTCAGAACATGGTGCGCGCGATCATATCGCGGTCCGGCGATATAGGCGATATGGCGAAAATCCATATCGTGGCCCAAATTCATATCGCATATCGCCGATATCGCCTATATCGCCCACCCCTAATTACTAGTAACCAAAACTCATTAAAGGGAGGAATAAATGTATATAGAAACTGTATGGGTAGGCTCGACATACAATCCTGTATGTGGATAAGATGCAACAAAAAAAAAACACATGGGTAGCCAGCCGGATCAGTGATGTACTTCACACCACACAGCGCCTCAGTCGTGACCCCGACAGATTGATGAATCTAAAAGCATAGTAAAGAGTTTTAAGAAAAAAAACTTTTCATACAAAGATAATAGTTGATTCACTTGATTAATGAATACACATACGCATTCAACCTACAGTAGGGAATACGGATCGAGCGGTATGAGATTTAATGAAATGGGTCAAAAATTCGCCACTCGGTGGTATCCCAAGAAATTGATAAGAGAAACCATCTCGCGAGTGGACAAGAATTCCACTACAATCAGCACCAAGGCTGCCCCAAGAAACCACGCATTCCCCTCATCTCCCAGTTTTCTGCTGACAGTCCGCAAATTGCGGCTGTCATTCGGAAACACTGGAAGATGATAGGGAATAGTTTTCCCCAGGTCGAGGAATTTAACACACCTCCCTTATTCTCTTACCGTAGAGGGCGTAACTTGGGTGATAGACTGGTAAAATCTGATGTGGGTAGTGCCAAGACCAGCGTGAGAGCATTTTGTGGCTCCACTCGGACCGGCTGCTACCCTTGTTACCACTGTATAAATTGTAAGCTTATGATAAAAGGAGATACATTTTTCAATCCGGCCACTAACAAAATGATTAAAATTACCCAATATTTGACATGTGACTCGTCTTGCGTGGTTTACCAGCTGACATGTCCCTGTGGGAGGTGGTATGTTGGTGAGACCATGTGGGACGTGAAGACTAGGTTAAATCAACACCGCTATTCTATTAGGAAAGAAAAAATGGATTTGCCAGTGTCCAAACACTTCAAAGAGGCAGGACACACACAGAATGATTTGAAATTTCGCATATTGGAACAGATAGAATTGGGGGAGGGGGGGGGGGGGGTACAGACAAGCTCTCCTCAAAAAGCGTGAACTATTCTGGATTTTCACTTTGAAAACTTTGAGACCCAACGGGTTAAATGTTGATTTTAGGGTGGACTAGTGATGTCTCACCCCAGGTACCGCTCGATCCGTATTCCCTACTGTAGGTTGAATGCGTATGTGTAAACATTAATCAAGTGAATCAACTATTATCTTTGTATGAAAAGTTTTTTCTTAAAACTCTTTTCTTTGCTTTTATATTCAGCGATCTGTCGGGGTCACGACTGAGGCGCTGTGTGGTGTGAAGTACATCACTGATCCGGCTGGCTACCCATGTGTTTTTTTTTTTTTTTTTTTGCATCTTATCCACATACAGGATGGCTCGACTGCCGTTTCAGCAGATGCGGAGTTTGTGCCATGCTGGTTCAGGAGCCTACCCATACAGTTTCTATATACATTTATTCTTCCCTTTAATGAGTTTTGGTTACTAGTAATATTGTTATACGTAGCTCTGGCATGGACACTCTGTGCATGGGTGGTAGTGTAACGTGTTTTTGCTAGGGGTGAGTGGCGGTTCGCGGGGTGGCCCCTTGCGACGTCACCACCTTCTTAACCCGACATTGATGGGACCGCACTGTTGCGGGACACCTATGCTCCATTCTATGTGCACGTTAGAATGTTCTTTTATGGCCAGCACATTGGGTTGACAGGACGCTGACTCCAGGGAGCCCACATTAGTTTGTTGTGGGAATCCCAGGATTGCAGCGATCCAGACCCATATATTAATATAAGATCCTCTAAAATTTACTTGTTGCATCTGATGTTATCTATTGACATGACAGTTGTGGGGTGGGAGGCCGATATCTCAGCGTGGACATGCGCATACTGGCTGTTGGGCAGCTTCGGCCATCTTTGATGTGGTTACCAGTCAGTCTCCTGACGCTTGATGGGAATTGCGTCACTCGATCCTCTCGCGCATGCGCAGTTACTGAAGGGGAACGCCGCTGTGACCGTGATGCCGGCTCCATACAGTTTTTCAGTTGACCGTGAGTTTTAATGTCACGATAATTAGGGGACACACCTGCACTACTTAGTAGTGATTACAGTATTTCTCACATGCTGGAAACGCCATTCAATTAATAAGATATGATCTATATGTACTCTATTTGGCAATTTGCTGCGGTATCACACATGAGTTTTTTTTTACTAACATGGATTATTGTTTTTATGAATTTTGACCTTTGTATGCATTAATTAATTTCAATATATGTTTGTTTGTTGTACCTTTATAATGCATGCTTGTAACACATGTGCACATAGCTTGAAAAAGACAGCAACCAGCTGTTGAAACGTCGCTGCTGAATCTGGGTGAATAAACCACACGCTTTTTTGATACTTTTGGAGTGCTGCTGGCCTTCTTTCTTCTTTACTACATTGGACCCAGGTGCCGGTCTATACTAGCCTGACCTGCACCCGTATTCCACAGTGTGCTGCATCCTCATTTTCATGAAGTCTATATGGATGTAAAGATCAAGGATCGACAATAGCATACAGTAAATAAATCCTATATATTGCGGAGTGAACTTTAACCACTTCAGCCCCGCTAGGTGAAACCCGCTTCATGACCAGGCCACTTTTTACACTTCGGCACTACACTACTTTCACCGTTTATCGCTCGGTCATGCAACTTACCACCCAAATGAATTTTACCTCCTTTTCTTCTCACTAATGGAGCTTTCATTTGGTGGTATTTTATTGCTGCTGACATTTTTTGTTATTAATCAAAATGTAACGATTTTTTTGCAAAAAAATGACATTTTTCACTTTCAGCTGTGAAATTTTGCAAAAAAAACGACATCCATATATAAATTTTTCGCTAAATTTATAGTTCTACATGTCTTTGATAAAAAAAAAATGTTTGGGCAAAAAAAAAATGGTTTGGGTAAAAGTTATAGCATTTACAAACTATGGTACAAAAATGTGAATTTCCGCTTTTTGAAACGGCTCTGATTTTCTGAGCACCTGTCATGTTTCCTGAGGTTCTACAATGCCCAGACAGTAGAAAACCCCCACAAATGACCCCATTTCGGAAAGTAGACACCCTAAGGTATTCGCTGATGGGCATAGTGAGTTCATAGAACTTTTTATTTTTTGTCACAAGTTAGCGGAAAATGATGATGATTTTATTTTTTATTTTTTTCTTACAAAGTCTCATATTGCACTAACTTGCGACAAAAAATAAAATATTCTAGGAACTCACCATGCCCCTCACAGAATACCTTGGGGTGTCTTCTTTCCAAAATGGGGTCACTTGTGGGGTAGTTATACTGCCCTGGCAATTTAGGGGCCCAAATGTGTGAGAAGAACTTTGCAATCAAAATGTGTAAGAAATGACCGGTGAAATCCGAAAGGTGCACTTTGGAATATGCGCCCCTTTGCCCACCTTGGCAGCAAAAAAGTGTCACACATGTGGTATCGCCGTACTCAGGAGAAGTTGGGGAATGTGTTTTGGGGTGTCATTTTGCATATACCCATGCTGGGTGAGAGAAATATCTTGGCAAAAGACAACTTTTCCCATTTTTTTATACAAAGTTGGCATTTGACCAAGATATTTTTCTCACCCAGCATGGGTATATGTAAAATGACACCCCAAAACACATTCCCCAACTTCTCCTGAGTACGGCGATACCACATGTGTGACACTTTATTGCAGCCTAGGTGGGCAAAGGGGCACATATTCCAAAGTGCACCTTTCGGGTTTCGCCGGTCATTTTTTACACATTTTGATTGCAAGGTACTTCTCACACATTTGGGCCCCTAAATTGCCAGGGCAGTATAACTACGCCACAAGTGACCCCATTTTGGAAAGAAGACACCCCAAGGTATTCCGTGAGGGGCATGGCGAGTTCCTAGAATTTTTTATTTTTTGTCACAAGTTAGCGGAAAATGATGATGTTTTTATATTTATTTATTTTTCTTACAAAGTCTCATATTCCACTAACTTGCGACAAAAAATAAAAAATTCTAGGAACTCACCATGCCCCTCACAGAATACCTTGGGGTGTCTTCTTTCCAAAATGGGGTCACTTGTGGGGTAGTTATACTGCCCTGGCAATTTAGGGGCCCATATGTGTGAGAAGTACTTTGCAATCAAAATGTGTAAGAAATGACCGGTGAAATCCGAAAGGTGCACTTTGGAATATGTGCCCCTTTGCCCACCTTGGCATCAAAAAAGTGTCACACATCTGGTATCGCCGTACTCAGGAGAAGTTGGGGAATGTGTTTTGGGGTGCCATTTTACATATACCCATGCTGGGTGAGAGAAATATGTTGGCAAAAGACAACTTTTCCCATTTTTTTTATACAAAGTTGGCATTTGACCAAGATATTTATCTCACCCAGCATGGGTATATGTAAAATGACACCCCAAAACACATTCCCCAACTTCTTCTGAGTACGGCGATACCAGATGTGTCACACTTTTTTGCAGCCTAGATGCGCAAAGGGGCCCAAATTCCTTTTAGGAGGGCATTTTTAGACATTTGGATCCCAGACTTCTTCTCACGCTTTAGGGCCCCTAAAAAGCCAGGGCAGTATAAATACCCCACATGTGACCCCACTTTGGAAAGAAGACACCCCAAGGTATCCAATGAGGGGCCTGGCAAGTTCATAGAAATGTTTTTTTTTTCGCATAAGTTAGCGGAAATTGATTTTTTTTTTTTTTCTCACAAAGTCTCACTTTCCGCTAACTTAGGACAAAAATTTAAATCTTTCATGGACTCAATATGCCCCTCAGCAAATACCTTGGGGTGTCTTCTTTCCAAAATGGGGTCAGTTGTGGGGTGTTTGTACTGCCCTGGCATTTGAGGGTCTCCGCAATCATTACATGTATGGCCAGCATTAGGAGTTTCTGCTATTCTCCTTATATTGAGCATACAGATTTTTTTTTCCGTTCAGCCTCTGGGCTGAAAGAAAAAAATGAACGGCACAGATTTCTTCATTCGCATCGATCAATGTGGATGAAAAAATCTCTGCCAAAAAAAAAAAATGGAGGGGAAAGGCGTCTGCCAGGACATAGGAGCTCCGCCCTACATCCATACCCACTTAGCTCGTATGCCCTGGCAAACCAGATTTCTCCATTCGCATCAATCGATGTGGATGAATAAATCATTGCCGGGATTTTTTTATATATATATATATATACAAAGTGTTTGCCAAAGCATAGGAACGCCGCCTCCTCCTCAGCTTGTATGCCTCGGCAAACGTATCTGTCACTGCAGAGGAGAAAATCCCGTCTTGCAGCGCCGCATACACCGACTTGCGTGTAATCTGACAGCAGCGCAATGCTTCTGTCAGAATGCACATCGGTGCTGCAGCTAGTAGAGCGGTTGGTCCACCTGGAAGGTAAAAAAACAAAAAAACCAGGCCACAACGCAATAATTTTATTAACTTTGGAACAGAACATGTAACTTTAACTTTTGGAACTAAACATTAACCTGTTTGCTTACCTGTTTTTTTTTTTTTTTTGTTTTTTTACCTTTATAGAACAAACCTCTCCTTCCCCATGGGTCAATGTGCAAAGCGCAAATCGCCCAAAGATGTGGCGAAGTGCGTTATGCACTTTGTCCCATGTGAAAGGAGACGTTTGCAGCAGCTGTGAGTGAATGGGCCCTAATAGCCCTGTGTGCCTGTCCTGGTGAGATGATCCCTATGCTAATAGTGTACCTGTGAGTGGTACTTCCGGAAACACTCTCCAAAGCATAGGGCAGGGTGGTCAGGACAGTCAGGACAGAAATAGCGGGTGTCATGCCTTATTCCACTCCTGCTACAGACACGACATCTTTTTCGGGGTGACGGTTGGGTTGAGGTACCAGGAACGACATTGGGGAAATGTCGCTCGTGTAGACGGCTAACTACACTGGTGGTTGGGGCCACGGAACCTCCTGGATACAGGAGGTTCTCGATGATCTGTTCCTGAAATTTGAGGAAGGATCCAGTTCTCCCAGCCTTACTGTAGAGAACAAAACTATTGTACAGAGCCAATTGAATTCTATATACAGACACCTTCTTATACCAGCGTCTGGTGCGTCGGGAAACTAAATACGGAGACAACATCTGGTCATTGAAGTCGACCCCTCCCATGTGGAGGTTATAGTCGTGGACTGAGAGGGGCTTTTCAATGACACGGGTTGCTCGCTCAATTTGTATTGTCGTGTCTGCGTGAATGGAGGAGAGCATGTAAACGTCACGCTTGTCTCTCCATTTCACCGCGAGCAGTTCTTCGTTACACAGTCAGGCTTTTTGTGTAGCACTGTAGATAGATATACAGAGATATAGATTGATTAGATTGCACTGTAGAATGCACTGGAGGATATCATGTACAATATGGGGAAACTGTGCACTGGAGGATATCATGTAGAAAATGGAGACACTGTGCACTGGAGGATATCATGTAGAAAATTGGGACACTGTGCCGTGGACGATATTATGTATAATATAGGCAGAGGTGGAAGGATGCCGAAAGGTGTCGTACCAGGAATAGAAGGGCAGAGACTTATGGATCTAGGATCTAAGGAAGATCTGTGCCTGGAGGATCATGCAGAAATGGTCCTGCTGAAAAGGTGGCAGAATGAGTGGGTCAGAGATAGTGGGAGGAGCAGTAGATAAAGCTCTAGGATCAGCTATCAGTATACCGAAAGTGTTTACTGCCTGTCCTACTATACTATAGCTCCATGTGCCATCTGCTGTTTGTAAAACCACATTACACCCTAGCAATTCTTTTGCCACGATCTACTACCTAAAGGGAATGTTATACCACATTGCGTTCACCCGATGTCCTTGGGAGCGCTAGCGATGCTACATCTGTATGTTGTTCTGCTATGTATCAGCAGAACAATAAATAAAGGAAGTGCCTGATTTGGCACATAACTGACAGAAACAGCACCTAACAGATCGCATTTACTATGCCTCTTGCAGATGAGCGTGTCCGGAGTTTTGACTGCGATTGCGTTCAGATGTTCAGTTTTTATCGCGCGGTTGCAATTCATTTTGCACGCGCGTGATAAAAAACTGACTGTGGTACCCAGACCCGAACCCGGACTTCTTCACTGAAGTTCAGGTTTGGGTTAGGTGTTCTGTATATTTTATTATTTTCCCTTTATAACATGGTTATAATGGAAAATAGCATTCTTAATACAAAATGCTTACTAAAATCTAGCTTTAGGGGTTAAAAAAATTAAATAATTTTACTCACTTCATCCACTTGTTCTCGCAGCCGGCATCATCTTCTTTCTTCTTCATTCAGGACCTGCAAAAGGACCTTTTGATGAAGTAATCGCGCTCACTACTTGTTGAGTGCAGTGACGTCAGCACAGGTCCTGCTGAATGAAGATAGAAAAATTACGTCATCAAAGGTTTTTTTTGTTGCAGTTTTGAATTAAGAATGCTATTATTTTTCCCTTTATAATCATGTTGGAAGGGAAAATAATACTGTAAATTGACTTTTATCAATTTACTTAGATAATCTCCTAGCAACCATGCATAAAAATCGCACCGCATCCGCACTTGCTTGCGATTTTCAAGAAGACCCATTCATTTCTATGGGGCCTGCGTTGCTTGGAAAATGTACAATATAGAACATGTTGCGTGAAAGTGATGCGTGAAAATCGCTGCTCATCTGAAAAGCCCCATTGAAGTAAATGGGTCTGGATTCACCATGCGTTCACCTCATGCATTGCACCTGCACAGAATTTTCTCCCATGTGAAAGGGGCCTAATAGAATCTGTTTAGGAAAATATTTTATTAGCAGAGCAAAAGACCTACATACAGTACTTTGCTCTAGGCTATTTTTGACCCTTAAAAATATGTTTTAGGAACTTTTGGCGGTTTTAATTTTTCCATGTCACTATCTAGATTTAAAAAAAAATATTTGCAGATTTTACAAACTCTACTTAGTCTAATGGCTCATGCACATGACTGTATGTATTTTGCGGTCCGCAAAAAATACGGATGATGTCTGTGTGCATTCCGTATTTTGCTGAATTTAACAGCTGGCCCCTAATTGAACAGTACTCTCCTTGTCCGTTATGCGGACAATAATGGGACATGTTTTTTTTTGTTTTGTTTTTTTGCGGAACGGATATACGGACATACGGAAAACAAATGCACATGAAGTAACTTTGTAATTTTTTATGCCGACCCTTTGAAATGAATGATTCCGCATACTTTACGCAAAATTCCTGATCTGAAGATATAATTTCAGCAGTCATTTCATTATCATGAATGGATTATAATGAAAGATAATATATAGATAAAGCAGGATTACTATGGTTGATGGTCACTGTCTCTCCCAGGTCTCTAGCTTTTACTGTGTACAGTACATTTACAGGCAATGTTTGCCCCTTTAAATCTTGCTCCTTGGAATGTTTGTTACAGTGGAAAAGCACAAATGAAAAAAATGTAAATAGAGGTATCGACCAGAGGTCTTTCAACATGAATGAGTCATTAAAATATTTAAATATTTCAGTGGTCTCTTTTTATGGCCATTTTTCAACCATTTTTGCATCTATTTTCTGGCAGTGTGGCTGTTTTGAATCCGTTTTTAATGGCTGTTAAACATTTTCAATGTTGTTTTTTTTTTTTGTTAAATTTCTTTTTATTGTAGGTAAAAACAAAGTGAGAGATACATAGCAATATGAACAATATACATCACGTCTTCAAGCACAGGATTAGAGTGTCTGTAGCTTAACAGCATTACATCATATCTCAAATCAGCAATTCAAGTCACAGTATAATAATCACATAATAATCTGTGGATTCTTCCCAACAAACATGCTATGGGAAACTAAGTCTTCCTGTGGTGCTGTGGGTGTTCTTTAGAGGAGAGACCCTAGCCTGAAGACATAATAACTCTCTAACTGGGGAAAGGTGTTTCGTCTCAGGTCTTATACAACATCATCTTAAGTAGTCACTATGGGGTTTGAAGTAAAGCCAAGTAGTCCGGTCCTTTTTCCCAACTACTTCCACCCATCCCTGTAGATTCTCTCGCTACCTCTCAGGGTCAGGCCTTGCTTCATTCACTTCTGCCCTCTGCCTCTCACCCATATGGGACAGCCAGGGCTGACAGATTTTCAGAAATTTATATCTGCTGTTGCGTTCCCATCCCACAAGTTCCTCCATGCGGCATTTGTTACTCATTTTCTCATACCATATATCTATATGGGGTGACTCTGTTTGAAAGCATCTTTTATTAGGCCTGTATGAGTCAGTGGGCATCCAAAGCAAAACTAATGGGGCTGAAAGACTCAATCAAGAGGATCCTACTAGGTTAATGACCCTCTCAACCTCAGACCAAAATTTTTTTCAGTGCCAAGCGCGACAACTAAATGTGGGAAATACTCCCTGTACCATCTGAACACCTCCAGCATTGGTCAGTGTCCAGAACGTGAATTCTGTGCAAAAATTCAGGTGTTCTATCTGGACAGGATTTTCAGCGAATTTTCTTGGATTTTTATACATTTGGAGAATTCATGTGAGTTTATCTGTAAATAATAAATCAAGGCAACTGGACGTACTGTAGATTTCTTGAAACCGTTTAACTCGTTCTTCCAACAAGCTTTCTCAATTCTGAGTGACTGTACAAGAATTCCGGGAATAAATATGTAACTGAATCAACATCTGGTAATTATACCCAGCATGGGGTCAAAGGTGTTGATACCATTATCCTAATTGGAGTCAGGAGTTGATAAAGACCTCCCAGAAAAAGGTGTCAAGACAGCATTGTATGTGGCAGACAATAGATGTCTAACCCCCCCCCCCCACCTCTATTGAAGTTAGGCTTCTCCATTTTTACGTAGATGGCCTCCTTCACGCCTCGTTTGTACCAATCGGCCTCCTTATCCAAAACATGTACTTGACTGTCTTCAAAGGTGTGACCTATTCCTTTTAGATGTAAGTACACGTCTGAATCTTGACCAGAGGTTTTGGCTCTTCTATGCTGAGCCATACGCTGATGTAGTTGTTGTTTTGTTTCGCCGATATACAGTTCTGAGCATTCGTCATTGCACTGGACTGCGTACACAATGTTGTCCATCTTGTGTTTCGGCGTCGGGTCTTTGGGGTGAACCAGTTGTTGCCTCAGTGTGTTGTTGGGTTTAAAGCAGACAGGAATGTGATGTCACAGACATGCGAGTTTGTTAGTATGAAGTTTTTACTACGGTCATCTAGTTGGATATTAAGTTCTTTTTCCCAAACAGACAGGTACGCAGGGGTCTGCTGGTCTCTATTAAGCAGTAGTTTTTTTATATATCAAAGATAGACATTTTGGTGGGAGCCAGGGTAAATTGTGTATAGGTTTCAAGCCAGGTAGGATCGGCTAGGGGCAGAAGTTTTTATATATAATATATTTTTATTTTATTTTTTAAACTGGAGCATGAGGACTCAAAGTCCCAGTTCTGTATAATATTCTCCTTATTTAGCGATTGTCATTATAAAAATCTCTAGTTGCTGCTAGCTGTTATAAGTCTCCCATTTTAAGGTCTGGAACCGACTTTCATATAATCGTAGTTTCAGTGGGGTATTCGGAAAGGATTTGTGGTAAAATCCTAAGTGGCGCTAGCGGAGACAGGCGGTTGTCATATTTAGTGCCTTGGAATTACAGCATATGTTAATGGTACCGCTCGTAAGTCCACTAATCAGCTTCTCTTTGCTCCCCCCCCCCCTCCCCCTATACCATAGTGTTCTCTGTTACTCCCTAGTACTGCTTTTTCCAAGTTAACGTGAATAGGGGCTGGGCCAGTTCTGGCTAAGGCCAGCCATCTCTCCAAGTGGATAGCTTGAATATATCCGTCCTTATCGGGTATAGAGATGCCCCCTTGTTTTCTTTTCCTAGTGAGTAGGTTCCACGATAACCTAGCTTTCGTGTTCGCCCTTAAGTACTTTCTCAAGATTATCCTGAGTTTTTGGAGATATGTTTTGGGAAGAGTTATTGGGAGAGAGCGGAATAAGTATAAAAATTGTGGGAAAGTATATGCGGTTATTACATTCTTTCTTCCCAACCAAGACAGTAAGGGTAGTGAGTTTTTGAGCAACATAGGTGAGTAATTAAGTTGAAACAGTAACACAGGATTACTGGGTATGTTGATACCTAAGTATTTGATTGCCTATTAGGGCCATTTAAACAGGGTTAAGCCCTTAAATCTCTTCTGCTGTGGCAAGGACAAGGAGACCCCCAGTGCCTCAGACTTGTCTAAGTTAATTTTAAAATTGGAGGCCCTACCAAACCTCTCAAATATGTCCGTTACCTCTGGCATAGCTTCCTCTGGGTTAGTAATTATTAGCAGGAGATTGTCTGCAAAAGCAGCCATTTTATGTGTGAAATTACCTATATGTAGGCCTCTGATTTTTCTCCAAGGTAAGGATAAAAAGTGTAGGAGAGAGGGGGCAGCCCGGTCTCATCCCATTCCGGATTTCAAAGGCGGCCAACAGAGTCCCATTAACCATTATGCGCTCTGTTGGAGAGGAATATAGTGTAAATATTGCCTCAATAAATCCTTCAGGGAAACCAAATGCTTCTAGAGTACTTAGCATATATTGCCAGTTTTCTCTGAACGCCTTTTCCGCATCCGTGCCTAATAACATGAGAAGTTTTCTGCTCTCTAGCTCTGAACACTGCTTGCAGTACTCTGCTCACATTGTGCCTACCTTTCCTTCCCTTCCTGGGACAAATCCCACTTGTTTTTCCCCCACAAGCCCAGGCAGCAGTTTGGAGATAGGATAGCTCAACATTTTGGCCCACCACTTCAGGTCTGTATTTTTTTTTTATCAATTGTCTTTTTATTGACTGTTTTTCCAAGAATAAACACGTACATATGAAAAAACATGACTTCGGAGTACATTACTTATGGTACAAAAAAAGAATCAAGGATAATTGAGCAGGAAAATAGCATACCTTTACATTGAATGAGTCTGAGAAAGTACATATACAATAGTCATGGATGAGTATACACTGTAAGAAGCACCTATAGGCTACTAAAGTAACAAAGCAACTGTATTCGCATTAACTATGCAGAGTTATACAAAATTTAATGTAATAAAGATATAGACGTACAGTGGGGAATGACAAGACTAGACACATTAGGGTTAGGATGAAGGGAGTAAGGTGAAAGCTCAGTCAGTTTGAGACCTCAAACACCATGTCCCATTGCTTCCAAACTTGGTCAAATTTATCCACCGATGCAAGCAGTGTAGCCGACATGTGTTCGAAGCGTCTGACTTCTAATACACTATTTATGAGGTCAGCTCGTGATGGGCAATCCGTCCTTTTCCAAAATCTTGCTAACAAACGCCTAGCTGCAGTCAAGATGTATAACATTAACTTTAATAGGTGTTTCTTTAAAGGTATGTGTCGGATATTCAGCAGATATATGTAAGGATCTAAGGGGAACCTCACCTCAAACAGACTATATAGGATTTCCTGTACCATACTCCAGAATGGGGTTAGAATCTGGCATTCCCAGAAGATGTGAATATGTGAACCCTCCTCCGTGTTGCATCTCCAACAGCGATCCGAAATGTCAGGGTTAAACTTATGTAACAACTGTGGAGTGTGGTACCAGAACATCATTATTTTGTAGGTGTTCTCTCTATGAATAGCACAAATAGATGTCATCGCAGCTCTCTGCCAGATTATCCTCCAATCATCTACTGAAATAGAACGGTGCAGGAGGGACTCCCACTTAGACATGTACGAATGACGGATAGATGCAGGAGAGGCCGGGGAGGAGAGGAGCACATATATTTCGGATATAAGACCCTTAGTAGACTCTGAGAGCTTACACATCTTCTCAAAAGACGTGGGGATAGATACTTGTCTTGAGTGAAACAACGTAGTAAACAAATGTTGGATTTGCAAGTATTGATACCTAGTGACTTCCGTAAGTGACCTAGAACTTCGAAGTTCATCTAATGAAAGTAGTTGCAGCGTCCTATAATCAATCATATCTGCAAACCTAAACATTTTCTTGGCAAACCAAGGTTTAAAAAAGGACACCTCTGACCCAGCATTGAAAAGCGGCGTAAACAAAAAAGATGTCATGGAGGATTTCCCAGAAACCAGAGAGAAACGGTGCTTACAATATTGCCATATTTTGTATGTATGTAGCATTGGACCTAACAAATCTGGTAATTGAATTTGAGGAATTGGGGACCACAACAAAGAGTTAGGGTGTATTGGAGCATCCACAATTTTTCGATTTCCACCCACCTGGAGTAAGCATAGAGTTTAGACCATGCCGGTAATCGTCTAAGATGCGTGGCCCAATAATATTTGGCTACATCTGGGACCGCCAATCCTCCATGAGACTTCAGGGCCATAAGGGTACTACTAGCTATCCTGTCTCTCTTCCCATTCCATATGAATTTAAATATCCCAGCCTGCAATGCCCGAAGCTCCGTCCCTGGTACATGGACCGGGAGGGTCTCAAATAGGTAGAGTAATTTCGGCAAAATAGACATTTTAACTGCCGCTATGCGGCCAAACATGGATATGGGAAGAGACATCCATTTAGCCATTTGACGCTTAAGTTCCTGAAAAAGGGCAGGAAAATTATGAGAATATATAGAAGAATACGTTGCCGCCAAATTCACCCCCAAATAACGCAAGGCAGCATCCTGCCATCGAAAATGATAATTGGATCGCAATGTAGCTAGAACGTCTGCCGGCACATTCAAGGGAAGAGCTTCTGTTTTCGAGGAGTTAATCTTATATCCGGAAAGCCGACTATACAGTGTTAACAAACCAAATAAATTGGGCAGGGTAATATGTAGGTCTGATAGAGTAAGTAGAACATCGTCTGCAAATAGTGATATTTTATATTCAACTCGGTTGACCATGATTCCATGAATGTCTGGGTGGGATCTGACTGCTGCAGCTAAGTGTTCAATACAAAGCACAAACAGGAGAGGGGAGAGCAGACATCCCTGCCTGGTGCCGTTTTTTATCGGGAAAGGAGCTGAGTTTGCATATGGCAATTTAATTGTCGCTGTAGGACGGCTATATAGTGAATGGAGGGCTGAGAGAAAGGGACCAGAAAATCCAAAAGCTTGCAAGGTAGAAAACATAAACGACCAACTTAAGCGGTCAAACTCTTTTTCAGCGTCCAGGCTCAATAGTAATGCCTGTTGGTGCTGCCTATCGACAATATCTATTAAATTGATAAGTTTTCTCGTATTATCTCCACCCTGACGGCCTCTCACAAAGCCAACCTGATCTGAGTGTATCAGTTGCGGGAGCCAATGCGCCAACCGGTCTGCCAACAGCTTGGTGAATATCTTTAGATCAGAGTTTAGAAGAGCAATGGGGCGGTAGTTTGCGCAATCTAAGGGGTCCCTTCCCGGCTTCGGAATAAGGGTTATATGGGAATGAAGCATGGTTTCTGGTATAGCTGTACCTTGTAAGAATGAGTTAAACAGCGTACACAGATGGGGTATGAGAAGAGATGAAAAAGTTTTGTAGTAAGAATAGGGTAACCCATCCGGCCCAGGTGACCTGCCATTAGGTAACTGGGAGATCACCCCTTGAATTTCTTCAGCTGTGATCTGGGCATTAAGCGCAGACCTTGCCTCTGATGATAATTTAGGTACACTACTTTGAGCTAGGAAAGAGTTAAATAGTGTCTGGCGATCAGCTGGGTCGGAGGGTGTCTGTGGTGTAAGGGAGTATAAAGAAGCATAGTATTTCTGAAATTGGTCGAGTATCGCTTTGGGGTCATATATCATGTCTCCATTGCTCGTTCTCAGGGACATTGGGGTAGTAGCCGCGGTTGAATCCCGCAACTGACGGGCCAAGATAGTGTGTGATTTGTTCCCCCACATGTAGAACCGTTGTCGCGAATATAGTAGGAGTTTACCCGTTTTTTTTTAAAAGCCATCTCACGCAATCGAACTCGGAGGAGTACTATACGCCTTAGCAAGTGACAGGAGCGATGAGATCCCAGACGGGCTTCTAACTGTTTTAACTGGTCAAGGGTGCTATTATAGCGGAGATTATAATCCCTTTTCAATCTGGTGCTTACACTAATACATTTGCCTCTAAAAACGGCCTTATGCGCTTCCCACAATATAGCTGTAGACGGGGCCGAGGGCTGATTAAACGCAAAGTATTCCTCCAAGGAACTTCCTAACTCCTGCCTAGTCGGCAATTTAGTCAGTAGAGATTCATTAAGCCGCCAGTGGCATATCCTAGGGCGGGCACCCCTAGGATTAAACGTGACAGAAATCGGCGCGTGGTCTGACCACGTAATATTGCCTACCTCAGCATCTGTCATCATTCTAAGGGCAGGAGTATTCCCAAAGAAATGGTCTATACGTGTATGAGTCCTGTGGGGGTGAGAGTAAAATGAATACGTCCTAGCCGAGGGATGATTAACCCTCCACAGATCATACAGAGCATATTGTCTGATGAGCTTTCTAAAGAGACGTGATACTTTCCGTTGGGCCCTAGACGGTGGTGTGTTTCCTGAAGGCAGCCTATCCCAATGCTCAGAAAAAGCGACATTAAAATCTCCACCTATAACAAGCGCTGCTGGCAGATAATCCTCTAGTTCTCTAAAGACCGTCTTCAGGAATGGGATCGGATTCGAATTTGGGGCATAAATATTACATAAGATGAGAGGGGTACCGTGGAGGGAGGCCTGGAGTATTCTTTATCTACCGTGGCTATCAACCCGTGTGGATTCAACTTGTATAGGACAGGTAGTAGATAAAAGAATAGCAGTCCCAGCAGTCTTTGTGTCAGCAGTGGCTGAATATATTCGTGGGTAAGATCGGGCCGCAAACTTAAAGGAGCCCTCTCTGTCAAAATGCGTCTCCTGCAGGAAAACAACGTCTGCTTTTTGAGATTTACACTCAGTGAGAGCCAGACGTCTTTTTGCATTAGAGTTGAGACCCTTAACATTCAAGGAAATGCACTTAATCATGAGTGTATGTGGTGGAACAATACTTGCCAATGACCAGAGAGGGACCCTGTAGTGGGCATCTTCCTCCATTTACTGAAACTCGTCTCAATGTAACATCATTAAGGAACCTAGGGGGGAGAGACAGGAGGGGAGAAGGGAAGACAAAGGACAACATATACGACAAAAAACAGGATATATAATTCTGAACAATGGGTGTGACCACCCAGTCAGGACTCAAGATAACATGAGCTAAAGTGAAAAAAAAAGCCAGCGTCTGTCCCACCTCAAAAATCAGAGTGAGGGAAAGAGAAAGGGCAACAAATAGAGTCCCGTCGGTAGGGACCTGACTGGACGCCATAACAGGCGTGGCTGTAACAATAGCTCAGGGGACACCTGAGACAAATCAGGTCAAAAAGATAAAGAGATAAACAATGCACTGAAAAACAATTACATTAACTCTTAGAGCTGCTGCTCAGAACAGTCGTCTGAAGGCCTCAGAGGGGGTCAGACCCCCTAAAAAAAAACTTTCAAGGAGGCGCGTCACGATGGGGAGATCCAGATGTACCCGTTTGGGATGGAGGTCGGTTTCTCTTCCGCTGGACTGTGTGCCATGATGGGGCAGGAGCTGAGGGAGGGTCTGGAATCTCCCAGTCATCAAGGGCCGGCGTGTGTGCGCAATACTGAGGATTTGCCATTTCTCGTAGCAATTAAAGCAAAGGGAAAGCCCCAACGGTATGGGATTTTGAGATCTTTCAAACATGCTAAGAGAGGTTGAAGATTTCTCCTTTTCTGTAAAGTCAGCCAAGATAAGTCCTGGTATAGGTGAACGCTTGAGCCTTTAAAAGAGATCGAACGTAAAGCGCGTGCTTTGACCATAATGGATTCCTTCAGGCGGAAGTCATGCAGGCAACAAATCACATCTCGTGGTTGTGACGTAGTGTTTTTCGGCCGAAGCGCTCTGTAAGCAGACACTTGTTGAAAGTCCATTCTTAAAGAGGAAATTTCTGCTTTATAGGCATCATGCACACCAGCCACCATTACTTTAAAATCCTCTTTTGTGGGCATCTGCTGCAAAGCCTGCTGCAGAGACTTCATATCCTGGGAAGCGCAGGGGGGATCATCGCCATTCTCATCCCCAGAAACTGCATGTTGGCTCCACACATTTAGTTCCCCAGGGGGATGTAAAGGGACCGAGGCTGTGTCCGCCTCAATATCAGGGCCGTCTCCCCATTCTCGGCGGCGTGCCGGTGTAGCCGCAGGCTGCCTGGCCTGTTTAGGAGCCGTTTTGGGCGGCATATTAGAGGCTTTAAATTGGGAGCCCTGTAACCAGTCAGGGGACTCCAGGCACAGGCTAGTGGTATCGGCGGGCCGAATCGGCACAAAATCTGCAGCCAGGGGGCAAAGAGAGGACTCCCCTGCTATCACACCGCTGCGCTCACCTGCCCGTGGTAGTGAAGGCGGGAGCCGCCGGAACTGTAATGGCGCCTGTGACGAGATGCTGGAGAAGGCCGCACTGGGAAGACGGGAGCTGAGAGCCGCGGGTGAGGTAAGCATCCAGGGTTCTTTCCCCTCGGGAGGACGGGTGGGTAGTGGGCTTCTTTAGGGGCAACTTTTTCCCCATGTGACGCGCCGCTGTAAGCAGAATTGGCCCAAGTTAGAAGCAGGAGCAGCGGAGCTCAGGGATCACGCCGCCATCTCTGTAGACGTCCAGGCCACGCCCCCTTCAGGTCTGTATTAAGGAGCAAAATGGGTCTGTAGCTACCACATGCTTCCTGGTCCTTACCTTCTTTATGAATAATGGTGATATGAGCTGCTTGGGATTGTGGTGGAAGTGCTGCCCCTTGTAGAAGGGAGTTACACAGCCTGGTGAAGGGAGGGGTAAGGACCTCTTTTAAACTTTTTATAGTAAGAGATGGGATATCCATCGGGCTCTTACCTGATGGTATGGACATTAAAATATTATCTACCTCTTCCCCTGTAAAGGGCTCCAGCAAGTTCTCCCTGTCTGAATCACTTAAAGCTGGCTTTTTAATGGACTGGAGGAAGGTATTAATATGGGCTTGTAATTGAGAGATGGGGGTTTCCTGATTTAGGTCTTCCTTATGTGTGTTATATAGTGAAGTGTAGAATCTGCAGAATTCTTTGGCAATGGCTGGGGTGGTAGTTAATCTATTCTCTTCTTTCGATTTGATGGCATGCATGAATGTCTTTTTTCTTTGAGACCTGAGTAGGTTGGACATTTAATAATTTAGAACCGTATTTTGGCTGATTTGACATTTAATAGATCCTTCAACTATGATCTTAGGGCCTTGAGTGCCAGCTGTGCCTCCCCAGATTGTGATGATTTGTGAATGTTTTCTAATGTTGAGATCTGAAGAAGCAAGGAGTTTAGTTTTTGTGTCCTTTGTTTTTTAACTCTAGTGCCCAAGCTAATGCGTTCCCCTCTGATGACCACCTTGTGAGTTTCCCACAGAGTAGGAATAGAGATTTGGGAATTATCATTCTCTTTGAAGTAGTCTAAGATTCTCTGAGTGATATATTTTTTATTTGTCTCGTCCTCTAGTAGGGTATCATTTAACCTCCAGGTCCAAGTCCTAGGTGGGAGTTCTCTGATTGTTAGTGTTAAGCTGACCGGGGCATGGTCCGAGATGGTAATGGTACCTATTCTTGTGTCCTTGACCAATGTTAGTGAGTGATTAGACAGGAATATGTAATCCAGTCTCTGATTAGAGCGATGCTCTTGAGAATAAAATGTGTAATCCCTTTCCTCAGGGTTTAGGACTCTCCAGACATCTGAGACTCTAAGCTCTGCCAGAGCTAATTGTAATTTGATTTGCTTTTTATGCGAGAGTCTGCTGGACGAGGTGGTGTCTTTGGTGTGATCTAGTACAAGGTTCAGATCACCACCCAAGATTAACACTCCCTCGTTAAAAATCTTTCGTGTCTCTAACGTCCGTAGGAGCCACTTAACTTGTTTAGTGTTTGGGACGTATATGTTCGCTAACGTGATAACCATATTCTAGATTTTCCCCTTAATGAACAGATATGTACAAGAATTCCGGGATTGGGTCAACTAGTTTGGCTGTTAAAGTTAAAGGTATGTGCTGCCAATACCTATGGAGACTCCTCTCGCTGCTGAGGAGTATGAGGAGTGGTGCCAGGTAGGGAAACATTTGCTTGACATATTAGGTATATGTGAGTGTCGGAATTGGATTTCTTGCAGGAAAATTATGTCTGCTCTCTCTTTCTTTAGTGTGTGGTAAACTTGACTACGCTTTTGTGAAATATTCATTCCGTTCACATTTAGTGACAAAGCTTGAACTTCAGCCGTGATAACAATGGTGTGTATCAAGGAGCTGCTCTAATAGGACTTTAAATAATAGAGACGACAAGGGAGAAAAACTATAGAAATAACCAAATATTAACATACCAAGAGGGGACCAAGTCCCTGAGGGCACAAAAAGGTGCCGTAACGTAAATAATGACCTAGAGTAATGGGCCATGGGGGGTACATGGGTGAGTGAGCTTAGTGAACACCAGAGCCCCAGCCACCCGGCCCATGAAACATGTAATATAACCTGACAATGTAATGTCAACATAAATGTCTACTAAGACATGAGGAATGTAAAACAAAGCCACTATGATATTCTGTTGACCGATTATAGACAAACCAAAAAAGACAAGGTGGCATTAGCAGGAGGTGCTCAAACCCACATGCAGTCGTGCATATATATAGGGGAGCAAATCCTGCACTTGTGGCCCGTTGCTAATGGCGATCCCCAGCAAAATGCATACGGTGGAGGATGCCCGCGGCGAACCACAAGTACCACAATAGACATCTCACACAAGGTAACAAGTGCGGATGTAATAATCAATATAACAATATAACAAAACAACAACAAATACAGGTGCACTCTGCGGTCTCACTAAACCCTCAAACTGATTTTAAAATTGAGAGATTAGTCAACATGTCCTACGGTGTAGAACATGTCTAAGCCCGGGCACCACGTCAAGGTTTCTCAAGTAGCCCGGGACCTAACGCTCTCCTACCTGCGCCGTATGGGCGATACCAGGAGCCAGTGGGCAAATTACAGGAGCATGAGGCCGACTCACAAACAGCTCACCAGTTACCTCCAGCATGTAACCATGCTTGCAATGGGAGGAGGGAGGAGTCTGTGAGTCCCACTCAAGACTGACTGATATGGCCCAGGCCTCACAGGTGCACCTAAATGTGGCCTGTAGATGGGAAAACAGGCACATTTGAATTGGAGTTTATACACCTCCAGGAATCTATATATACAAACCAAAAAAGACAAGGTGGCATTAGCAGGAGGTGCTCAAACCCACATGCAGTCGTGCATATATATAGGGGAGCAAATCCTGCACTTGTGGCCCGTTGCTAATGGCGATCCCCAGCAAAATGCATACGGTGGAGGATGCCCGCGGCGAACCACAAGTACCACAATAGACATCTCACACAAGGTAACAAGTGCGGATGTAATGATCAATATAACAATATAACAAAACAACAACAAATACAGGTGCACTCTGCGGTCTCACTAAACTAGGGCTGCAACGATTAATCGATGTAATCGATTATATTCGATAACTGGATTCGTTGTCGACGAATCCAGTTATCGAATAATCGCCGATTCGTTGCTATGCGGGCGGGCGGGCGGTCGCTGCATCTTTATTTTACCTTTTTACAATGACGCTCCCGCTCCTGTAACAGCCAGGCAGAGCGGACGGCGGCGTAACGTCACTCACTCACGTGACACGCCTGCTCCGCCTCCTTCATTCATGAAGTGGGCGGAGCAGGCGCGTCACGTGATTGAGTGACGTTACGCCGCCGTCCGCTCTTCCTGGCTGTTACAGGAGCGGGAGCGTCATTGTAAAAAGGTAAAATAAAGATGCAAGCATCGGGGCCGGGGCTGTTAGGGGGAAGGGGGAGGGGGGGATCTGTCTATGGCACTGCTATGGGAAGGGGGGGTCTGTGTATAGCACTGCTATGGGGAGGGGGGAGGATCTGTCTATGGCACTGCTATGGGGAGGGGGGTCTGTGCACTGTTATGAGGAAAGGGATCTGTGCACTGTTATGCCCATAACAGTGCACATATCCCCCTCTCCATAACTACGCCGTCCACAGACCCCCCTCTCCATAACTACGCCGTCCACAGACCCCCCTCTCCATAACTACGCCGTCCACAGACCCCCCTCTCCATAACTACGCCGTCCACAGACCCCCCTCTCCATAACTACGCCGTCCACAGATCCCCCATAATAGTGTCGTCCACAGATCCCCCATAATAGTGTCGTCCACAGATCCCCCATAATAGTGTCGTCCACAGATCCCCCATAATAGTGTCGTCCACAGATCCCCCATAATAGTGTCGTCCACAGATCCCCCATAATAGTGTCGTCCACAGATCCCCCATAATAGTGTCGTCCACAGATCCCCCATAATAGTGTCGTCCACAGATCCCCCATAATAGTGTCGTCCACAGATCCCCCATAATAGTGTCGTCCACAGATCCCCCATAATAGTGTCGTCCACAGATCCCCCATAATAGTGTCGTCCACAGATCCCCCATAATAGTGTCGTCCACAGATCCCCCATAATAGTGTCGTCCACAGATCCCCCATAATAGTGTCGTCCACAGATCCCCCATAATAGTGTCGTCCACAGATCCCCCATAATAGTGTCGTCCACAGATCCCCCATAATAGTGTCGTCCACAGATCCCCCATAATAGTGTCGTCCACAGATCCCCCATAATAGTGTCGTCCACAGATCCCCCATAATAGTGTCGTCCACAGATCCCCCATAATAGTGTCGTCCACAGATCCCCCATAATAGTGTCGTCCACAGATCCCCCATAATAGTGTCGTCCACAGATCCCCCATAATAGTGTCGTCCACAGATCCCCCATAATAGTGTCGTCCACAGATCCCCCATAAGTGTCGTCCACAGATCCCCCATAAGTGTCGTCCACAGATCCCCCATAATAGTGTCGTCCACAGATCCCCCATAAGTGTCGTCCACAGATCCCCCATAAGTGTCGTCCACAGATCCCCATAAGTGTCGTCCACAGATCCCCCATAAGTGTCGTCCACAGATCCCCCATAAGTGTCGTCCACAGATCCCCCATAAGTGTCGTCCACAGATCCCCCATAAGTGTCGTCCACAGATCCCCCATAAGTGTCGTCCACAGATCCCCCATAAGTGTCGTCCACAGATCCCCCATAAGTGTCGTCCACAGATCCCCCATAAGTGTCGTCCACAGATCCCCCATAAGTGTCGTCCACAGATCCCCCATAAGTGTCGTCCACAGATCCCCCATAAGTGTCGTCCACAGATCCCCCATAAGTGTCGTCCACAGATCCCCCATAATAGTGTCGTCCACAATTTGTTTTAATATGGCCTTTGAACATAATTTTTCAAGTAAGATCATATAAACCTCTCTGTTTTGTAATTTTGTCGTTTTTTCCGATTAATCGATTAATCGTAGTAATTAATCGGCAACTAATCGATTATTCAAATAATCGTTAGCTGCAGCCCTACACTAAACCCTCAAACTGATTTTAAAATTGAGAGATTAGTCAACATGTCCTACGGTGTAGAACATGTCTAAGCCCGGGCACCATGTCAAGGTTTCTCAAGTAGCCCGGGACCTAACGCTCTCCTACCACGACTGCATGTGGGTTTGAGCACCTCCTGCTAATGCCACCTTGTCTTTTTTGGTTTGTATATATAGATTCCTGGAGGTGTATAAACTCCAATTCAAATGTGCCTGTTTTCCCATCTACAGGCCACATTTAGGTGCACCTGTGAGGCCTGGGCCATATCAGTCAGTCTTGAGTGGGACTCACAGACTCCTCCCTCCTCCCATTGCAAGCATGGTTACATGCTGGAGGTAACTGGTGAGCTGTTTGTGAGTCGGCCTCATGCTCCTGTAATTTGCCCACTGGCTCCTGGTATCGCCCATACGGCGCAGGTAGGAGAGCGTTAGGTCCCGGGCTACTTGAGAAACCTTGACGTGGTGCCCGGGCTTAGACATGTTCTACACCGTAGGACATGTTGACTAATCTCTCAATTTTAAAATCAGTTTGAGGGTTTAGTGAGACCGCAGAGTGCACCTGTATTTGTTGTTGTTTTGTTATATTGTGACCGATTATAGACACCATAAGCCTCTCCGCCATAAACCACCTAGAAGCACTACTGTATAGATAGTAAAACATAATATATAGTATAAATCTGATATATGATATTAGTATAACTTTAAGTGGGTGAAGGGAGAGATCAGGATAAGATAGGTGGCCCGATCCAACCCAACCTTAATACAAAAACAAAAACTAGGACTTATTCACTGATCTCCTAGTGAAGCGACAAGAGGGGGCATCAAACCCCAAGCCTAAATGACCTAGCGTTCAATCCTTGGGAGCTGTCTTCATCTTTGGCATTTTGGAGCGCAAAGTTTGTTGCCATGACGATGTCTCTGGAAGCTTCGGGAGACTTTCAAAGCAGGCTGACGGCAGCCATGATGAGATGTCGAGGGGCTCCATTTTCAGTGCCTCCCATAGTTTGGACAAGTCCTCCTGTGCTCTCACTACCAATTGTTTACCTTTCACCGTAGTGCTGAGGCCAAAAGGCAAAAGCCATCTTATCGGGGTCTTCCTATCTCTAAGGGCTGAAGTGACCGGGCGCAGAGCCCAACGCTTGGCAAGGGTGCTGGCCGCCAGGTCTTGGAATAATAGGATCTTATAGTCATCATACAGAATCTCTTCACAGTCTCTGGCTGCTTTGAGGATGTCAGTAGTGTCCAGGTAGTTTAGAAAAGCGCATACTAATAATGATGGTGTCAGCACGTTCTTGGCCCACTAGCTTGCTGAATATTTGGCATACAATGATCGGTATAACATCAGCTGGGACCGTTTCTGGTTTTCACATTTTTCCTCCTGCCCCTATTTTCTTGGTCTTCCAAGTACATGTACACATTGTTAAAATGATTACACATAGCCTGCATCTGGGATTGTATCCCCTTGCTATGCCACGCCATGATAGACTGAGATTCTTCAAGTGCCTCCACCCTATGCCCCATCTGCTTAACTTCCGTTTTAATGTCGGCCAGTTCTCTCATCACTGGCGATGAGGCTTGTAAAAATGTTCTGGTGATAGGGAGTGAATCTAGCTCACCTTGTGTGTCCGATGGGGCGCAAGAGTGTTCACCATCAACTGATTCTTCCTTCGGCGCTGCCGTCTGATGCGTGGTTCTCGCCATTTCCCCCCGTTCTGCTGGAGGAGAAGCTCCTTTACTCAGGTACTTGCTTAAGTCGCCTTGTGATTTTTTTCGGTCCTAGGGGGGTGTGCTCTATAACCCCACTTTTATCCCTATTTGTTTTCCTCATGTTTGGGCAGGTTAATTTGGTTTAAATGCTGTGTGGCTGGGTTGTCAGCCTAGGAGCTCATGGATCAGGCATCCTACACCATGCTCTTCCTGCTCCGCCTCATGTTTTATTTTTTATTTTTTTATTTAAGTACCAACCTCTGCGGTATACATAATGCACCCATAGTGGCCACTAGTAATTGTAATGTCACCCATAGTGGCCCCCAGCAGTAATAAAATATTACTTGCTCTACTTGTATTCATAGATGCTGATGGATCTATGCTTCTGGCGTGATGACATCACCATTTGCTACCAGAGGTCATGCAGGGAGAGTATGGAGATGTCATCTTGCTAGGAGCGCAGGTCCTTAAGCATCAAGAGAGGAGTGACTGCCTCTGTGCGTGCAAGTAGAGGAGGTATTTTTTATTTTACTTTAACCATTATTGGACCCGTTTTTAACGACTGACAGACTGGTGGACTCCTAACAGCTACTAAAATCTGTTCCATTGATTGGGGTCCGTCTGGCTGTGAAAAGATTCAAAAATAGGACATGTCCAATTTTTTTGACTGCTGCAATTCAATGGTACATAAACCTTTTGCTTATGGTAAAGGAGAGATGGGCTAACATGGCACCCGCTCGCATGTGCAGTGGGTGTCATGGCCGGCGAGTCTCTGCTGTTTCAAACAGCAGAGACCCGCAGCTAATTACCGCAACTGGCAATAATGTTGATTGTGGTAACTAAAGCCTTCAGATGCCGTGATTGTGAGATCATGGCATCTAAAGGGTGAAAAACCCAGAAGCTTGCACATCTTCTGCTGCTAATCAGAATGCCACCAATTTATTCAAATGCGGTAGGTCTCGCTGAAGAGGGGTTATTTAAGGTGCAAATCTTATTTTGGCCAGCAGATGGAAGACCAACATAAGAAATGACCATTTCTGATATTTTAAATAGATGTACAAAATCCATGAATGTTCAGAATTGAAAACAAATAATTGGATTTTGGGAATGAGAAAGTTTATGGTGAAACAGGCACTCTGTTAACAGGAACTGTTAGTAAAAAGTTATTGTTTATTAATTGTCAATACGTATTAAAATGTATAAAAGCAGAGCCATATGTGGGTCAAAGCATGTATACATGTAACCGTATATGACCTTCTTGTAAAAACCTACTTTTAATAATAGGCCCTATGTGATAATACTATTACTATCTAGATACAAATGCAATCGCACTCTGCCCTGTCTCTATGCTGGATGTTGAATAAGGCATTGGTGTACATTTTGGCCAAAGCGTAATAAGCCACTCACCACGTCAAGGTCGCCTTCATGAGTGGTCCCTAACACTAGTTCCTACCTGTTATGGGCCATGACAGCCACACAAAGTCCAGGGAGCGCAGGTACAGCAACCCCCCAAAAAAAGCCTTCCAAAAACCGCATGGCATTCCTTTCCTTCCTGCCCCGCCGTGTGCCCGTACAGCGGTTTATGACCACATATGGGGTGTTTCAGTAAACTACAGAATCAGAGCCATAAATATTGAGTTTGGTTTGGCTGTTAACCCTTGCTTTGTAACAGGAAAAAAGTATTAAAATGGTAAATCTGCCAAAAAAGGGAAATTTTGTATCTCTATTTTCCATTAATTCTTGTGGAACACCTAGAAGGTTAACAAAGTTTGTAAATTCAGTTTTGAATTCCTTGAGGGGTATGTTTCTAGAACGGGGTCATTTTTGGGTGGTTTCTATTACGTAAGCCTCACAAAGTGACTTCAGACCTGAACTGGTTCTTAAAAAGTTGGTTTTTGAAAGTTTCTGAGAAATTTCAAGATTTGCTTCTAAACTTCTTGTCGTGCCTTTTCATAGGTAAATACATTGATATCCAATTCATTTTTAGTCAAGATGGATGTTCATTACCTTTAAGAGCCATGCTCCACTATAGTTACAATTTTGTATGTCTTGAGAAGGCCTAGATAAGACAATGTATTTGAGTTCTGATGATTTTAGTGAATAGAAAGACTCTAATCTTTCTTTGTGGTTTTTATATTAATCAATATAGGAGTAGATTGATTTTATATTAGCAATTTTAATAGGTGTGCTGAATATATAGTATATATATGAGTATAGTCCTCATAGATATATTCAGTTTTAAGATTAGAAATGAGGTATAAACTCCTCTGTCATGTTTAAAATCTGTCTCAGTGTAACACACAAATTAATTATTTTTTTCCTTGAATGGAGAAATGTGAACACAGGTGATCATGAACAAACCCTGTCTCCTTTAAGAACAATGAATTGAGATAGCCCTATTTATCTTGATTTAATCAAGTCTGGTCAAAAGACTTAAGGATACACAAGATAGTTGACCAAGTATAAAACTCATTGTCTCTTTAAGATCTTCTCAAGGTTTTGTCTGAAACCTTAGATAACATTTATTGCTAGTATATTAGATAAGAGAAAGAAGTGAGTGATTAAATTTTTGTATGGAATACTAGTGCCATCTAGTGTTAGGGTAAAATACTAGAGGGAGGTTATATTGATTATAAAGTGAGGTCACTAGTTAATGATAAAACTTGGCCAAGCCCTTTCTAAGATAGGATAAAAAGATGGTATGAGCTAACAGAGAAAAAGACATGAGAAAGAACAGAGACACACACAAGAGAGAGAGGAAAGAGAAGTAAAGCTGTCTAGAGCAGTCTATCAAGATGGAAGCCATGGTGAGATGTGCTATGATGGACCACCCAGCTTTCCTAGGAGCAGAAGTGAGATTCCTACTAGAACTTGGTAAGAGACACAGAAAATGATATTTCATTTTATTAAGACTAATTTGATAGTGTGGGTGAAATTATACCATCTAGATTGGCGAATAAATACATAATTAAATTAATTGATCATCTCCATATTGAGATGTAGTTTTAGGATATTGTGAGACTTCATTCTACCTGCAGAAGAATCAAGACTCATAATCTAGCAGAGCATTAAATAATTGCTTATATATATATATATACAGTCATGTGAAAAAAATTAGGACACCCTTTGAAAGCATGTGGTTTTTTGTAACATTTTTAATAAAAGGTTATTTCATCTCCGTTTCAACAATACAGAGAGATTAAAGTAATCCAACTAAACAAAGAAAACTGAAGAAAAGTCTTTTCAAGATCTTCTGTAAATGTCATTCTACAAAAATGCCTATTCTAACTGAGGAAAAAGATAGGACACCCTCACATGTATTCCCTCTTAAATTGGCTCAGATCTCACACAGGTATATCACACCAGGTGCACATAATTAGTAGATCGTTACTCTGCATGTTGAATGAGGCTTGCCCTATTTAAACCTCAGACATTTAGTTTGGTGTGCTCCTGACTGTTGAAGTGAGAGTGAGCACCATGGTGAGAGCAAAAGAGCTGTCAGAGGACTTCAGAAAAAAGATTGTAGCAGCCTATGAGTCTGGGAAGGGATTTAAAAAGATCTCAAAAGATTTTGAAATCAGCCATTCCACTGTCCGGAAGATAGTCTACAAGTGGAGGGCTTTCAAAACAACTGCCAACATGCCCAGGACTGGTCGCCCCAGCAAGTTCACCCCAAGAGCAGACCGCAAGATGCTAAAAGAGGTCTCCAAAAACCCTAAAGTGTCATCTCGAGAACTACAGCAGGCTCTGGCTACTGTTGATGTAGAAGTACATGCCTCTACAATCAGAAAGAGACTGTACAAGTTTAACTTGCATGGGAGGTGTGCAAGGAGGAAACCTTTGCTTTCCAAGAGAAACATCGAGGCCAGACTGACATTTGCCAGAGATAAAGTTGACAAAGACCAGGACTTCTGGAATAATGTTCTTTGGACAGATGAGTCCAAAATTGAATTATTTGGACACAACAGCAGAGGACATGTTTGGCGTAAACCAAACACAGCATTCCAAGAAAAGAACCTCATACCAACTGTGAAGCATGGAGGTGGAAGTGTCATGGTTTGGGGCTGCTTTGCTGCAGCAGGACCTGGTCAGCTCACCATCATAGAATCCACGATGAATTCTACTGTGTATCAGAAGGTGCTTGAAGAACATGTGAGACCATCAGTTAGAAAATTAAAGCTGAAGCGGAACTGGACCATGCAACATGACAATGACCCAAAACATACTAGTAAATCAACCAAAGATTGGCTGAAAAAGAAGAAATGGAGAGTCCTGGAATGGCCAAGTCAAAGTCCAGATTTGAATCCCATTGAGATGCTGTGGGGTGACTTGAAAAGGGCTGCACGTGCAAGAAACCCCTCAAACATCTCACAGCTGAAAAAGTTCTGCATTGAGGAGTGGGGTAAATATTCCTCAGACCGATGTCGAAGACTGGTAGATGGCTACAAGAACCGTCTCACTGCAGTTATTTCAGCCAAAGGAGGTAACACTCGCTATTAGGGGCAAGGGTGTCCTATCTTTTTCCTCAGTTAGAATAGGCATTTTTGTAGAATGACATTTACAGAAGATCTTGAAAAGACTTTTCTTCAGTTTTCTTTGTTTAGTCGGATTACTTTAATCTCTCTGTATTGTTGAAACGGAGATGAAATAACCTTTTATTAAAAATGTTACAAAAAACCACATGCTTTCAAAGGGTGTCCTAATTTTTTCACATGACTGTATATATATATATATTGATAGAACATTCTTCGCCAAGCTAAGTGATGGTTTCCCACAGGAAAGCCTTATTTCAAGTCCTTTCCAATTAAGATATGGTCTAGCAAATATATGGTATAGCATATCATATATCCCTGTCATTTGTCTTAATAATCTTACCAAAGTCATATGTGTGAAAATAGTCCAGGATGGGGCGGAAGGATATAGTTATCTCTTCTAAGCTATATCCTTGAATGGATTTGCCCAAGTCATGTGACGTGTAGTTGGTTAGAGGGGGGCGGAATGTATTTAGCATTCCATATTGATGTCTAGGATTAGACATGCCCGTCCTGATATCATGAGGCTTTCTCTGAACAGTAGTAATGTATATAAATTATGTTCCTATTTGATATCCTAACCTAATAATAGCTTTGTTATAATGTGACAAGTTATTTCCACTCACATGTATTGTTAAGCTTGTAATGCTATATATATTCATTTGCATGTATCATTGTGTTTATCTACTTATATATGTTTATAATCTTGTAACCAATAAATCTGCATATTTTTATAAACCTGTGTATTGTTGTATAATGCAGAACTACATGTTTTATCATTAACGTCATCTCTCGTCAAAAAGAACTTATTTATCTGAGGAAATAGTCGGACTCAGATGTGAATTGTATCAATTAGGTTATCTACAATTCACCAGGTCATGATTTTAAGAATTTATGAAAATTTTTATAATTTAATTTTTTTATGATTAATAATTTTTATGACCATAATTAATAATTCTTAATTGAATTATTATAACCCGACATTCTAAGCCTTGTAACGTCCCCTAAAAATAAAATGTCATTCCCAAAATGATCCTAACATTAAGTAGACATTTGGGGAATGTAAAGTAATAACACTTTTTGTAGGTATTACCGTACTATGTATTATAGAAGTAGAGAAATTGAAACTTGGAAATTTGCTAATTATTTTATAAATAAAAATGAATTTTATTTATTTTTTACTCAAAAAACAAAACAAAAAACAATCTCAGAATGGCCTGGATAAGTCATAAAGCGTTTTAAATTTAGCACCACATAAAGTGACACTGGTCAGATTTTGCCAAAAAATGGCCTGTTCCTTGACGTACCGGTACGCATGGTTCCCGAGTCCTTAAGGACGCATGATGTACCGGTACGTCATGTGTATTTCCGAGGCGATGATCGGAACCCGGTGCCTGCTCAAATCCTGTGACCCCCCCCCCCCCCCCCCCCCGGTGTCGGCGATCGCCGCAAACCGCAGGTCAATTCAGAACTGCGGTTTGCGGCTTTACCTGCGGCGTGTGGCGTGCCATCGGGTCCCCATGCAGCTGTAAGGGGCACTTGATGGCATGGAAGGCATCTCTCTGCCTTCTGGTGACGAGCCTGTGAGATCCAGCCCCCAGACAGGCCGTAAGCTATATGAGTAATGCACACAGTATTACTCATACATCCAATGCATTCCAATACAGAAGTATTGGAATGCATTGTAAAGGATTAGACAACCAAAAGTTCAAGTCCCAAAGTGGGACAAAAAAAAAAAAAAATTGGAAAAAAGTTTCCCACCAAAAAAATTGTTTCAAGTAAAAATAAAGAAAAACGTAATATTCCCCAAATAAAGTTTAAAAAAAAATTGGTAAAAAAATAAGTATACATATTAGGTATTGCCGCATCCGTATCGACCGGCTCTCTAAACATATCACATGACCTAACCCCTTAGATGAACACCGTAAAAAACTGTGCTAAATAAACCATTTTTGTCACCTTAAATCACAAAAAGTACAACAGCAAGCGATCAAAAAGGCGTCTGCCCACCAGACCAATAGTACCAATCTAACAGTCAACTCATCCCGCAAAAAATGATTCCCTACCTGAGACAATCGCCCAAAAAAAAAAAAAACACTATGGCTCAGAATATGGAGACACTAAAACATATTTTTTTTTGTTTTAAAAAAAGCTGTTTTACACAATAAGTTGCATAAATAAAATAAAAAGTATAAGTATTTGGTATCGCCGCATTCGTATCGACCGTTTTTTTTAAATATCACATGACCTAACCCCTCAGATGAACACTGTAAAAAATTTAAAATAAAAACTGTGCTAAATCAACAATTTTTTGTCACCTTACATCACAAAAAGTGTAATAGTAAGCAATCAAAAAGTCACACGCACCCCAAAATAGTGCCATCTCATCTTGCAAAAATCTAAAATCATACCCTACCCAAAAACGGAATAAATTATGGCTCTCAGACTATGGAAAAACTAAAACATGAGTAAAACTTACATAAATAAAAAAAAGTATACATATTAGGTATTGCCGCATCCGTGACAACCTGGTCTATAAAAAATATCACATGATCTAACCTATCAGATGAATGTTGTAAATAACAAAAAATAAAAACGGTGCCAAAACAGCTATTTCTTGTTATCTTGCCTCACAAAAAGTGTAATATAGAGCAACCAAAAATCATATGTAACCTAAACTAGTACCAGCAAAATCTGCCTTCCAAAAACCGTATGGCCTACCATTCCTTATGCACCCTGTCGTGTGCCCGTACAGCTGTTTACGACCACATATGGGGTGTTTCTGTAAACTACAGAATCAGGGCCATAAATATTGAGTTTTTTGTTTGGCTGTTAACCCTTGCTTTGTTACTAGGAAAAATGGATTAAAATGAAAAATTTGCCCAAAAATTGAAATTCTGAAATTTTATCTCCATTTGCCAATAACTCTTGTGGAACACCTAAAGTGTTAACGACGTTTGTAAAATCAGTTTCGAATACCTTGAGGGGTTTAGTTTCGTAGATGGGTTCACTTTTATGGAGTTTCTACTCTAGGGGTGCATCGGGGGGCTTCAAATGAGACATGGTGTCAAAAAAAAAAAACAGTCCAGCAAAATCTGCCTTCCAAAAACCATATGGCATTCCTTTCCTTTTGCACCCTGCCGTATGCCTGTGCAGTAGTTTACGACCACATATGGGGTGTTTCTGTAAACTACAGAATCAGGGCCATAAATAGAGTTTAGTTTGGCTGTTAACCCTTGCTTTGTAAAGGTAAAAAAAAAAAAATTTTTTAATGGAAAAATCTGCCAAAAAAGTGAAATTTTGAAATTGTATCTCTATTTTCCATTAATTCTTGTGGAACGCCTAAAGAGTTAACAAAGTTTGTAAAATCTGTTTTGAATACTTTGCGTTGTGTAGTTTATAGAATGGGGTCATTTTTGGGTGGTTTCTATTATGTAAGCCTCGCAAAGTGACTTCAGACCTGAACTGATCCCTAAAAACTTGATTTTTTGAAAATTTCTGAAAACTTTCAAGATTTGCTTCTAAACTTCTATACCTTGTGACATCCCCAAAAAATAAAATCATTTTCTAAATAAATATATATATATATATATATATATATATATATATATAATATATATATATTTTTTTTTCCTTTTTATTTGTTTTATTTGTACAGAATTGCCAATTTTTTTATGTTGGCCTGCCACCTGCTGAACAAACTAATTGCAGTTTCAATACCCTGGGTCTCTTCAGAGAGACCCAAAATATTGTATTAAAATACCGGCATCCTCATTGGCCACAGAGAATGCCGGTAAGAATCCCGGAAGCGTGAGCTTTTCACCCTTTTTTAGATGCGGTGATCTCACTTGATCATGATATATAAAGGCTTTAATGACCTTATTGCCAATCACTGTCATTAGCTGCGGTTTGAAACATTGGAGACCCGCCGGCAGGGTGGATTTGATTTAAATCAAAATGATTTAAATCACTAGTCAGCAAGGCTTGATTTAAATCATAGTTTTCTACATAAAGACTAATTCTTGCTGGTATAACTTATAATATGCAAGTATATGAAGATTTTTAGAATATCAACTTTTCACATTAGTTTGATTACCGTATAAGACTACCCCTTTTTCAACACACAGCCGTACATTACTGCATCCCACCACCATCCCTGGGTACCTCTGCTATCCCTGAATCCCACCACCATCCCTAGATACCACTGCCATCCCTGCATCCCACCACCATCCCTAGGTACCACCGCCATCCCATGGTATCACCACCATCCCTGCATCCCACCACTTTCCTTGTCCTCCCTCCCTGCCTCCCAGACCCTAAACATGTGCCACCTATACCCTGAACATGTTTTTGTTATGTTATTCTTCATATTCACATATGCACATCTGCGCCGCACTTAGATACGCCGCACGGAGATCTCGCACATGCGCAGGAGCGAGATGCGAGCGGCCGTGAGGATCCCGTGTATCCACGCTCACCGCATGAAATCTCGCACATGCGTAGGAGCGAGATGCGAGCGGCCGGGAGGATGGCGGTACAAGGAGCATACAAGGTACAGAGCAGGGGGGAGGCATACAAGGTACAGAGCAGGGGGCGGTATACAAGGTACAGCGCAGGGGGGTCATATGCCGTGGGTTACATCGCAGCTCTCAGCTGCTGGGGATACAAGGCAATAGCGCGGGCTCTCTCTGTTGATAATTCGGGCGTCCCGGCACTGCAGCGCCCGCCATACCCGGCGTATAAGACGACCCCCCACTCTAGAAAATATTTTCTAGGGCTCAAAAGGTGTCTTATACGCCAGTATATACAGGTTGTTTCTGCATTCATAGGTTTGTAGAAGTTAGGATTAAGGTATTTTTCTCAACTGTTCATGTTATAACATTTTTGCTGTGAAGAAGAGGCATGTGATCTCTGCTGAGTCAAATTCAGTTTTGAGAACTGCAAAAGTGAACCAAGCATCTGTGATAATATCTTGTAGGCAGAGAAACTGCCCAATAAAATTACAAAAACCTCTGGAAGAGCATGACATTGTGAATGGATTAATGGAATTTCTTTACCAAAAAAATGACACATATAGAAACATAGAATGTGTCGGCAGATTAGAACCATTTGGCCCATCTAGTCTGCCCAATATACCGAATACTATGAATAGCCCCTGGCACTATCTTATATGAAGGATGGCCTTATGCCTATCCCATGCATGCTTGAACTCCTTCACTGTATTTGCAGCTACCACTTCTGCAGGAAGGCTATTCCATGCATCCTCTACTCTCTCAGTAAAGTAATACTTCCTGATATTACTTTTAAACCCCCTCTAATTTCAAACTATGTCCGCTTGTAGCAGTTTTTCTTCTTTTAAATATTCTCTCCTCTTTTACCTTGTTGATTCCATTTACGTATTTAAAAGCTTCTATCATATCCCCTCTGTCTCTTCTTTCTTCCAAGCTATACATGTTAAGGTCCTGTAATCTTTCCTGGTAAGTTTTGTCCTGCAATCCATGTACCAGTTTAGTAGCTATTCTCTGAACTCTCTCCAAAGTATCAATATCCTTCTGGAGATATGGTCTACAGTACTGCGCACAATACTCCAAATGAGGTCTCACTAGTGCTCTGTAGAGCTGCATGAGCACCTCCCTCTTTCTACTGTTATTGCATTTCCTGCTGCTCTATGACATTGTCTGCCTACCTTTAAGTCTTCTGAAATAATGATCCCTAAATCCCTTTCCTCAGATACTGAGGTTAGGACTGTATCACTGGTTTTATATTCTGCTCTTGGGTTTTTACGCCCCAGGTGCATTATCTTGCACTTATCAACATAAAATTTTAGTTGCCAGATTTTTGACCATTCCTCTAGTTTTCCTAAATCCTTTTCCATTTGGTGTATCCCTCCAGGAACATCAGCCCTGTTACAAATCTTTGTGTCATCAGCAAAAAGACACACCTTACCATCGAGGCCTTATGCAATTTCGCTGATAAAGATATTAAACAATATGGGTCCCAGAACGGATCCCTGAGGTACCCCACTGGTAACAAGACCATGGTCTGAATATACTCCATTAAGTATGTTGTCTGTCCCTCAGCCACTGCCTAATCATTCAACAATATGGGAGTCCACGTACAGCCTTATTCTACATAATTAAAAAAGTAATCTTTATTTCATGATGGAATAACCTTTGGCTGGTAATATATTTTCCTCAAAAAGCATTTTATATATAAAAAAAAATACGATTTAAATTAAAAAAAAAATCAGTTTTTTATTTTATTTAAAAATCATTGATTTTTATCCACCCTGCCCGCCGGTTATGAAGCCTGTTGCACGTGCGAGCAGGCACTATGCTTGCCCATCTCTCCAGTGCTGTAAATGTACAGAGGTGTTATCAAAGAGGTTAAAGAATTGGACCTGTCATCACAAAATGCAGAGCAATCTGAAAAGAGCCATGTTAAAGGTTAGGATGAACTGAGCAGATTGATTTATTTATTTTTTGTGGGAAAAGATTCAGTAAAACCTGTAATTATTACATATGTTTGCTTTTTTCCACCTCCTGTAAACAGTATCAGTACAGGAGAGAGGGTTTATCAGTGATTGATGATGATGGGTTTATAATGGCGCATTTAAATGCTCCAAGGAGAAGCCGACTGTTGGGAAAGAAGTGTTCCCTCCTAACGGCTGCTCAATAAGTGGAGATGAAATGCTGCATTTACATGCAACGATTACCTCCTCAGTATGAGGATGAGCTCTGGCTGCTGCCATTACTTGTCCCCATACAAAACAATTGCTCCCGGGCAGCAGAGTGCTGTTTAGACTGTACAATTTGCTGCTCGGGAACGATGATTTGAGGTGTCTGTACCTCAGGGCTTGACAAATTTCCTTGGAATCTAGGAGCCAGCTAAAAAAGTTAGGAGCCGTTTTTTTTTTTACCTTTTTATAAAGCCGTTTTTTTTTCAAGTTAGCAGAATTTTTATTTTGTCTTTTGTTTAGTTTTTTTTCTCACAAAGTCTCACTTTCTGCTAACTTGGGACAAAAAGTTCAATTTTTCATGGACTCAATATGCCCCTCAGCGAATACCTTGAGGTGTCTTCTTTCCGAAATGGGGTCACATGTGGGGTATTTCTACTGCCCTGGCATTTTAGGGGCCCTAAAGCGTGAGAAGAAGTCTGGAATATAAATGTCTAAAAAATTTTACGCATTTGGATTCCGTGAGTTCATGTGAGATTTTATTTTTTGACACAAGTTAGTGGAATAGGAGACTTTGTGAGAAAAAACAAAAAAAACAAAAAAATCTATTTATGCTAACTTTTTTCTAAATGGAGCCTGACGGGGGGTGACCAGGGAGTCTATATGGGATGTTCACCCCCCTGTTATTTATCACCCCCCTGTAAGGCCCCATTCAGACGTCCGTATGTACAGCATACATATTAGGACATCGTCAGACATCATCCACAACTCCATCCTACGTCAGACAAATCTCCGTCCTCCCTCAGACATCAGCCAAAACTCCATCCTCCCTCAGACATCAGCCAAAACTCCTGTCCTCCCTAACTCAAAATACGCCCTACTACACACACTCTTCACCTGACGGAGCTGCTAGCTGCTGGAGAGGCAAAGGACCTGTGATGACGTCATGACCATGTGAAGAGTCACATGTGTGGGAGGGGTCAGATGTGCACAGCAGCTGGTAGAGTGTACAGAACTGAAGCCATCAAATAGAGCTGTGTACTAGAGATGTGTGTGTAACCTTCATATAGCAGTGCTGTGTACTGTGTAGCAGAGCTGTATGTGTAACCTGCATGTAGCAGAGCTGTGTACTGTGTAGCATAACTGTATGTGTAACCTGCAGGTAGCAGTGCTGTGTACTGTGTAGCAGAGCTGTGTACTGTGTTACAGAGATGTGTGTGTAACCTGCATGTAGCAGTGCTGTGTACTGTGTAGCAGAGCTGTATGTGTAATCTGCATGTAGTAGAGCTGTATGTGTAACCTGCATAAAGCAGAGCTGTGTACTGTGGAGCAGAGCTGTATGTGTTACCTGCATGTAGCAGAGCTGTGTACTGTGAAGCAGGCTGTATGTGAAGCCTGCATGTAGCAGGGCTGTATGTGTAACCTGCATGTGGCAGAGCTGTGTACTATGTAGCAGAGCTGTATGTGTAACCTGCATGTAGCAGTGCTGTGTACTGTGTAGCAGAGCTGTATGTGTACCCTGCATGTGGCAGAGCTGTGTACTATGTAGCAGAGCTGTATGTGTAACCTGCATGTAGCAGTCCTGTGTAGCAGAGCCGTATGTGTAACCTGCATGTAGCAGTGCTGTGTACTGTGTAGCAAAGCTGTATGTGTAACCTTCATGTGCAGAGCTGTGTACTATGTAGCAGAGCTGTATGTGTAACCTGCATGTGGCAGAGCTGTGTACTATGTAGCAGAGCTGTATGTGTAACCTGCATGTAGCAGTCCTGTGTAGCAGAGCCGTATGTGTAACCTGCATGTAGCAGTGCTGTGTACTGTGTAGCAGAGCTGTATGTGTAACCTGCATGTGGCAGAGCTGTGTACTATGTAGCAGAGCTGTATGTGTAACCTGCATGTAGCAGTGCTGTGTACTGTATAGCAGAGCCGTATGTGTAACCTGCATGTAGCAAAGCTGTGTACTGTGTAGCAGTGCTGTATGTGTAACCTGCATGTAGCAGAGCTGTGTACTGTGTAGCAGAGCCGTATGTGTAACCTGCATGTAGCAGAGCTGTGTACTGTGTAGCAGAGCTGTATGTGTAGCCTGCATGTACTAGTGCTGTGTACTGTGTAGCAGAGCTGTATATGTATCCTGCATGTAGCAGAGCTGTGTACTGTGTAGCAGAGCTGTATGTGTAACCTGCATATAGCAGTGGTGTGTACTGTGTAGTAGATCTGTATGTGTAACCTACATGTAGCATACTGTGTAGCAGAGCTGTATGTGTAACCTGCATGTAGCAGAGATGTGTAATATGTAGCAGAGCTATATGTGTAACCTGCATGTAGCAGTGCTGTGTATTGTGTAGCTAGCTGTATGTGTAACCTACATGTAGCACTACTGTGTAGCAGAGCTCTATGTGTAACCTGCATGTAGCAGAGCTGTGTACTGTGTAGCAGAGCTGTATGTGTAACCTGCATATAGCAGAGCTGTGTACTGTGTAGCAGAGCTGTATGTGTAACCTGCATGTAGCAGAGCTGTGTACTGTGTAGCAGAGCTGTATGTGTAACCTGCATGTAGCAGAGCATTATGTGTAAACTGCATGTAGCAGAGCTGTGTACTGTGTAGCAGAGCTGTATGTGTAAACTGCATGTGGCAGAGCTGTGTGCTGTGTAGCAGAGCTGTATGTGTAACCTGCATGTAGCAGAGCTGTGTACTGTGTAGCAGAGCTGTATGTGTAACCTGCATGTAGCAGAGCTGTGTACTGTGTAGCAGAGCCGTATGTGTAAACTGCATGTAGCAGAGCTGTGTACTGTGTAGCAGGGCTGTATGTGTAAACTGCATGTAGCAGTGCTGTGTGCTGTGTAGCAGAGCTGTATGTGTAACCTGCATGAAGCAGAGCTGTGTACTGTGTAACAGAGCTGTATGTGTAACCTGCATGTGGCAGAGCTGTGTATTGTGTAGCAGAGCTGTATGTGTAACCTGCATGTAGCAGAGCTGTGTACTGTGTAGCAGAGCTGTAAGTGTAGCCTACTTGTAGCAGTGCTGAGTACTGTGTAGCAGAGCTGTATGTGTAACGTGCATGTAGCAGAGCTGTGTACTGTGTAGCAGAGCTGTATGTGTAACCTACATGTAGCATACTGTGTAGCAGAGCTGTATGTCTAACCTGCATGTAGCAGAGATGTGTAATATGTAGCAGAGCTATATGTGTAACCTGCATGTAGTAGTGCTGTGTACTGTGTAGCAGGCTGTATGTGTAACCTACATGTAGCAGTACTGTGTAGAAGAGCTTTGTGTAACCTGCATGTAGCAGAGCTGTGTACTGTGTAGCAGTGCTGTGTACTGTGTAGAGGACTGTATGTGTAACCTGCATGTAGCAGAGCTGTATGTGTAACCTGCATGTAGCAGTGCTGTCTACTGTGTAGCAGAGCTGTATGTGTAACCTGTATGTGTAGCAGTGCTGTCTACTGTGTAGTAGAGCTGTATGTGTAACCTGCATGTAGCAGTGCTGTCTACTGTGTAGCAGAGCTGTATGTGTAACCTGTATGTGTAGCAGTGCTGTCTACTGTGTAGTAGAGCTGTATGTGTAACCTGCATGTAGCAGTACTGTGTAGAGGACTGTGTGTAACCTGCATGTAGCAGAGCTGTGTACTGTGTAGCAGAGCTGTATGTGTAAACTGCATGTAGCAGAGCTGTGTACTGTGTTACAGGGATGTATGTGCAACCTGCATGTAGCAGAGCTGTGTACGGTGTAGCAGAGCTGTATGTGTGAGCTGTATGTGTAACCTGCATGTAGCAGAGCTGTGTACTGTGTAGCAGAGCTGTATGTGTAACCTGCATGTAGCAGAGCTGTGTACTGTGTAGCAGAGCTGTGTACTGTGTAGCAGAGCTGTATGTGTAACCTGCATGTAGCAGAGCTGTGTACTGTGTAGCAGAGCTGTATGTGTAAACTGCATGTAGCAGAGCTGTGTGCTGTGTAGCAGAGCTGTATGTGTAAACTGCATGTAGCAGAGCTGTGTACTGTTTAGCAGCGCTGTATGTGTATCCTGCATGTAGCAGAACTTTGTACTGTGTATTAGAGCTGTGTGTGTAACCTGCATGTAGCAGAGCACAGTACACAGCACTGCTATATGCAGGTTACATATACAGCTCTGTTACACAATACACAGCTCTGCTACATGCAGGTTACACATACATCTCTGTAACACAGTACACAGCTCTGATACATGCAGGTTACACATACAGCACTGCTACACAGTACACAGCACTGCTACATGCAGGTTACACACACATCTCTAGTACACAGCTCTATTTGATGGCTTCAGTTCTGTACACTCTACCAGCTGCTGTGCACATCTGACCCCTCCCACACATGTGACTCGTCACATGGTTATGACGTCATCACAGGTCCTTTGCCTCTCCAGCAGCTAGCAGCTCTGTCAGGTGAAGTGTGTGTGTAGTAGGGCGTATTTTGAGTTAGGGAGGACGGAGTTTTGGCTGATGTCTGAGGGAGGACGGAGTTTTGGCTGATGTCTGAGGGAGGACGGAGTTTTGGCTGATGTCTGAGTAAGGATGGAGTTTTGGCTGATGTCTGACGATGTCCTAATATGTGTGCCGCACGTATGTGTTTTGCGGATCCGAAAAACACATACAGACGTCTGAATGGAGCCTTACAGGGGGGTGATCAATGACAGGGGGGCGATCAGGGAGTGTATATGGGGTGATCAACCCCCTGTCATTGATTACCCCCCTGTAAGGCTCCATTCAGACGTCCGTATGTGTTTTGCGGATCCATGGATCGGATCCGAGAAACTCATACGGACGTCTGAATGGAGCCTTACAGGGGGGTGATCAATGACAGGGGGGCGATCAGGGAGTGTATATGGGGTCACCCCCCTGTCATTGATCATCCCCCTGTAAGGCTCCATTCAGACGTCCGTATGTGTGTTGCGGATCCGATCCGTGGATCCGTAAAACACATACGGACGTTTGAATGGCGCCTAAAAGGGGGGTGATCAATCAAAGGGGGCTGATCAGTGACGGCGCGGCTGATCAGTGAGTTTATATGGGGTGATCAGGGGTTAATAATGGTTAAAGAAGTGACAGGGGGGGGGGAGTGTGGTGCTTGGTGCTACTTTACTGAGCTGCCTGTGTCCTCTGGTGGTCGATCCAAGCAAAAGAGACCACCAGAGGACCAGGTAGCAGTTATATTAGGCACTGTTATCAAAACAGCATCTAATATACCTGTTAGGGGTTAAAAAAAATCGCATCTCCAGCCTGCCAGCGAACGATCGCCGCTGGCAGGCTGTAGATCGGGGATCTCAAACTGCGGCCCTCCAGCTGTTGCAAAACTACAACTCCCACAATGCCCGGACAGCCTACAGCTATCAGCCTACAGCAGGGCATTGTGAGAGTTGTAGTTTTGCAACAGCTGGAGGGCCGCAGTTTGAGATGCCTGCTGTAGATCCACTCTCTTGCCTTCACAGGAAGTCTTGCGTCTCACGAGATGATGCGTAACTCTGCCTGGGACAGCCGCCTCTGGACCGCGATCCTGCGTTAGGTGGTCCCGAGGCGGTTAAAGACGCCTGTACGCCCCACAGTCAGTCAGATGGCAACTACTTTCATGGTCAAGACCATAGAGCTGTCAAAAGACACCAGAGACAAAGTTGTGGACCTCCACAAGGCCAGAAAGGGCTACGGGGCAATTGCCAAGTAGCTTGGTGAAAATAGATCTGTTGGAGAAATTGTTTGAAAATCGAAGAGGCTAAAGACGCCAGTCTCCCTCGAAGTGGGACTCAATGCAAGATCTCACCTCGTGTGATATCTCTGATAAGACAGGTGAAGAATCAGCCCAGAACTACAAGGGAGGAGCTGGTCAATGACATGAAGAGAGCTGGGACCACAGTTTCAAAGGTCACGGTCGGTAGAAAACTATGTCGTCATGGTTTCAAATCATTCATTGCACAGAAGGTTCCCCTGCTCAAGTCATCCTATGTCCAGGCCCGTCTAAAGTTTGCCAATGACCTTCTGGTATGATCCAGAGGAAGCATGGGAGAAAGTCATGCGGTCAGATGAGACGAAAGTAGAACTTTTTGGTCTAAATTTCACTCGTCGTGTTTGGAGAAAAAAGACGAACGAGTTGCATCCCAAGAACACCATCCCTACTGTGAAGCATGGGGGTGGTAACATCATGCTGTGGGAAGGGGGGGGGGGGGGGGTTCTGCAAAGGGGACAGGAGGACTGCACTGTATTAAGGAGAGGATGAATGGGGCCATTTATTTTGAGATTTTGAGCAACAACCTCCTTCCCTCAATCAGAGCATTGAAGATGGGCCTTGGCTGGGTCTCCAATATGACAAGGAGTGGCTCCGTAAGAAGCAGATCAAGGATCTAGAGTGACCTAGTCAGTCTCCAGATCTAAATCCAATAGAGCATCTTTAGAGTGAACTGAAACTCTCTGTTGCTCAGCGACGGGCCCGAAACCTGACAGATCTATAAAGAGATCTGTCTGGAGGAGTGGGCCAAAATCCCTGTTGCAGTGTGTGCGAAATTGTCAAGAACTACAGGAAGCGTTTGACCTCTGTAATTGCAAACAAAGGTTTCTGTACCAAATATCTCAGGTGTTCAAATACTTGTGTTCAGCAGTGCAAGACAAATTCTTAAAAAATCATACATTGTGATTTGTTGATTTTAATTTTAATTTTATTTTGTTCTGAGTGAGAATGCACCTATAATGTGAACTTCAGACCCCTCCATGATTTCTAAGTGGGAGAACTTGCAAAATCGCAGGGTGTTGAAATACTTCTGTTCCTCACTGTCAGTGGTAATAACTTTAAAACACTTTTTCTTATCCAAGCCATTCTTAGATTGTTTTCTCGTCACATATTGTACTTCATAATAGTGGTAAAATTGAGTAAAAACATTTTCAGTTTTATTTTTAAAATAAAATATCAAATGTACCAATTTTTTTTAACAAATTGCAAATTTCAATTACTTTTATAATAGATAGTAATACCTCCAAAAATAGTTATTACTTCACATTCCCCATATGTCTACTTCATGTTTGGATCATTTTGAAAATAAAATTTTATTTTTTTGAAACATTAGAAGGCTTAGAAATTTAGAAGCCAATCTTAAAATTTTTAAGAACATTACTAAACCCCAATTTTTTCAGGACAGTTATGAAGTCACTTTCTGGGTCTTACATATTAGAAACCTCCCCATAAATCAACTCATTTTAGAAACTTCACCCCTCAAGCTATTCAAAATGTATTTTAAAAATGTTGTTAACCCTTTAAGTGCCCCGCGAGAATTAAATGGAAATGAAACTTCCAAATTTTACTTCTTTTTTTTTTTTTGCAGATTTTGTATTTTAATCAATTTATTTCTGCAACATCTCAAGGGTTAACAGTCAAACAAAGCTCAAAATCTGTTACCCTGAATCTGGAGTTTACAGAAACACCCCATGTGTGCTCAAAAACTGATGTATGGGTATGGGCGCACAGCATGCTTCAAAGTGGAAGGAGGACCATATGGCTTTTGGAGAGCGGATTTAGCTGGAATGGTAATTGGGAGCTATGTCACATATTAAGACCCTGCAGTGGCCCTATAGTAGAAACCCCTCAAAAGTTACCCCATTCTGGAAACTACACCCTTCAAGGAATATTTCAAGGTGTGTAGTGTGCACTTTGACCCCATCAGGCGTTTCATAGAATTAGGTTCGCATTAGATCAGGCATGGCCAACCTGAGGCTCTCCAGCTGTTGTAAAACTACAATTCCCACCATGCCCTGCTGTAGGCTGATAGCTGTTGTCTGTCTGGGCATGCTGGGAGTTGTAGTTTTGCAACATCTGGAGAGCCTCAGGTTGGCCATCCCTGCATTAGATAATTCACCCCACATTCTGTTCCCCATTTCCCCCCAAATACACCAACACCCCATATGTGCTTAATTTTTTTTTGTATGGATGCATGCCAGGGTTCAAAAGGGAAGTAGTGCCATAGGGCTTTTGGAGGACAGATTTTGCAGGATTGGGAGCTATGTTGCATATAAAGACACCCTTAGGTACCCCTAGAGTGGAAACCCCCCAAAAGTGACCCCATTCTGGAAACTACACCCCTCAAGGAATATTTCAAGATGTGTAGTGAGAAATTTGTCCTCAACAGTGATTCATTGAATCGGCTGTGAAAATGAAAAATTAAAAAAATTTCCAGAAAAATTGAATTTAGGCCCACATTTTTCACTTTCACAAGGGGGAACTGGAGAAAATGCACCACCTAATGTATTGCCCATTTTCTCCTGATTACAGCAATACTCCATATGTGCTTTTTATACTGCTATATGGGTGTACCACAGGGGTCAGAAGGAAAGGAGCACCAAACTGCTTCTGGAAGGCAGATTTCACTGGAATAATTGACATGCGCCATCTTAAAATTGAACAAACCCTGAGGTACCGCTAGGGTGGAAACTAGGGCTGAAACGCTTACTCGATTGAATCGAGTAATTCGACACAAAAAACCTTGATGCAAATTTTTTGCATCGAGGGTTCGTTTGTGTCTTGTGACCACGGAGTGGGAGTGAAGCGCTTGCTATCGGCCTGTTATCCTGCAGTCAACTTGCAGGATAACAGGCCGATCTGGATGGACAAATGTCTTTTTTCGGCCTTATGTACTATGTTACTGCTCTGTGGTCAGCCACCGGCCTGTACCGCACTGCACTGGATCCTGATACATCATCAGGTCATAGTGCACGTAAGCGCATACTATGACCTGACTGTGTGTGACGTCAGGATCCAGTGCAGCGCACGGAGAATAAGAGGAAGGAGCTGTGGAGCGGCGCCCCTACAGGAAAGGTATTTTATTTCACTGGTGCTGGGGACCTGGCACTGAAGGGGTACAGCCGGCAATGGATGGCATGGAGGAGAAGATGGGAGTGGGAACATGGAGGGACTGACTGATTGCACTGGGGGAGAAGGGGACATGGAGGGGCTGATCTAATGGCAGTGGGGGAGTGGGAACATGGAGGGGCTGATTTGATGACACTGGGGGACATGGAGGGGCTGATCTGAAGGCACTGGGGGACATGGAGGGTGGAAGGGCTGATCTGATGGCACTGGGGGACATGGAGGGTGGAGGGGCTGATCTGATGGCACTAGGGGACATGGAGGGGCTGATCTGATGGCATTGGGGGACATGGAGGGGCTGATCTGATGGCACTGGGGGACATGGAGGGGCTGATCTGATGGCACTGGGGGACATGGAGGGGCTGATCTGATGGCACTGGGGGAGTGGGGGTCATGGCAATGGATGGTATGGAGGGCTGAAGGCACTGGGGTGGGGGAATGGAGATGAGGGCACTGGGGTGGGGGAATGGAGATGAGGGCACTGGGGTGGGGGAGAGCTGAGGGCACTGGGGTGAGGGAGAGCTGAAGACACTGGGGCAACGTAGCTGAAGGTACTGGGGTGGGGCCGAGCTGAAGGCACTGGGGGATAGTTGATATGATGGCACTGGGGGAACTGATGCACTTGGGCTGTTCGCACGGGGGGTCGAAGGGTGTTGGGTCCGAGTTTTTATAAAAGAAAACAGTCTATTCATTTTTTCTTATTAGATTACTCAATTAATTGTAAAAAATAATCAATAGAATACTCAATTACTGAAATAATTGTTTACTGCAGCCCTACATCTAAATGTTCTCCAGTGTGTTATCTTACGTGATTGACAAAGGGGGACCCGTATATCGCGCCCTGCATTGCTAGATGCTGGTGTGAGCGTCGGCCGTTGCAAGGTAGCTGTCTGACGCGAGGTGCTCCCTCTGTCTTGTACTCCCGGCAGCATACATGTGACGTCAAGAGATAACCTGGAAGTGGTAGGGTAGGCGCGCTACTGGTATCTATTTAAAGTGGCGGCATGGGGCTCCACGCTGTCGCCGGACATAACTGAACATATGACCCTGCCATATCTAATACACTTTGAGGTAGCAGGGTACTCACTAGCCCTCCCTTAGTGTTCAGGGTGACACCGGACCACAACTGTGGTGTCATTTTTCAATCTTAGCCCCTCGTCCCCTCATGAGTCTGGGGGTATTCATGAAGATGAAACACAATTTAGAAAATGTCTTTTTAACAATTTTTATTTATTTTGATTTAGGTTTTGAACACCTGAAATAGGTAGGGTAGTGATAGTAATTCCCTCCACTCATTTTCCAGGGACTAATAACAGGGCTAGGTTCCAGGCGGGGCCGCTCTCGTCAGGGCGATGACTCCGTATTAGGAGGTTCTTAGGGTGAAATAGACCTGACAGGGAGAGGTAGGGACAGGATACCCGCATTGTATCACCTTAACCCCTCCCTCTCATCACTTCCCTTGTCAGCAGCATCAGCCCAACCAGTCCTGTATCCAGGTTACAACCTATCAATCAATATACCGGTAAGACTGTTCTAATTTTTGTACCTGTGTTACACTTTTGTCTACTGAACTTTTATTTATTAAAAGTTAAGTTTTAACTTACTATAATTTCCCCTCTTTTTTGAATGTTTTTAGGTTTATTATGTTTCCCCTTAGATGGGGAGATGGTGCCGCTGGGGAAGGGGGGGGGGGGGGAGCTGATGGTACTGGGGTTTGTGGGGGTGGGGCAGCTGATAGCACAGGAAGGGAGCCTGATGGCACTGGTGGCGGGCAGTAGATGGCACTGGGGGAGGGGGGGGGGGCGACAGCTGATGGCTCTGGGAAGGGGCAGACTTGGTCACTGGGGGGGTTGCCGAGCATCATGGCACTGGGGGGAGGGCAGCTGATGGCACTGGGGGGTGAGAGCATGATGGCATTGGGGGGGATCCTGATGGCATGGGACGGGGAAGCTGATGACACGGGGGGGGGGGGCCTTTATGAGTTTTCATAACGAAAAACATTCTTTTAATTTGTTTTTTTGTATTAGAGTACTCGATTCATCGATAGAATACTTGATTACAAAAATAGTCGATAGTTGCAGACTATAAGAGACACTTAGGATTTTTTCCATCAGACCTTAAGGCAGAACCCTATTCTTCATCGGACATCAGATCAGACGCTCCTAACCTTCATCAGTCTCAGTTCAGCCCCCCCATAAGACTACCTAGCTTTCATTGGCCGCAGATCAGATGCCTTCAGCCCCAATCAGACTCAGATGAGTTACTTGTCCTAGGACATATAATGCATGTAGATTATTACTACTCAGAAGCATAACTTTGCATTTATCCACATTGAACCTCATTTGCCAAGTTGATTTCCAAACACTCATGGGCACATTTATTAAGACCGGCGTTTTAGACTCCAGTTTTAACAATGTGCACTCTTCTTACTTCGGCAGATCCACTGCCGCTTCTGAATGTAAGCTTCCTAGCTGTCTTACATTTAGACCATTTTCCAGGACGTCCTCCATGACAGCACTACATGGAGGTTGTCTCCCCCGCCCAATAATGGACAGGGCAGAGAGAGGGTCTCTCTTCAGACCTTTTAAATCCCTTTTTTCTATTTTTTTCTCGCCGGGCTAAAACCCTTAAGCTGGGGTCCCTTAGCCTCCCAGCCCCTCCAGTACCTGTGGGTCATGTGGCTCACTGCTGGGAAAGAAGATCGCAGGGGCTGGGAAATGGTAGCCGCAACCCCGCTGGGGCTCTGGGCTGCAGGATGCTTCCTCCAGGGGAGACGCGGGAGCCGGAGTGCCTTTCTCTTACTTCCGGCTTCGGCGGCTCATCCGGAAGTGACGTCTAGGCGCCGGTGAAGGAGTGCGCATGTGCGTAACCTCCGACACCGGATCCAGCATGGCGGCGCCCTGTGTTTGATCCCCGCGGCGAGGGACGCTAGAGGCCTAGCACTTGGGCCTCGCGTCCCATCCGGAACCCCTGCAGTGACCGGAAGGAATGGGAGGAGCATCCACGCCAGGAGGGGTAAGTGCCAGTGGCATTTAAAGTCTGGTTGGGCTGACTGGGAGTCCCTCAAGTCATGGAGTCATCCAGTATGAGAGAGCAGTCCCCAGACCCCCCCTGCCCAGGGACATGTGAGTAAACCCAGCACTGCAGGGTGGAGTATAGTGATAGGTTTAGCAAGCATTATAGCCTGTTTTCTATCATCATGTCTCCTAGGGGGAAAAAAGATCCTACCTTAAAGGTGGATGCTAAGAAGAAGCCTAAGAGATGCGCTATCTGCAGCAAAAGGCTTCAGGAGTCGTATACAAAGAAACTTTGTGTGGATTGCATTAACAAAATGATGAAAGAGGAACAGTCGTCCCTTTTAACAGACCTTAGAGCAATCATTAAAGAAGAGGTTAAAGCGTCAGTTTCCTCCTTAATAACGCCTAAGGTGGCTGAGCAGACCACTGGGATAAAAAGACCTAGTGAAGCCTTGGAATCAGACCCAGAGGTTATAGAGATGGAGTATTTAGGAGAGGAGGAGGAAGAAGAGTCTTTACCTTCCTCATCCCACAAGGAGAAACGTAAATACTGTTTCTCATCTGAGGATATGGATTCCCTTCTGACTGCGGTTAGACAGACCATGGATATCCCAGACGAACCAACTAAGAGGTCCATTCAGGAGGAAATGTTTGCCGGCCTGATTACTAAACGGAAAAAAGTTTTTCCTCTGAATTCCAGCCTAAAACAGATGATCCTGGATGAGTGGGAAGATGTGGAAAAGAGGCTTTTTATTCCCAGGGAATTCAAAAGTCGTCTATCCTTTGACAAAGAGGACACTAAACTATGGGAGGAAATCCCAAAGATAGACGCCCCGGTCGCCAGGGTAGCTAAGAAAACAGCAATCCCATTCGAGGACTCCTCCCAGCTGAAAGACCACATGGACCGCAAGGCCGATGGTCTCCTGAGAAAATCTTGGGAGGCTTCTGCGGCCTTGATTTCCACTAACGTTGCAGCTACATCTGTGGCTAGGTCCTTACTATTGTGGTTATCTCAGCTGGAGAATCACTTGTCAATGGGAACTCCCAGGGAGGACATCTTGGAGACTATCCCACTCCTGAAGATGGCAACTGCCTTTACAGCGGACGCCTTGGCTGAGTCAGTCAGGTTCGCAGCAAAAAGTGGGGCCCTTCTAAACACCGCAAGGAGAGCTTTGTGGTTAAAGAACTGGTCTGGTGATCTCACCTCAGAAAATAAATTATGTGCAATTCCATTTTCAGGATCATATGTGTTTGGCCCTAGCCTGGACAAAATTCTTGAAAAGGCCTCAGATAAAAAGATAGGTTTTCCTGAAACAAAAACTAGGAAGACTCATTTTTTTCAGAAAAAATTCCAGCCAAAGAACCAAACGTATAAAGATAAGGGAAAATCGGGAAGATGGTCCTATCCTAAAGGGGGTAAAGGCAGAGGGTTTCTGCTTAACCCCAACACTTCCCAAGACAAACAATGACGCCAGGCCAGTCGGGGGAAGATTAAGATCTTTTCTCCCAGCATGGAGCCAAATAACCCAGAACCCTTGGGTGCTCCAAATTATTCAGGAGGGATACAGGATAGAGTTTATGTCTGTTCCGCAACACAAATTTGTGCTGACAGGGTACGGAGGAGGTACACCTCAGGAAAATCTTTTAAAAGACGTCACAAAAAGCCAGATGGTTCATTCAGAACTATAATCAACTTAAAGCCCCTAAATGTCTTCATAAAGTACTGTCGTTTCAAGATGGAATCGATAAGATCGACAACACCCCTCATTTCTCAGGGAGCGGTAATGTGCACCTTGGACTTAAAAGATACATATTACCATGTACCAATACATCCGGACCACCAAAAATTCCTAAGGTTCGCGGTAAGGGAAGCAGGGAAAGTAAACCATTATCAGTTTCAGTGCCTGCCCTTTGGGATTTCAACAGCCCCCCGGGTGTTTTACAAAGTTAGTCATAGAGATAGTGGCCTTTCTCAGACTGAAGGGAATAAAGATCGTACCCTATCTAGACTATCTTCTCCTAACCGCAGACTCTGCACCAGTTCTAATATCCCTCTTACAGGATCTCGGCTGGATCATAAATTGGGAAAAGTCGGACCTAGTACCAGAGACCAGAAAAATGTTCCTGGGAACGCTGCTAGATTCGAACCTACAGAGGTCTTTCCTTCCACCTCAAAAACAGCAGAACCTTGTCAGGAAATTGAAAGCGTTTCAGGGAAAATCCGTGTGCACCATCCGAAACGCCATGAGCGTCCTGGGCCTGATGACTTCTTGCATATTTACAGTACCGTGGAGTCAGCATCACACAAGGGTCCTACAGAAGATGATCCTGTCGGTCTGGGACGGGGACCACCGATCCATAGACTGGAAGATCCTGATAAAGGAGAAATCGTTGGGTAAGCAGGTTCTTAAAGGCAACCACGCGGATTAGACCAACACTAAGATCTCCAGTTCCACCTTGGGACTTGTCGCTAGTACTTAATGCCTTAACAAAACCACCCTTTGAACCCCTACACGAGAGTAGCTTAAAGGGGTTCTGCACTTTCAATTAACTGATGATCTATCCTCTGGATAGATCATCAGCTTCTGATCGGCGGCGGTCCGACACCCAGGACCTCTGCCGATCAGCTGTTTGAGAAGGCAGCGGCGCTCCAGGAGCGCCGCGGCCTTCTCACTGTTTACCGCCGGGCCGCCCGCCCAATGACGTCACGACTTGTATCAACTAGAGTGGGCGCGGCTAAGCTCTGTTCACTTGAATGGAGCTTAGCCGCACCCACTGTAGTTGATACAAGTCGTGACGTCAGTGGGCGGGCGGCCCGGCGGTAAACAGTGAGAAGGCCGCGGCGCTCCTGGAGCGCCGCTGCCTTCTCAAACAGCTGATCGGCGGGGGTCCCGGGTGTCGGACCCCCGCCGTTCAGAAGCTGATGATCTATCCAGAGGATAGATCATCAGTTAATTGAAAGTGCAGAACCCCTTTAAGAAACCTAACCTTAAAAATGATGTTTTTAGTAGCTATCACATCAGCCCGTAGGCTAGGGGAGATCCAGGCCCTCACCATCCGTGAGCCGTACCTTACAATCTGTGAAGATAGGGTCATATTAAGGCTAGACCCGTCCTTTATACCTAAGGTAGTTTCTTCCTTTCACCGGAACCAGGAAATTGTACTACCAACCTTCTACACAGATCCAAAGACCGAAAGCGAGAAGGAGTTCCACCTTCTAGACGTTCCCTCCTTTCCTACTTAGACGTTACCAGTACCTTTAGATTGGACTCAAATCTTTTTGTTCAATTCTCAGGCCGCAATAAAGGCAAGAAGGCTTCTAAAGCGACATTGGCAAGATGGATTAAAATAGTAATTAAAGAAGCCTATCGGAGCCAGGAGCTCCCCTGTCCCCAAGAGGTTAGGGCTCATTCTACGAGAGCAGTCTCGGCTTCATGGGCCGAGCATGCGAATGCTTCTATCGAACAGATATGTAAGGCGGCCACCTGGGCAAGCTCCCAAACCTTTTGTAAGCATTACAGATTAAATGTGTCCGGGAATATTGACCAGTCTTTTGGGTGGAAAGTTCTTCAGGCTGCGGTCCCTCCCTAGTTATTGGATTAATTTGGTATTCCTACTCCATGTAGTGCTGTCATGGAGGACGTCCTGGAAAGTAAGAATTAGTCTTACCGGTAATGATGTTTCCAGGAGTCCGACACGACAGCACTGGTAGTTCTTGTACTATGATACCCATTATTGTGTGATAATCTATAAAACACTGGTGGAGGTGGGGGGGGGGAGCTTTTAACCTCTCTGTTTCCTGTCCCAATAGTGGGCGGGGGAGACAACCTCCATGTAGTGCTGTCATGTCGGACTCCTGGAAACATCATTACCGGTAAGACTAATTCTTACTTTCTATGCCTAAGCCCTGACGGCCCATCCCCTTCCTAGCCGGAGTGGGGAGAAGTCACAGATTGCGTCGCAAAGGACCATTGTGCTGCAATCTGCGCCAAAGTATGCCTGTCCAAGCCAGCTTGTAGTTTACGGACATGTTCCATAGACTGCACAGTACTACATAACTTGCTGTCATTTGTAAAAAAAATGGAAACAGTGCTATTAACCTCTTAAGGACACATGACGTACCGGTACATCATGATGTCCTGGAACTTAAGGACACATGGCAGGCGGTGATCGTAACCCGGTGCCTGCTCCTGAGAGGTGACATCACCTCTCAGGATCGCCTCTGATTGGTTGGTGGGCGGGACGGCGGGAGATTCAAATCTTGCAAGCGCTCCTCTCCTCCTCCTTTTGTGTTCCAGAGCCGGAGGAGAGAGGAGCTGCCTGCACGTAGTCTATCGCTGCAAGCATCACCCCATCTGTGCCCCCCAGGACCCGATCTGTGCCCCAGCACCACCCATCTGAACTTGAGGTACATAGGGAAAGTTTGGGTTGGGCAGGGAAAATAAAGGGAAAGTTAGTTGGATTAGTTTTGATTGCATCACCCTAAGTTAGGGTGTCTGGGCTCCACAGCACAGCTGTGTGATCCTAGACCCCCCCAGGGGTGCTGCCGCTTGCCCTCCCCCTAACTTTTTTGGGGTACAAGATTTTTATTTTTTGGTGTACGCTGACTGTGGCCGGCATTCTTAGCGACTGGCCACTGTTAGCGAATCACACACCCCACTTCGGACGGTTGATCAGAGGTTTTGGATTTATTTCTTTCCACATTTTTGCCCTTTTTTAAAGTTATTTTTATATATTTTTCTGTTCGTTTTATGGTGAGTTCGCGAACACCCGTGCCCCCACACACACGCACTCCAAATAAAGATTTACACGCACGCACATACACACGCAGACACACACTCCCTTGCCGCCAGATCCACGTCCGCTTGTGGGACCGTGCGGAAAAATCAACGGGCCTCCCTGCTCTCACCCTCCAGGTACCTATCCCCAGGGGTGAGACCCATGCCCTTACCACTGGAAACCTGTTGCTAGTCAGGTATAAGGACAAGAGGGATGTCCTTATGCTGTCCGCAATTCATGGTAACGGCATGCGCAAAACCCGGGCATGGTACAAAAAAGTTCCGGTCTACTTGGTACAGGTTGCCATGTACAACTCTACTCTTTTGTGCTGTCCCGGAGCGCTGGCAACACAGGGACATTTCTGCAGTCCTCAAGGCTCTGATCTTTTCGGACCAGGAAAGAGCAGGCCGGAGTACCTCGAACTGTAGGCGCCCAGATCGTCCCTGGCCAACACTTTCCAGGTGTGGTCCCCCATACTGGAAAGAAGGGACGAACCCAAAAAAGGTGCATAGTGTGTCACAGGAGGGGCATACTGAAGGACACCACTACTCAATGTGACACTTGCCCCGATCATCTGGGCCTCTGCATTATTGGTTGCTTCAGGGAGTACCACACTTCCATAGAGTACTAAACTTTTATATTTCAATTTAGCACTGACATCGGGAAAAAAAAACTGTTTCTCAGACTTGAGACACGCAAGAAAACTAAAAGAATTTATTAAAAGTAGACATATTAGGTATCGCCGCATCGATAATAATCTCCTCTATAAAAATACCACATGACCTAACCCCCCAGATTAACACGGTCGAGAAAAAAAAAAGGTGCACCTTACATAATAAAAAGTTTAATAGCAAGTGATCAAAAAGTCATATGGCCCCCAAAATAGTGCCAATAAAACTGTCCTCGGATGCCGCAAAAAAGAGCCCCCACATAAGAGAATTGGATTTAAAAAAATAATAATTTAGAGATACAAAAATATTTTTTTGTATCAAAAAGGATAATATAGTCAAAAACCTAAATAATTGTAAAAAAAAGTAGACTAATTAGGTATCGGCGCGTCCATAAGAATCTCCTCTATAAAAATATCCCATGACCTAACCCCTCAGATTAACACGGTTAAAAAAAAAAGAAATGGTGCCAAAACCGCTATTTTTGGCACTTTTCCATTTTTCATCCGTTTTTTCCGGTAACAAAACAAGGGTTAACAACCAAACAAAAGTTAATATTTATTACCCTGATACTGCAGTTTACAGGAATGCCACATTTGTGGTCGTAAACTGCTGTATCAGTAAAAGCGAGGCCGCAAAAGGAAAGGACCGACGTTTCTGGAAGGCCGAATTTTGATTGCCTTTTTTATTGACACCATGTCCCTTTTGAATCCCCCCTGATGCCCCCCTAGAGTAAAAACTCCCTAAAAGTGACCCCATCTAAGAAACTACACCCCTCAAGGTATTCAAAACTAATAATGCAAACTTTATTAACCCTTTAGGCGTTCCTCAACAGTTAATGGGAAATGGAGATGAAATTTCAGAATTTCAATTTTTGATAACCTTGCCTCACAAAAATGTAATATAGAGCAACCAAAAATCATATGTACCCTAAAAATAGTCCCCAAAAATGCCACCTTATCCTGTAGTTTCCAAAATGGGGTCACTTTTAGGGAGTTTCTACTCCAGGGGTGCATCAGGGGGGTTGAAGCAGGACACGGTGTAAATAAACCGGTCCATAAAAATCAGCCCTCCAAAAACCAAACGGCGCACCTTTCCCTCTACGCCCCACTGTGTGGCCGTACAGTAGTGCATGGCCACATATTGGGTGTTTCTGTAAACGGCAGAGTCAGGGCAATAAAGATACAGTCTTGTTTGGCTGTTAACCTTGCTTTGTTAGTGGAAAAAAAAAATGGAAAATTAGTCAAAAAAAATGAAATTCTCAAATTTCATCCCCATTTGCCAATAACTCTTGTGCAACACCTAAAGGGTTAACGACGTATGTAAAATCAGTTTTGAATACCTTGAGCGGTGTAGTTTCTTAGTTGGGGTTACTTTTAGGGAGTTTCTACTCTAGGGGTGCTTCAAATGGGACATGGTGCTTTGTTAGTCGAAAAAATTGGTTAAAATGAAAAATTGGGCAAAAAAATGAAATTCTCAAATTTTATCCCCATTTGCCAATAACTCTTGTGCAACACCTAAAGGGTTAACAATGTATGTAAACTCAGTTTTGAATACCTTGAGGGGTGTAGTTTCTTAGATGGGGTCATTTTTGGGTGGTTCTATTATGTAAGCCTCGCAAAGGTGAGGTTTTTGTAAATTTCTGAAACATTTCAAGATTTGCTTCTAAACTTCTAAGCCTTGTAACATCCCCAAAAAATAAATTATCATTCCCAAAATAATTCAAACATGAAGTAGACATATGGGGAATGTAAAGTCATCACAATTTTTGGGGGTATTACAGAAGTAGAGAAACTGAAACTTTGAAATTTGCTAATTTTTCAAAATTCTGGGTAAATTAGGTATTTTTTTTTATATAAAAAGTTTTTTTGTTGTTTTTTTTTTTACTTCATTTTACCAGTGTTATGAAGTGCAATATGTGACGAAAAAACAGTCTCAGAATGGCCTGAATAAGTCAAAGCGTTTTAAAGTTATCACCACTTAAAGTGACACTGGTCAGATTAGCAAAAAATGGCCTGGTCCTTAAGGTGAAATAAGGCTGTGTCCCTATGGGGTTAAAGGGGTTGTCCAGACTTTTACTATTGATGACCTATCCTCAGGATAGGTCATCAATATCAGACTGGCGGAGGCACCCCCGCCAGTCAGCTGTATGAGGAGATGGCGCAGGCAGGGCACACCTGCCGTCTCTCCCTTCTCTTTTCCTTTCTGCTGCTGCTGTCTATGGCAAAGACCATAGACAGCAGCGGCGAACAGGAAGGTAGAAGGGAGATGGCATGTGTTCACTGAATACAGCTGATCGGCAGGGGTGCCAGTTGTGAGCCCAGCCCCCCTGGTCTCATATTGATGACCTATCCTGAGGATAGTGGAAAAAAAAGCAAATTGACGGCAGCATCTCCAGAAGTGAAATTTATTCGCAGTGGGTCCATAAAAAACAGGTGCAACGTTTCGACTAGCAAGTAGTCTTTATCATACATATAGAGTGTATCAAGACTATATATATCATACATAGTGCGGCCTATAAGCGTCATCTACCATTGATGATCCAACGTTATTCAGACAAACACCCGTTCATTAAAACTCACCAATGTGGTTTATCTTTCATGTGTATGTCACATAAATTAGACAATTAAAAGACCACAAGGGGGCGGTAGCTAACGGGACACCTGGATCATGCACATCCACGCTAGTGTCTCATTGATCCAAATGCGCATGCCAGAATTGTCCTCCTTTTCGCGCAAGAATACATAAGTCACATGTCCTGATCGCAGTCACCTGACCGAACACGTCATCAAAACATAATCACATGAGTGGACATATGTCTGGATCACGTGATTTATCACTGCTCATATGACCGCAAGGTGCGTCTCTATTACTATAGAAACCAACCATAAATCATAACAAAGGATCTATACCGAAATCATAGGTGGACCACTCCTTGTACTCTGAGGGCATATGTTGAGCGGTCTAGGGGCAAATATTAAATATAATGTTAGAACTCGCATTGCAGTAACAAGTCAACCCGTGCATGACATGGGTTCCGAATGCCACTTTGCCACTCTAAAAGAGAAAAATGTAAAAGAGAAAAATACTATAAACTTAAAATCAACTCAATTATACTTAATTGGCTATATACTGATGATGGCATTTATCTTCAATATCGTTAATAAATAATAAGGGACCCAGCACTGAACCTTAGGTTATGCCACCTTTCATCTGGAACCATTCAGAATAGGAATCACTGACCGCAACTCTCTGGACACTGTCCTTCAGTCCAGTTTTCAATCCAACTACAAACTATACGTTCTATGAGCTGGATAGCCACTTTAATGGATCTTTTCTTTGTATTGCTGGAATATAACTGTGAAATAATGATCCTTGATAGATGTTATAAGATTGAGAAGAAATTTCTGTAATGGTTTTTATTTCTTTTTATAGACATGGACAACTCGATGCCTAATGAAGTTTTATACTGCAGTCTCTTCTGCTAGTGTGTTGCAAGAATCCAACAAGACGGTGGAAAGAATAGAGAGTAAAGTTCTTGATTCCAATCCTGTTTTGGAAGCATTCGGTAAACATGTACTTTGTTCTCATTTATGTATCAGGCTAAGGCTACTTTCACACTTGCGTAATTGTTTTCTGGTATTGAGATCCGGATGAGGATCTCAATACAGGACAAAAACTTTTCCATTTAGTCCTCATGCATTCTGAATGGAAAGAGATCCGATTAGGATGCATCAGGATGTCTTCCGTTCCGGCAGCATTCTGTTTTGTGTACGTTCAAAACAAGCGTATCCGGCACTGAAAACAATGCAAGTCAACAGTGACGGATCCCATTGACTTTAAATGTTTTTATTGATGGATCCGTTGTTTTCCATTTTGATTTTACAAAACCGCATCTTAACAGAACATATGCATCCTGATGTGCAAAATCAAAATGGATCAGTTTAATTCTGCTATTGAGATACTTTGCCAGATCTCAATACTGGAATTGAAAACCAAAGTGAGAAAGTAGCCTTTATTTATCTTGCCTTTGTTTTCGTATTTTACAGTGAATATAGAAAAAAAAGATATAATAAATAATATAAATGAATACTTATGATTAGGGCTGCACGATATGGGAATTTTGTGCGATTGCGATTAGGGCCCTAAAAATTGCGATAACGATATGCGATGCGATATTTTAAAGGAATTGTGCTAGAGGTCTATTTGCTTGGATTTTCCCATATGAGCCGCTTCGCGGCTGGGTATGACAGTTATGGGGGATCTGTGGATGACGCTGAGTTATGGGGAATCTGTGGAGGGTGCTGTTATATGGGGGATCTGTGGAGGGTGCTGTTATATGGGGGATCTGTGGAGGGTGCTGTTATATGGGGGATCTGTGGAGGGTGCTGTTATATGGGGGATCTGTGGAGGACTCTGTTATATGGGGGATCTGTGGAGGACGCTGTTATATGGGGGATCTGTGGAGGACGCTGTTATATGGGGGATCTGTGGAGGACGCTGTTATATGGGGGATCTGTGGAGGACGCTGTTATATGGGGGATCAGTGGAGGACGCTGTTATATGGGGGATCAGTGGAGGACGCTGTTATATGGGGGATCAGTGGAGGACGCTGTTATATGGGGGATCTGTGGAGGACGCTGTTATATGGGGGATCAGTGGAGGACGCCGTTATATGGGGGATCAGTGGAGGACGCCGTTATATGGGGGATCAGTGGAGGACGCCGTTATATGGGGGATCTGTGGAGGACGCCGTTATATGGGGGGATCTGTGGAGGACGCCGTTATATGGGGGGATCTGTGGAGGACGCCGTTATATGGGGGGATCTGTGGAGGACGCCGTTATATGGGGGGATCTGTGGAGGACGCTGTTATATGGGGGGGATCTGTGGAGGACGCTGTTATATGGGGGGATCTGTGGAGGACGCTGTTATATGGGGGGATCTGTGGAGGACGCTGTTATATGGGGGGATCTGTGGAGGACGCTGTTATATGGGGGGATCTGTGGAGGACGCTGTTATATGGGGGGGATCTGTGGAGGACGCTGTTATATGGGGGGATCTGTGGAGGACGCTGTTATATGGGGGGATCTGTGGAGGACGCTGTTATATGGGGGATCTGTGGAGGGCGCTGTTATATGGGGGATCTGTGGAGGGCGCTGTTATATGGGGGATCTGTGGAGGGAGCTGTTATGGGGGACCTGTTGATGGCACTGTTATAGGGGATGTGTGGAGGACACATAGGGCCATGAGGGGGGCCAGCTTAAGACATATAGCATCTTATGCTGGTCCCCCTCATGTGTCCTAAATTGGGCACATAACTGCCTTTTGCGTGTAAAGTGTTTTACTAGTGTGTGTGTGGGTTAAACAATCTCTCTCCTAACAGGTCCGGCCTCTGTACTCACTATGAATGCACTGCACTGCAGCGAGCGGCAGCGAGGTGGCCGGCCGGCGCGTGACTGACGTCACTTAGTAACGCTCCTGCTTCCTGAAGTGGGAGGAGCGTTACTAAGTGACGTCAGTCACGCGCCGGCCGGCCACCTCGCTGCCGCTCATTGCATTCATAGTGAGTACAGAGGCCGGTGTTCCGAGCGCCCGTAATTTTTGCCTACCCCAACTCTGCTGAGGCTCCCGGCGCATGTGCGTGGGCCATAAATCTAACCTACCGCCCCCCCGTCGGCACGTTCACATTCACTTGCCCTGAAATGTTGGTCCCATAGTTAGTTCTGCGCAGGCGCTAACACCTTCTTTTCAGCCACTGAGGTGGCGAGCTCGGCGACACACCTCCTTCTGAGCCTTCCGATGCCTCTACGTCACTACCGGAAGTGACGAGGGTACCAACTTTTTACAGGTACCAACTTTTCACGGAACACCGGACCTGTTAGGAGAGAGATTGTTTCACCCACACACACACTAGTAAAACACTGTACATGCAAAAGGCAGTTATGTGCGCGGGGCCCCTTCATATATATAATCGCGGCATTTTCGGGTCGGCCAAATCGCCATATCGCATTTGCCGATTATCGCGATTCCATTGTTTTTTCGATTTATCGTGCAGCCCTACTTATGATTATTACTCTCATACCGTGGTGTGGATCCAGATAGAAAACAAGTTTTCCACAACTGCACTTACAGGAGAGTGTTCCCGCCCCCAGGACAGGAAACAACGCAGGAGCACATGATTTAAAAGGCCTCCTCCCCTTACCTATTCAGTCGTTGTTTCCTGTCCTCGGGATGCGTGGAAACCTCTCCTGCAGTGCCAGGAATGTATGTTTTTTTTGCCTAGCCTTGCTTCTTCCTCACATTAGGTGGGAGGACTGGTGCTGGGAACGGGTACCCCGGGGACACCCTACCTCCCTTACCCATTCCTCGGAGTAAGCCCTGCGTACAGGCATCCTCGGGCTTGCGATATTCCCAGGTAAGGGGAAATTGCGTGGGATCCTGACCCGTGACGTCACCAGGCAAGATTCTCCTTGGGCAAGAGAATCTTGCATTAATGCCGCGGCTTCTGGGGATGTTAAGAGAGTGACTACAGAATCATTCAAATGTGATAAGCTGGCTGAACAAGCATGCCCTTACCGTCTGCAGTCATGCTTGCCCCTGTGGATACTGATGCCGCAAGAAAGCCTGGAGATCCCGCTGCCTCTGACCTCAGCTCGGTAAGCCTCCTCCCCTGGGGGACTTATTTCTTCTATCCTTTCTGTGTCTTTTAGTCTGCACAGCTCCTTGGGTACTATTGGTGGCAGTGAAATTCCACCCTGGTGAAAGTGGTGGCCTTTTAAATATTCATGGCCCTATAGCCTTTTGTTTTTTTTTTCTTTTAAAGCTTAGGGCACTGAGAACATGGCACCTAAACCAGCCAGTGGAGATTCAGGACACAGAAAGTGTGCCATCTGCAGGAAGTCCTTTTCCTCTAAATCTAAAAAAGCCTTATGTCAGAAGTGCACTGAAAAAGTGGTTACAGAGGACTAAGTATCCTTCCTTTCTTGACTCCATGAGAGCTATGCTTAAGGAGGATGTTAATGCGGCAGTGGACTTAAAAATTGCACCACAATCCCCACTTTCATCCACATCTCAGAGATCCCATACTGAGGTTGAGGGAGAATTATTATCTGATCCAGACTCTGCTTCCTCAGATGACGGCTTGGGTAGACCTTTGTTTCTCCTGGAAGAAACAGATGGTCTTCTAAAAACCATTAGAGCCACCATGGATATTGAAGTTGTAAAGGAAGCTCACTTCATTCAGGATCAGATGTTCCAGGGTCTGGAAGATTAGAAGGGCCTTCCTGATCCATAATAACATTTAAGTGTCTGATATCCAAAGAATGTAGAGATCCTGAAAGGAGAATGGCTGTAACAAACTCCTTTAAAAGAAAATATAATTTTGCAGAGACTGAGTCTAATCTTTGGGACAAGGCACCAAAGGTTGATGCCCCAGTTGCTCACATTTCTAAAAAAAAAAACTCTCTCCCCCTTGAAGATATGGGACTCTTACGAGAGCCCATGGACAAGAAACCAGAGAGTCTCTATAAAAAAATAATAACTGGGAGACAAATATGGCTATGTTGCACCCTAGTATTGCTTCTACTTGTACAGCCAGAACACTGTCTGTCTTGCTTAATCAGTTAGAGGACCACTTAGCTGTGGGAAGAAATCGTATTCTCCTTGCCTATTTTAAAAAAGCTTTAAATTTTTTAGCCGACGCGTCTGCTGACTTAGTCAAATTTTTCACCAGGTCAGCCGCTCTGTCTAATTCGGCTCGTAGAGCGATCTGGCTTCGGTCATGGTCAGGTGACGCAAGTTCAAAAAGCCATCTATTTGAGATAGATTGTTTGGCTCAGGGTTAGATGATATCCTAGAGAAGGCCTCTGATAAGAAAAAAGGATTACCTTTGGAAAGCTGTTATTTTCATCAAAGGCGATCCTTTCAGATCCAGAAAAGAACAAGACTGGATCATAAGAAGAAAGAAAGATCAAGGAAGTGGCAGCCTTCTATGGGCAGAGGAAGAGTATTCTTATTTAATCCTGAGAGCTCCTCCCATCCCACACAATGACGCCAGAGGTCAGGTAGGAGGCAGGTTAACAGGCTTAACCTCAACCTGGGAACAAATAGGAGCCACCCTGTGTGTATTAACTACCCTAAAAAAAGGTTTAAGACTGGAGTTTTTATCCCCTCCTCCAGATCGATTAAAAATAGTAACATAGTACATAAGGCCGAAAAAAGACAGTTGTCCATCCAGCTCGGCCTGTTATCCTGCAAGTTGATCCAGAGGAAGGCAAAAAAAAACACTGTCTCAAGAACAAAGACAGTCATGTTTGAAATCAGAAATATCTTCCTTGGTAGAAAAATAATTCTCCTTCTAGTCCCAGAAGATCAGTGCGGCAAGGGTTTCTGTTTTCCAGTATTTCTGGTACAAAAGCCAAACGGATCCTTCCGTTTAATAATACATTTAAAATCCCTGAACAAATCCATTGTCTACAAGAAGTTCAAGATGGAGACTATAAAATCAACTTGCTCCCTCAAATTGTTACATGGTAATGATGAATCTCTAGGATGCTTGTTATTGTGTTCCGATATATCCACTTCATCAGAAATATTTGAGGATCACTAATTTCATAGGAGAACATCTAAACCATTTCCAATTCAGAGCTCTTCCATTCGGTCTCTCCTCAGCCCCAAGGATATTTTCAAAGATAATGTCAGAGGTCACAAAATATTTACATCTGAAAGAGATTCTAATTGTACCTTATCTGGACCACTTCCTGATCATGTCGCCCTCAGAAGAGATCCTGCGGTCCAACCTCTCTCTGGTTCAGAAATGCTTTACCACCCTGTGGTGGATCATAAACTTCAAGAAGTCAGACCTGTCCCCAGACAGAAGAAAGATCTTCCTGGGAGTACTCTTGTCTACTAATGTCCTTTTTACCTATAGAGAAGAAAAACAATCTACTTCAAATAGTCTCTTGCTTCTGCAACAAAAGGACTACTTTCTTAAGGAATTTCGTGACTGTCTCATGCCTTCTGACGGCTGCAATCCAGTCGGTCAGATGGGCTCAAAGTCACACAAGGGTACTTCAGGCCTTCCTCTTATTCTCCTGGGACGGAACAAATTCTGCTATAGAAAAACGTATTTACATTACCAGTGCCGTAAAGAAGTCCCTGATGTGGTGGAGAATGGGGAATAACTTGCAGACAGGGGTTCATTGGCGACAGGGGAGACAAATTATGATAACCACAGGCGCCAGCAGCTCAGGATGGGTTGGTGGGGGGCATGCCGACGGAAAGATGGTCATGGGCAGATGGGGAGCAGACATATTACATGCTTCTTCCAATTTAAAAGAACTCTCTACCATCTACAAGGTCATTACTTCCATTCACACTCCCTCATCTCCAAAACACAGACAAAAACACAGCGGTTGCTTACCTGAACAGGCAGGGGAGGGACAAGAAGCCACTCTCTGTGGTCAGTGTCTTGCAACATTTTTCTTTTGGCAGAAAAAAATCTAATATCTTTAACTGTGGTCCATGTCAAAGGAGAATAAAATATAGTAGCCGACTTCCTCAGCCGCAGAACTTTGAAGGAAGGAGAATGGTCCCTAAATTCTCAAATATTCCACAGATGGGGAATACCAGACCTAGATCTATTTGCCACAAGGGTCAACAGACAGACCAGAAGATTTTGCTCCCTCCCCTGTCTGGATCAGCCTTTATGGATAGATGCTCTATCCCAGCCGAAGACGCTACTTTGTGTTCTCTCCCTTCAGTTTGATTCCAAGAAGGTAGAGGAGGAAGGGGCTCAAGTAGTTTTCATTGCTCCATTTTGGCCAGAAGGTCTTGTTTTCCCTGCTGCTCCGGCTGTCTGTGGGAATATTCTGGACCTTGCCCTCGATCCCGAATCTTCTCCATCAAGGTCTGGTAGGTCATTCCTAGCCTATAACATCCAAAATCTATTTAAGAACCTGGAACCTTTATCCTTCTCAAATAGCCTTTATCCAGACATCCCTCAGATCCTTGGTTTCTTACAGGCAGTATTGGATAAAGGTCTTAGGCCCGCTACACTCAATATATACTCAAAGTATAGATATCAGCTTTAAGTGCTTTCTAGATAGAAAGATGGCAGACTCTCCTCTTATTATTTTTTTTTGTTTTAAAGGAGCTACAAGAAGGTTGCCTACTTATCCGTTCAGTCATTCCACCCTGGGACCTAAACTTGGTCCTCTCAGCCTTCATTGAACCAGTGGTTCGGATTCCTTTGAAACTACTCGCCTACAAAACAGTTTTTCTAGTAGCAATAACAACTGCAAGAAGGATTGGAGAAATCCAGGTGTTCTCCTGCAAGCCCCCATATCTTACGGTCCTGGACAATGGTATAATTCTCAGGCATTGTCCTTCCTTCCCAAGGTTGTCTTCAGGTTTCATTGTGAACAGGAAGTATCATTGCCTTCCTTTTGTCCATTTCCAACTACTGAAAGAGATACAAAATTCCACAACTTGGATGTTAGAAGAAGTGTGTTATCTTAGGCTACTTTCACACTAGCGTTCGGGTGTCCGCTTGTGAGCTCCGTTTGAAGGGGCTCACAAGCGGACCCGAACACATCCGTACTGCCCTAATGCATTCTGAGTGGATGCGGATCCGCTCAGAATGCATCAGTCTGGCAGCGTTCAGCCTCCGCTCCGCTCAGCAGGCGGACACCTGAACGCTGCTTGCAGCGTTCGGGTGTCCGCCTGGCCGTGCGGAGGCGTGCGGATCCGTCCAGACTTACAATGTAAGTCAATGGGGACGGATCCGTTTGAAGATGTCACACTATGGCTCAATTTTCAAACGGATCCGTCCCCCATTGACTTTACATTGAAAGTCTGGACGGATCTGTCTGAGGCTACTTTCACACTTAGAATTTTTTTTACGTTATAATGCAGACTGATCCGTATTGAACGGAGCCACCGTCTGCATTATATGAGCGGATCCGTCTCAGATGGATCCGCTCTGAACGCAAGTGTGAAAGTAGCCTTACCTGGATGCCACGGATCAGCTCTTCCTCCAATACCAAGATCCTAACAAGGGAAAGGCGGCCAGCAAGTCATTCATAGCAAGATGGATCAGGGATGTTATTTCCTTAGCCTATGTCAAGAAGGATCTCCATCCCCCTGCCGGAATAAGAGCTCACTCAACTAGAGCTGTCATCCTCCTGGGTAGAGTCTGCTTTATTTTCTCTAGACCAGATCTGTAGAGCAGCTACGTGGGCAAGCCCTATGACTTTTTGAATCATTACAAACTAGATATTCTTAAGAACCAAGACTTGTCTTTTGGTCGTAGAATCCTTTCTGCTGGTGTCCCTCCCTAGAGTTGACTACTCTGTTAATCCTTCTGTAAGTGCCATTGTAGAGCGCCGGGGGGAAAGGGTTAATTACTCTTACCGGTATTTGTTTTTTCCAATAGCCTCCACAACGGCACTGGGTTTTCCCTCCCTTTTTTTTTCCTATTTCCGTTTTTTTGTCAAATTATGTATTTTGATGTTTAACCTCTTGCCGTCACGGTAACGCCGATAGGCGTCCGGACGGCAGCGCTCTCAGGTGTCAGTGACACCTATTGGCGTCATCTCGTGAGACCTTAGATTTCTTGTGAACGTGCGCTCACAGGAGCACACGTTCACAGGATTGCGCAGTATTCAAGTTTAACTACAGCCTGCCAGCGCTGATCATTGGCTGGCAGGCTGTAGATTTTTAAAAGAACCAATCAAATAGGTATGTCAGATGCTATTTTGTAAATAGCGTCTGATATACCTGCTCCTCTGGCGGTCCCTTTTGCTTGGATCGACACAGGCAGCTATGTAAGTAGCACCAAGCACCACACACACATTACACCCCCCCCCCCCGGTCACTTATTAACCCCTGATCACGCCCCTGTCATTGATCACCCCCCTGTAAGGGTCCCTTATCACCGCCAGTTACTTAGCTACTTGTTAGGTAGTTAGCGCCCAACCCACCGCACCACAGTCACTGATTAGTCGCTGATTAGCGTCATCGGTGTCGCTAATCAGAACTAGTACTATATAGTATCTGTAAGTGATCAAGACTGACCTAGGCTGCAAGAAAGTGTAAATTACAACTTTAAAAAAAATTATACAAAGTTGTCAATTTACAGAGATATTTCTCTCACCCAGCATGGGTATATGTAAACATACACCCCAAAACACATTGCCCTACTTCTTCTGAGTACGGTGATCCCACATGTGTGACACTTTTTTGCAGCCTAGGTGTGTAAAGGCGCCGAAAGTCCAACGAGTACCTTTAGGCTTTACAGGGTTGCTCACAATTTAGCCCCGCCCAAAATGCCAGAATAGTAAACACACCCCACAAATGACCCCATTTCGGAAAAGTAGACACGCCAAGGTATTCACTGAAGGGCATAGTGAGTCCGTGGGAGATTTGATTTTTTTTTTTGCCAGAAGTTAGCAGAAATGGAAACTTTATTATTATTATTATTTTTTTTCCTCAGAAATTGCCATTTTCCGCTAACTTGTGGAAAAAAATTAAATAATACTCACCATGAACTCACCATGTCCCTTCGTGAATACTTTGGGGTGTCGTCTTTCTAAAATTGGGTCATTTGGGCGGTATTTATACTATCCTGGCATTCTAGCACCTCAAAAAACATGACAGGTGCTCAGAAAGTCAGAGCTGCTTCAAAATGCGGAAATTCACACTTTTGTACCATAGTTTGTAAACACTAACTTTTGTGCAAACCAATAAATATACACTTATTGGATTTTTTTAAATCAAAGACATGTAGCACAATAAATTCTGACACAAACTTGTATAGAAATTTAATTATATTTGAACAATTTTACCAGAAAAAGTCAAAAATACACTTTATTGAGAAAATTTAGTTTTTAAAAAAAATTAATATCAGAAAAATGAAAAATCTCAGCAGCAATTAAGTACCACCAAAAGAAAGCTGTATTTGTGAGAAGAAAAGGAGGTAAAATTCATTTGGGTGCCAAGTTGCATGACCGAGCAATAAACCGTTAAAGTTGTGAAGTGCCGATTTGTAAAACAGGGCCTGTTCACTAGGGGGGTATAAACCTGTGGTCCTTAAGTGGTTAATACATTTTTTGTTCTTGCATTACTTCCGTGTCCTCTTATTGACTGAATAGGTAAGGGGAGGAGGTCTTTAAAAATCATGTGCTCCTGTGTTGTTTCCTGTCCTTGGGGCGGTGACACCCTCCTATAAGTGCCATTGTGGAGGCTATTGGAAAAAACTATTACCGGTAAGAGTAATTAACCCTTTCTTTGTTTTTGTGGAGAATACTTTCCTCTCTGTTCCAAATCTTACACTGGTTTCTATTTTTGGTTTGCTGTCCACTAATATCATACATCTTTTTCAATGTTTATTTTACCCAATATTTTCCTATTTAGTTTGTAATGGGGACTTTTTATGCCTCTTCAATTGCATAATCCTAAGTTTCAGTGTTGTACCACATTTGCAACTTCTCTGCTCTTGCCTCCAACCTAACCAGATTTATTTGTAATATAATACTGTCCCTTTCTATGTCAGTTACTGTACAGAGTTTACACTATAAGCCCTCTACAATAAAAATCTAAGCAAGAACAGCTCCCAGTACTGACCCCTGTGGTACCTGATTAGTAACTGTGACCCAGTATGAACATATAATTTTATTACCGACACCCTTCCTTTACCACCATTCAGTAATATACCCAATTATTACATTTCCCTCATTTTATGTGCCAGGTTGCATTCTTATTTCGCTCATATGAACATAAAATGTACCACATTTTTCGATCCATAAGACGCACCTAGGATATAGAGGAGGAAAATAAGAAAACAATATCAGACCCACTTTCCTCATTAGACCTCAGATCAGACCCCCAGCTCCATCAGATATCTGTATGAGACTCGGCTCCATCAGACCTCTTTACCATACCCCCAGCTCAATCTTACCTTTGTATCGAACTTAAAAAAAATATAAAGAGTAAAGAAAAGAACTTACCTCCCCTGCTCTGGACCTGCGCTGCCACTCTGCAGACCCATACCCACTTGTCTTTTGCTGCCCCCACTCTGTACTGTGACCTGATGCTGTGTGTGCCTACATGCACTAAGTCCTTATGCTGTACGGCATACAGATGGAGACCAGGGAGCAGTGAGTACAGCAAGAGCAGCACTACACTCGCCGTTCCTAGTGTCTCCTGCATATTAATGACCGCTACAATAATGAAAGCATTCATTAGTATTTGCTCCATAAGATGTACTGCCATTTCCCACCTGCTTTTGGGGAAAAAAGTGATTCTAGTGGTGCACAAATTACATAAAATGTTTTTACTTGTGGCATATAGCCAGTAATATATTATGTTACATAAAACAACATGCTAATAGTTTAACCCCTACAGCAACTTGGCCTTAGAGGAACTGTGCTCCTGCTATCCCTGATTGTCACCTTGGAAAATGTGATTGTAGGGTGCTGATATCTTCACATGGCATCCAGGAGTCGAATCGATCGCCACGATCAAACCCCCCCCCCCCCTGGCCCCCTGTATGACTCCTAGGCAGTGCCAGAGGCAGTTGTCCAGTGATGGCATGATGCACTGCTAAAATAATGCACTGCATTATCTTAGTAATGAAACAATTGTGCTTGCTAAGAGCGAAGCGCAGTGATGTAAGCAGAAGTTGGAATCAATTCAGACAGCGATATATTAGGGCACATAAACATACCGAGGGACTGGAGTAGTGACAAGAGGCACATGAATGGCGCATAATCTGTAATGAAAGTAAAATTGGACATTACATCCCAAGCCTAGGATGGCAAGCGTTGTATACGCAAACCATCAGAATGTTTTTGCACAACATTGGGTAACGAGCCAGACATCCAGCTACAGTTGTTTCATTGACTTCATGCAACTGTTCTTAACCACTTCCAGACTGAGCCATTTGCCCCCTTCCTGACCAGGCCTAATTTTGCAAATCTGACATATGTCACTTTATGTGGTAATAATTTTGGAATGCTTTTACTTATCCTAGCCATTCAGAGTTTGTTTTCTTGTGACACAGTTGTACATCATGTTAATGGTAAATTTGAGTCGATATGTTGTACCTTTTATTTATAATAAAAATCCAAAAGTTAACCAAAATTTTCATAAACTCATATGTCTATTTTATGTTTGCATCATTTTTATAATATAATGTTACTTTTTTAGGATGTTAGAAGGTTTAGAAAAAAAAATGTAAACATTTTTTTAAGAAAATTTCCAAACTCAAACTGTTTTAAGGTTAGGTTCTGAAGTAATTTTGAGTATCTCACATAATAGAAAGTAGCCATAAATTACCTCCTTTTAGAAACTACTCCCCTCAAACTATTCAAAAATGGTTTTAGAAATGTTGTTAACCCTTTAAGTATTTCACAGGAATTAAAGCAAAATAGAGGTGACATTTCTAAATTTCCCTTTTTTTGCAGATTTTCCATTTTGATCAGTTTTTTTCCTGTAACACATCAAGGGTTAACAACAAAATAAACCTCAATATTTATTATCCTGATTCTGCAGTTTACATAAACACCCCATATGTGGACGTATACCGCTGTATGGGCACACGACAGGGCTCAGAAGGCAAGGAGCACTACATGGTTTTTGGAGGTCAGATTTTGCTTGAATGGTCATTAGGTGCCATGTTGCATTTGAATAGACCCTGAAGTACTGTATGGTTTTAAGAGCAATACTTTTAATTTTTTTGTTGTTGATTGAGTTGTGTGAGGGCTTTTTTTTTGCAGGACAAGATGTAGTTTTTATTGGAACCATTTTGGGACCATTTTGGGACCATTTTGGGGTATATTTGGCTTTCTGGTTGCTTTTTTTCCAAATTTTTTGGGGAGGTGTTTTTTTTCTTTCTTTCACGTTTTACACAACACTAGGCTAAGACCCTCTAACGCCGCTGTGCTGCTGCTGCGATCGATGAGAGGGGAGGGGTTGTGGCCACTGCGCAACCAATGAAGATAACTAATTTTATATCACATACTCGACACCTGGCCTCTATGACAAGACGCTGTGATTTGCCGAACCGCGGCAATTAACCCCTCAAGTGCTACACCTGAGGGGTTAATTGACGGGGATCGCAGCGTCTTGTCATAGAGTCTGGCATCCGCCGCCTACATTTGTATTAAAAGGTTAGTTATCATCTTTGGTGGCACAGTATTATAATTATTGGTGGCGCAGTGCACCCCCCCCCCAACCCCAGTATTATAAATTATAATCATTGGTGGCGCAGTGCGCCCCCATCCAAACCCCCAGTATTATAATCATTGGTGGCAGTGGTTCCCCACTCCCTCCTCATTATGGTACATTGGCAGCTTCCAATCGGAGCCCCAACAGTGAAATTGCGGTGCTCTGATCGGTTACCATGGAAGCCAGGATGCTACTAAAGCCTTAGCTGCCATGGTAAGCCCCCTGCTTCTGTGTACACAGGGCAGCAGGGACAGTTTTAAAGTCCCATTCACCCTAATGTCTATAAGGTTGAATAGGACAAGGGGTTAAAGGAAGTCTGTCACCTCCATATGGCCATATACAGTGCTTACTTGGCTCTGTAGCAAACCTATACAGGATTGTAACGGGACCTTTGTTCTTTTCTTTAGACTTGTACAAGCAGGAAAAACAAAGTTCAATTCATATGCAAATGAGCACTCGCAAGTGCCCAGGGGCAGGGTTCAGTGTGTAGGTGCCCAGGCTGCTCTGCCTTCTTTTCACTTTACTCCTCCCTAGCCTCTTTCTTTGTCCTGTCCATGAGGCAAGAGACTTGGAGGGCGGGCAAAGGCAGAGACTGGGGAGGAGTAAAGTTAAAAGAAGGCAGAGCAGCCTGGGCACCTACACACTGAACTCTGCCCCTGGGCGCTTGCGAGTGCTCATTTGCATATGAATTAAACTTCCTTTTTCCTGCTTGTGCAAGTCTAAAGAAAATAACAAAGGTACTGTTACAATCCTGTATAGGTGTGCTACAGAGCCATGTAAGCACTGCATATGGCCATATGGAGGTGACAGACTCCCTTTAAAAGATCCCATGTTCTGTCCCCTAAGAGGGTTAATAATTATTAAAAAAAAAAAACACTAAAATATTAAGTTTAAATGCCCCTCTTTCCCAATTTTACATATAAGATATGTAAACAATAAATAAACATATTATACCGTAATATTAACGCCGTAAGAGGATGAAAAAAAAAAAAAAACGCGCGGTTTGCCATTTTTTATTCACCTTGTCCCCCCCAAAAATTTGATGGGACTTTTCTATTATGGACTGGACGTTACATAAAATGTGGAATGCATGCAGCTTTTTTGGTGTTTTATTTTTTTCGCGTAGTATCAAATAGTGTTGAGTATCGCAATAGTTTCTTATGGTATTGAAATCAAATCAATGACAGCCCCACAAGGAGATTGATCCATGACCTCTGTAGAGCAGGAACAGAGAAAGGTTAACCCCCTCCCCTCCACCATACACCAGTGTTTCCTGTCTCTACAGAGGGCAGGGCAGAGAAAGGTCTGCCTGTTCGTCAGGGAGATGAAGGAAGAAGAGTTTTTTGTGTAGCTCTAGTGTTGCACTTATCTGATGTGTAGTTCCCCTGCTCGCTGGCGGTCTTGTGCCAATGCTGAGCAGGGGAGAGACAGGAGGGCTTGCTCTGGTTGATCCGGAGCCTGCTCCCGTGGTTTCGTCCTCTTCTGGCCCCTTGTGGTTGAAGCTGGAGTGCACTAAGTGCCCTGGATTACAGTCCCTTCCGGCGCGTCCAGGAAGTGACTCAGGAGGCGGGCGGCCTGTGGTGCATGGCATCCAGCGTTCAGAATGCCGGCTGGTTAAAGCGGAGGAGCCACGAGTCGGGACTGATCTGAGGTCTGGTGATCAAGATGTCAGTCCCTGAGCTGCATTCACCCAGATAGCTTGAATGCTGCTTCTCTGCCTCCTGCCAGTTCCCTGCGGGGATTGCCCTTTAAAGATACTGATGTATTAAGGCACAGGGAATTGGAAGGGGAAGGGGGGGGGTCACCCTTTATTTAGGAATGGGTGTTTCTTTCCCCTCTGGCGGATAGCGTACGGTAGTGATTACACCTAGTCGCGCTTATATTTATGTGTGCTATCCTCCTAATTTTTGTCTGTTCTCGTCTCATAGGTATCTAAAGAAACCAAAAAATCCTGCAAAATGTTTTTTTTATTTTTTTTATTGCTGGATGGGTACCCCATAAAAATCTGCAAGGATTGCATTTCTAGCATTGCCTGGAAAAAACGTATCTCTAAGGGACGAGTTCCGTTCCATGATTCAGGAGGAGGTTAAGGCTTCTCTATCCTAAATGTCTGAGGCTGATCAAGGACAGTTGCATCCAAAACGGCAAAGAATAATACCGTCCTCTTCTTCTGATTCAGAATGCTTGGGTGGCGATGTCTCTTCCTCTAGACAATGGGACGAGGGAGACCCCCTTTCGGAAGGAAGTAAAAAATTCTACTTTGTGGCAGACGAAATGTCTGAAATGTTATAAGCAGTAAGTGCCACCATGGGGGTAGAAGAAGTTCATAACGTTTGTTATTTGATCCTGCTGAGACAAAAATCTTTTACAAAATTCCTAAAGTAGACGTTCAGGTAGCCAAGGTGGACAAAAATCCTCATCAAAAGTCAGGACTCCGGAGTTACCCCAAAGGGGTACTGAGGCGCCAAGGCCTTTCAGACAAGGTTATAACCACTCTCAGGTAAAGTGGGAAAAAAGTTTCAAAGGAGAAATCCACAGCACACCAAAAGTCCTTTTCAGATAATGCTTTTAATACATAGCATTTAATTTTACATAATTTTGTTCCATCCAGAGAAAGTGTAAGGGCTGTTTCACACGAGCGGATGCCGTGCGTGGCATCCGCTCCGTTAAAGAGTGCCAAGACCCGATGCAGACTGCAGAGGCACGGAGCATTAACATGACTGATAATGCTCCGTGCCTCTCTGTGATCTCTTTACTACGAAATCACAGGCACGCACGGCATCCGCTCGTGTGAAACATCCCTAAAGGGTTTCTCCTTAATCCCAAGAATAAGCCTGAAGATTAGCAGTGATGCCAGAGTAGGAGGGAGACTGAAGACATTTCTTTCCTCCTGGGAAAAGATAACATTGAATCCATGGGCCTAGGAGGTAGTCGGAGTGGGCTGCAAAATAGTGTTTTCTTCAGTCCCCCCGAGAAGATTCCTGGTGACCGATCTGGGGTCAGAAAGATCTCAGAACAGTATTTGGCAGGGGGTGCAGGATCTCGTAAGACTAGGGGTGGTTGTTCAGGTTCCAGAGCAGGGCCAGGGATTTTATTCCAGTCTCTTTCTAGTCAAAAAGAAAAAAGGTTCCTTTCATACAATTATAAATCTAAAATTCCTCAACAAATACATTACTTACAGGAAGTTCAAGATAGATTCCCTGGGGTTCTTAATTCCCCTGATAAAAAGAATGCTTTATTGTGCACAGTGGATTTAAAAGATGTGTACTATCGCATCCCGATCCACCACAATTCACAAAAATTCCTAAGATTCGCTAAAAAAGATCAGCTAGGGAACATTCAAAATTTTCAGTTAGCATATTTCAGACAAAAAGAGTTACTTTTGGTTCCATACCTAGACGATTTCTTACTAGTGGGAGATGCGGTAGACCGGCTGTTAGCAGATCTAAACATCTTTTTATCCATACTGGAGGAGCTGGGCTGGATTATCAATCCAGAAAAATCCTTTCTGCAACCATCAACCAGCGTACGATTCCTGGCGGTCATCCTGGACTCTTGAGCACAGACTACCTTTCTACCACCAGACAAGATCCAATCCTTAAAGGAGAAGGTCGAAATCTTCCAGAGAAGGAAGATCTGTTCTATAAGAGAAGCTATGAGTTTGTTGGGGACGTTGATGGCTTTCTTTCCCTCAGTAACATGGAGTCAGTTTCATTTCCGCACCATACAATCCTGGATTCTGGAAATCTGGGACAAGCAACAGAAGTCTATGAATTGGAGGCTTCCCATTCCAGTTTCTGTGAAGACTTCCCTCTGCTTGTGGAAAATAGACAGGAACCTCTCACAGGGGGTAGCCTGGAGAAAATCGCCTTATATTCAAATCAAGACAGATGCAAGCCTGTCTGGCTGGGGAGCGAAAATTGGGGACTCTTATTACCAAGGTTCCTGGCCCCTATCGGTGAGCAGCCAGTCTTAAGGGAACAGAGTCAGGTGTGAAAATCCCTAAAGAGGGCGAGAGAGGTTCTTCAGGATCATCACCTGAGGATCCTTTTAGACAACACGAAGACAGTGGCTTACCTAACTCATCTAGGAGGAACAAAATCAATGAAACTTCTAGGCCTATCAAACAAAATTTTCTACTGGGCAGAAAAAAAATTAAAGTCTGACTCAGCGACCCATCTCAAAGGATCTCTGAATCAGGAAGCGGACTATCTAAGCCGACGCACAATAAACCAAACAGAATGGTCCTTAAATCGGGAGGTCTTCAAAATGATAGTCAACAGATGGGGGACTCCAGACATAGACTTGTTTGCTTCAAAAGACAACAGGAAGGTGAAGCAATTTTGTTCCCTGGATCCCAGGGGCAATCCTTGGTCGATAGACCCATTTGCCGTGACATGGGACTGGAGTCTGTGTTACGCGTTTCCACCAATAACGAAAATTCCGAGGGTAGTTCAAAAAATACAAGAGAGCTCGAAAGTCGTCCTGATAACCTTCTTTTGGCTGAAAAGGAAATGCTTCTCCTCCCTCAAAAGACTTTCAATCTCCAGTCCTTGGACTGTTCCGCTTAGGAAGGACCTTCTACATCAAGGTCCCATCCTACATCCTCACCTAGAATTCTTAAGACTAACAGCTTGCATCCTGAAGTCGAAATGCTGAGGCGCCTAGGCCTTTCAGACAAGGTTATAACCACTCTCAGGTACAGTGGGGAAAAAAGTTTCAAAGGAGAAATCCACAGCACACCAAAAGTCCTTTTCAGATAATGCCTTTAAAACATAGCATTTAGTTTTGCATCATTTTGTTCCATCCAGAGAAAGTGTCAATGTAACAGTCCCTTCCTGGAAACTTGATACCGTTTTAAATGGTCTAACAATGAGTACATTTGAACCTCTGGAAGAATGTCCGCTCAAATTCCTATCTTTCAAGACAGCATTTCTAATTGCTATCATGTCCCCAAGAAGGCTAGGTGAGATCCAGGCCATTTCGATTAGATAACCTTATCTTAGAACCCTGGAAGATAGGATAGTGCTTAGACTGGACCTGGATTTCCTTCCCAAGGTGGTGTCAGATTTTCACAGGGATCAAGAGATTATCCTCCCGTCCTTTTTGTAATAACCCAAAAAATAGAGGGGAGTCTACCTTTCACACTCTAGCTGTTAGATGTACAGTTTTAAAATACCTAGAGGTTACTAAGAATTTTAGTAAGTCTGATAGTCGTCTCAACTAGAGCTATGTCCTCTTCACAAGCGGAGAAAGCTGGTGTATCTCGTTAGTAATTTTGGAAGCACTGGTGTATCGGGGGTGAGGTGACTAAAAAAAGCTGTTTTGGCGTTTTATTTTTTACAGTGTTTACTTAATGAGGTAGATAATTGGGGAATTTTTATTTATTTTTTTACACGTGAAACTTATTTTTTTAATACAACACTATTTTTATTTTTTGATTTTTTATTTTACACTTTGTGTCCCCCATAAGGCCATAGAAGACCTCTGGGGGACATTAAACTTCATTGGCCCCCCCGGCATAGCAGCTTGATGATTAGCGTGCAGCTGCAATTTCTGAAAAGACGTTCTAAAACGTCCAATCACAGATATACCCGACGACTCAGGACGTTTATAGTGAATGGGTGGTCAGGAAGTGGTTGAAAGCTATCATGGAGCGCAGTAAGACTTCATTGGAGGCTGGAATGGAGGTCTAACCTCTTTACTCCGTGCCACTTTTGTCTTATATAAAGTGATAGCTGGAGATTGCTCTGGTCCTACTCCTGGGATTATGATGTGGGTTGGCATAATTGTATGGTATCTGGGTTCCTGTAGTCTTCACTTAAGGCATACTAACATCTCTGCATTACATAGATTTGGTCCTGGAACCAGTGGTATGGCGATATACCCAAAATGTTCCGTAGCCAATTTTCAACAGGACAGCACCAAGCCGCAACTGTGAGCAGCGTGTGTGGCCTAAAAGTACAGTTGTGGCCAAATGTTTTGAGAATGACACAAATATTAGCTTTCACAAAGTTTGCTGCTACACTGCTTTTAGATCTTTGTTTCTGTGATGTAGTGAAATATAATTACACACACTTCATACGTTTCAAAGGCTTTTATCGACAATTACATGATATTTATGCAAAGAGTCAGTATTTGCTGTGTTGGCCCTTCTTTTTCAGGACCTCTGCAATTCAGGATGCTTTACTGTTGGCATGACACAGGACTAATGGTAGAGCTCACCTTTTCTTCTCCTGACAAGCCTTTTTCCTGATCCCACAGCTGAATCCTCTTTAGGAGACGATCCTGGCGCTTGCTGGACTTTCTTGGACGCCCTGAAGCCGCCTTAACAAGAATTGAACCTCTTTCCTTGAAGTTCTTGATGATCCTATAAATGGTTGATTGAGGTGCAATCTTAGTAGCTACAATATCCTTGCCTATGAAGCCATTTTTATGCAGCGCAATGATGGCTGCACGCGTTTCTTTGCAGGTCACCATGGTTAACAATGGAAGAACAATGATTTCAAGCATCACCCTCCTTTTAACAGGTCAAGTCTGCCATTTTAACCCAATCAGCCTGACATAATGATCTCCAGCCTTGTGCTCGTCAACATTCTCACCTCAGTTAACAAGACGATTACTGAAATGATCTCAGCAGGTCCTTTAATGACAGCAATGAAGTGCAGTGGAAAGTTTTTTGTGGGATTAAGTTAATTTTCATGGCAAAGAAGGACTATGCAATTCATCTGATCACTCTTCATAACATTCTGGAGTATATGCAAATTTCTATTATAAAAACTTAAGCAGCAACTTTTCCAATTTCCAATATTTATGTAATTCTCAAAACATTTGGCCACGACTGTACTGCTGTGACCTGTGGCTTCTATGGTCTTGTATCCCATCAAGCACATCTGAGATGTCATAGCTCAGCAATTGCAAACGGAGCTGCATGCAGTGGATCTTGATAATTTGTGTCCCCAAGTGCATTCAGCATTGAATTTATTTACTTCTATATCTATTTTCATTCACTGCATCACTAGGACACCGCTCCAGCACCATTTATGTATATGCCCCTCTATTAATTATTGCAACGCGATACTATTTTATGGTGTACATTTGGTCGACCAACTATTTTATATGTTATTAATATTGTGTTATCAACTTATTTTATTGCATTATTTTAATACCATTAATAAATCTGAAGATTTGCCATAGAGTGAGTGCTCGCTCTCCTACTTTTTTCAATTGCCCTTTACATTGAGGTGAGGCTTCCTCAATTTTAGCTTGAAGCACCACACCACCCACTAACAGCAGTGAGCCGCGCTATTTTACTAATTTGCTTGTATTGTGAACGCCTATTGTCGTGAGCTCCTTCTGCTAGTAGGATGGATCTATGGCATCATATTCAGAACAAGAGACTTAAGGCAGAATCCTATAGATTTACAGCCAATGAACACTTATCCATAGAAGGAGACAAATCTGTAGCAATTGCCTTCAGAGAATTAGAAGGCCTGCTCCAAAAACAGTTGAGACAAATCTGGGAAATTAGATCACTACAGCATTATATTGAGCATGGAATAATACCTAAAGGGTTACAGATAACCAAAATTCCAGCACAAGATCTCCTCAATGATATATTTGAGAGTGAATGGAATACCCTTTTGCATTCCCAATCTATTGCTCTAATGAATCTAATTGTTAAAAGGAGAACAGAATTGTTAGAAGATTTAAACAAGAAAATAGATAAGCTTAAGGAGCAGTTGGATAAAATCCCAAAAAATGACAAATATAATATGTGGCAGGAGAGAATCTGTAAAGGTTTAGATAAAACAGAGACAGATATTATAAATAAGAAAACTAAAAAATATACAGAGACTCAGGGAAGTAAACATCGAGAGAATGTCTATAAAACTGATCTATCACAGACACATACATATGTCAATGAAGATAGAGTGACAAATAGGAGGATAATAGGGAGGTTCAACATACCATACCGACGAATAATAGATATGATCTATTATCGGAACATCATTTTTTAGATCACACTCCTGCACACCACAAAACCCGGATGAGACAGAGGGAATACTCACCGGGCCATTATCACCAACCCACAATTACAACCTGAGGCAAAAGAATCCCCAACATCAAACTTTGAGGGAAGAAGAATTCTATCATACCCCCCTGCCCTGGAAACATTATGGGAGATCGAACGAGGAACCGATAAACGACAAGAGATCCCAATATTACAAACCGTCAGAAGAAGGAAAACTAGGAGGAGCAAAAGGAAGAGAAGGGAGATACAGGAAGCATCATTAATATCAAACAAAAATAAAAATGTTATTGTGAATCTCAGCTCCATTACTCTTACAGAACCACAAATTTCTATATTGAATAAGGGTTTAAAATATGCGCCTACTATACAGAGATAAATTCTCCACTTATATAGGGATACAAAAATTTAGTAGGAAAATCTGCTTGAAGAAGCATTTTATAAAAAATCCTTTGCAAATTAAAAGAGTGAGTATACCAGTATGTTCCAATATACAACTTTAAGGAACAAGTCAAAAATGTACCCACGTAATGAAATCAGTAAAGAGATTGCTACCTTCCAGAAATGTGTGGAGGGAGACCTGAGAAAGATGAGGAGTATGGTGAGTAATAATAACCTAACCCCAAGAGAAATCTCAGCAATTAGGGAATTACAGAAAGACAAATCCATTACCATACGTCCAGCAGATAAAGGCGGGGCGACAGTAATATTAGATACTGTTAAATATAACAATGAATGTTGGAGACAGTTGAGGGATACTAATACCTACTTGAAGTTACCAAAGGACCCACTGATACAATTTAAACAAGAATTAAAATAATTATGTGAAAAAGGGTTACAAGATCAGGTACTTCTCCAACAGGAATTGGATTTTATATTGGGCACACAGGGACGGCTACCAGCATTCTACTGTTTGCCCAAGATCCATAAGAATTTAGAAAACCCCCCATGGACGCCCTATAGTCTCCGGGATAGGCTCTATCACGTCAAATTTGTCTAAATATATTGATACTCACCTCCAACCATTGGTGAAGAAATCCCAGTCATATGTGAAGGACACTACTTATATTATAAATATTTTGGAGAAATTGAGGGTGGAGCCTAACTGGATTATGGGTACATTAGACATCCAGTCCCTGTATACGGTGATTGATCACCAACAGGGATTGGATGCAATTGAAAGACAATTGATTAGAGACGACTCCTTACACAAGACTCAGATTTATTTTATTTTGCAGGCTATTAAATATATTTTACAACATAATTATTTTTCTTTTGAGGGAGACTATTATCTGCAGCAACAGGGCACCGCCATGGGGACCAGGTTCGCCCCCAGTTATGCCAATCTGTTTTTGGCAGATTGGGAGATGGACATGATTGACCACAAACTGGGGGGTGACCTGGTCCTATGGCGGCGCTATATCGATGATGTGATTTTTATTTGGAGGGAAGATAGAGCTACATTGGAAGATTTCCTGAAATGCCTAAATAGAAATGATAAAGGTTTGATCTTCACCTCAAAAATTGAAGATAAGACAGAATATTTAGATCTATTAATAGAAGCAATAGATGGGAGATATACGTGCAGCACCTTCCAAAAATCTACAGCCACCAACAATTATTGCAACGCGATACTATTTTATGGTGTACATTTGGTCGACCAACTATTTTATATGTTATTAATATTGTGTTATCAACTTATTTTATTGCATTATTTTAATCCCATTAATAAATCTGAAGATTTGCCATAGAGTGAGTGCTCGCTCTCCTACTTTTTTCAATTAGTCTTTTTATGTGTTACTATATTTTTTTAATAGTATTTTGTATCTCCATAACGTTTTAATATTTCCATCAAATTTTCATAGTAATAGAAAAAGTACCGTAAATTACTGCAACAATATAAAAAATAAATGTGGATTTCTAATTTCCCCTAGTTGTTTCCATGATTGCCCCACCTCTGTCAAGGATGCAGAGAGGTTAAATTGCTTGTCCCCAACTTCCCATCTTCAGTGTTTTTTCCCTGTTCAGGACCAAACACTAGTATCTACCTGCCCTCTTCTTTGTATGCTTCTTTGGGATTGTTATACTCATCCAAATGTAAGCCTTTCTTACCCCACTGTCCGTGCTGCAAAGGATATCTATTCAGTAGGTACGATTTCTTACTCTTCTGTACCTTGTTTCCCATACCAGTTTGGAAGTTAAGTCATGGTGTTCCAGTGTTGCATCCTTAGGCCCTTTTCACATGGGCGAGAATTCCGTGCGGGTGCAATGCATGTAGTGAATGCATTGCACCCGCACTGTATCCGGACCCATTCACTTGAATTGGGGCTGTGCAGATGAGTGGCGATTTTCACGCATCACTTGTGCGTTGCGTGAAAATCGCAACATGCTCTATATTATGCGTTTTCCACGCAATGCAGACCCCATAGGAGTGACTGGGGCTGAGTGAAAATCGCAAGCGAGTGCGGATGCGGTACGATTTTCACTCATGGTTGCTAGGTGACGATCAGGACCCGATCTTTATTATTTTCCCTTATAACATGGTTATAAGGGAAAATAGTAGCATTCTTAATACAGAATGCTAAGCAAATTAAGGATGGAGGGGTTAAAAAAATACATAAAATTAAACTCTCCTCATCCACTTGTTTGAGCAGCCCGGCTAGTCGTCTTTCTTCTTCTTTGAGAACCTGGGAGGAAAATGACCATTGGTGACGTCACTGCACTCATCACATGGGTCTATCACCCTGGTGATGGAACATGTGATGAGCGCAGTGACGTCACCAAAGGTCATTTTCCTCCCAGGTCCACAAAGAAGAAGAAAGAAGACTAGCTGGGCTGCGTGGATGAGGTGAGTTAAATTTTAGTAAATTATTTTTTAACCCCTCCATCCCTAATTCACTCCCTACCCCCTTATAACCATGTTATAAAGGAAAGTAATAAAATCTACACAACACTGATCCCAAACCCGAACTCCTGTGAAGAAGTCCGGTTTCGGGTCTGGGTACCAAACATACCGATTTTTATCACGCGCGTGCAAAGTGCATTAAAACTCTTTGCACTCGCGCGGTAAAATTGTGCATTTTCCCACAACGCACCTGCATCTTTTTCCCGCAAAACACCCGCAACGCCCGTGTGAAAGAGGCCTTAGTTATTTTTGTATTGGTTCCACTTCTTGTTTGGCTTCTGGTGGGTAGCGAGGATGAAGACATAATTTCCTGATTCAAAAGTGCTGGAGGTTGCTGATCCCTGAGATCTGGGATTCCAAACGTGCAAGTTGCCCACATTTTTATCAGTTATTGTAAAAAATTAACTACTATGAATATTTGGTAGAAGTTCTGTAATGATGTGGCAAAGAAATAACAGATCAACAAATTGTGTTTTATGACAAATATTTATATAATGAGAAAATCATTTATTACAAAAGGCTACCACCAAACTGCGTTGACAATCATAGAACACATACTAATAGGAATTAGACAAGTAAAATAGAAATAAGAAAATATAGAATGCAGTGAAGTTAATAAACAACTGACTAAGGGTCCATTCACACGTCCGTTGTTTCTTTCCTGATCTGTTCCGTTTTTTGCGGAACAGATCTGGACCAGATCTGGACCCATTCATTTTCAATTGGTCCTGAAAAAAAATCTGACATTGTGCTGTCCGATTTTTTTTTTTTTTTCAGGACCCATTGAAAATGAATGGGTCCAGATCTGTTCCGCAAAAAATGGAACAGATCAGGGAAGAAACAACGAACGTGTGAATGGACCCTTAGTATAGCACCCTCCTAAAGTCCCTGAATCTAAAGTCATTTACCTTAACCCCTTAACGACCCAGGACGAAAATGCTCGTCCTAAATCGCAGGCACTTAGCGCTAGAGGACCAGCGTCCTCGCCCTGCAGTTGTTCCAACCCCCCGCGTTCGGTCCCGCGATCAGCGGCAGAGTTCCCTTTTGCATCCAGCGCTGACCGCGGCATATGGGAGGTTTGCGCTCCCTCACCTCGTACATCGAGTCCCCGCACTGATGTGGCAGGGACTCGATGGTTTCCATGGCAGCCCCAAGCCATTCCAAGGCTTTGGGGCTGGCATGTACGGAGGCCTAAGAGGCCCAGCCCCCAGGCTGGGTCACCTAGGCAACTGTTAGCGTCTTACAGTGTAAGACACGAACAGTTCAATATAGCACAATATAAATGTATCGTGCTGCATTGATACAGGGATCAGACCCTGTAATGTTGAAGTCCCAGAGTGGGACAAATAATAAAGTGGGGAAAAAAAAGTTTATAAAATTAAAGTTTAACATAACAGAAAATAATTTTTTTTTGTAAAAACAAAAAAGCGTCCTTTTCCAAAAATAAAGTAAAACAGAATTGTAAAAAATAGGGAAAAGACATATAGACATATTAGGTATCGTAGCGTCCGTATCGACCAGCTCTATAAAGATATCACATGACCTAACCCCTCAGATAAACACCGTAAAAAAAAAAAAAACTGTGCTAAATAAAAAAAAAATTGTCACCTTACATCACAAAAAAAATGTACAACAGCAAGCGATCAAAAAGCCATATGCCCACCAAAATAGTACCAATCTAACTGTCGCCTCATCCCGCAAAAAATTAGCCCCTACCTGAGACAATCACCCAAAAAAAAAAAAAAAACGATTGCTCAGAATATGGAGACACTAAAACATATTTTTTTTGTTTTAAAAAAAAAGCTGTTATTGTGTAAAACATACATAAATAAAAAAAAGTATACATATTGGGTATCTCCGTATCGACCAGCTAAAATTTTTTTCACATGACCTAACCCCTTAGGTCAGGCATGTCCAAAGTGTGGCTCTCCAGCTATTGCGAAACTACAACTCCCAGCATGCCTGGATAGCTTACAGCTATTAGGGCATTCTGGGAGTTGTAGTTTTGCAACAGCTGGATGGCCGCAGTTTGGACATGCCTGCCTTAGGTGAACACCGTAAAAAATAAAAACTGTGCTAAATAAACAATTACAAAAAGTGTAATAGCAAGCAATCAAAAAGTCATATGCACCCCAAAATAGTGCCAATCAAACCGTCATCTCATCCCGCAAAAATTGAGACCTTACGTAAGAGAATCGCCCAAAAATTGAAAAAACTAAAGCTCTCAGACTATGGAGACACTAAAACATGATTTTTTTTTTTTTTTTTTTTAATGAAATCATTGTGTAAAACTTACATAATAAAAAAAAAAGTATACATATTAGGTATCGCCCCGTCCATTACAACCTGCTCTACAAAAATACCACATGATCTAACCTGTCAGATGAATGTTGTAAATAACAAAAACAAAACAAAAAAAAAAACTGTGCCAAAACAGCCATTTCTTGTTACCTTTCCTCACAAAAAGTGTAATATAGAGCAACCAAAGATTATATGTACCCTAAACTCGTACCAACAAAACTTCCACCCTATCCCATAGTTTCTAAAATGGGGTAACTTTTTTTGTAGTTTCTACTCTAGGGGTGCATCAGGGGGGCTTCAAATAGGACATGGTGTCAAAAAAAAAAAACAGTCCAGCTAAATCTGCCTTCCAACAATCATATGTCATTCCTTTCCTGCTGCGCCCTGCCGTGTGCCCGTACAGCAGTTTATGACCACATATGGGGTGTTTCTGTAAACTACAGAATCAGGGCCATAAATATTGTTTGGTTTGGCTGTTTACCCTTGCTTTATTACTGGACAAAATGGATTAACCACCTCAGCTCCCCTAGCTTAAACCCCCTTAATGACCAGACCACCTTTTACAATTCTGCACTACACTACTTTCACGGTTTATTGCTCGGTCATACAACTTACCACCCAAATGAATTTTACCTCCTTTTCTCCTCACTAATAGAGCTTTCATTTGGTGGTATTTCATTGCTGCTGACAATCGAAATTGACCGAAATTTTTGCAAAAAAAGTCTCTTTTCACTTTCGATTGTAAAATTTTTCAATTAAAACTACATTTACATATACATTTTTCTCTAAATGTATTGTTCTACATGTCTTTGATTTAAAAAAAAATGCAATAAGTGTATATTTATTGGTTTGGGTAAAAGTTAAAGCGTTTATAAACTATGGTGCAAAAATCTGAATTTCCGCATTTTGAAGCAGCTCTGACTTTTTGAGCGCCTGTCATGTTTCCTGAGGTTCTACAATGCCCAGATAGTAGAAACACCCCATAAATGACCCCATTTCGAAAAGTAGACACCCTAAGGTATTCGCTGATGGGCATAGTGAGTTCATGGAAGTTTTTATTTTTTGTCACAAGTTAGCGGAAAATGATTATTATATTATTATTATTTTTTTTTTTGCAAAGTCTCATATTCCACTAACTTGTGACAAAAAATAACATTTTACATGAACTAACCATACCCCTCACGGAATACCTTGGGGTGTCTTCTTTCCAAAATGGGGTCACATGTGGGGTATTTATACTGCCCTGGCATTTTAGGGGCCCTAAAGCATGAGGAGAAGTCTGGAATCCAAATTCGTAAAAATGCCCTGTGAAATTCTGTAAGTACTCATTGGAAATTGGGCCCCTTTGCGCATCTTGACTGCAAAAAAGTGTCACACATGTGGTATCGCCGTACTCAGAAGAAGTAGGGCAATTTTTTTTGTGGTGTCTTTTTACATATTTCTCTCACCCAGCATGGGTATATCTCTCTAAAGGATAACTTTTCCAATTTTTTTAATACAAAGTTGTCATTTGACAGGGATATTTCTCACACAAAGTTTGAGTATATGTAAAAATACACCCCAAAACACATTGCCCTACTTCTCCTGAGTACGGCGATGCCACTTGTGTGGCCTAGGTGCGCAAAGGGGCCCAAATTCCAATGAGTATCTTTTAGGAGGGCATTTTTGGGCATTTGGATTCTCACGCTTTAGGGTCCCTAAAATGCCAGGGCAGTATAAATACCCCACAAGTGACCCCATTTTGGAAAGAAGACACCCCAAGGTATTCCGTGAGGGGCATGGTAAGTTCCTAGAATTTTTTCTTTATTTTTTTGGCACAAGTTAGCAGAAAATGATTTTGTAAGAGAAAAAAAAAAAATCATTTTCCCCTAACTTGTGCCAAAAAAAAAAAAAATATTCTAGGAACTCACCATGCCCCTCACGGAATACCTTGGGGTGTCTTCTTTCCAAAATGGGGTCACTTGTGGGGTATTTATACTGCCCCGGCATTTTAGGGGCCCTAAAGCGTAAGAAGAAGTCTGGAATATAAATGTCTAAAAATATATACACATTTGGATTTCGTGAGGGGTATGGTGAGTTCATGTGAGATTTTATTTTTTGTTACAAGTTAGTGGAATATGAGACTTTGTAAGAAAAAAATAAAAAAAATTCCGCAAACTTGTGCCCAAAAAAAAGTATTCTTCTGCGGTGTGCGCACAAGATCAGGCCTGATCAGGCGAACACTGCGTTTTTTTGTAGAGCCTATAGAACATGTCCTATTTTTGTTCGCAATTGCGGACAAGAAGTCATTTTCTATATAGTTCTGGCAATGTGCGGATCCGCAAAATGCGGAAAGCACATTGCCCATGTCCATGTTTTAAAGATCCGCGGTATCCGTGTTTTTGTACGGATGTCTGAATGGAGCCTTACAGGGGGGTGATCAGGGAGTCTATATGGGGTGATCACCTCCCTGTAAGGCTCCATTCAGACGTCCGTATTTGTTTTGCGGATCCGCAAAACACATACGGACATCTGAATGGAGCCTTACAGGGGGGTGATCAGGGAGTTTATATGGGGTGATCAGGGGTTAATAAGGGGTTAATAAGTGACAGGGGTGGGGGGTGTAGTGTAGTGGTGTTTGGTGCTAATTACAGAGCTACATGTGTCCTCTGGTGGTCGCTCCAAGCAAAAGGGACCACCAGAGGACCAGGTAGCAGGTATATCAGATGCTGTTAACAAAACAGCGTCTGATATACCTTTCAAGGGTTAAAACAAATCGCATCTACAGCCTGCCAGTGAATGATCGCCGCTGGCAGGCTGTAGATGCACTTGTTTACCTGCCGTTCCTGTGAACGCGCGCTCCTGTGTGTGCGCGTTCACAGGAAATCCCGGCGTGTCGAAGAGGAATGAATCGACCGCCTCCGGACCGCAATCCTGCGTTAGTCGGTCCGTAGGCGGTTAAAATGGAAAATTTGACAAGGTCCCAGAGGACTCATATCGGCTATCTATACACACCTCATAACCACGAAGATGATTACCTCCCCTCTGGGTGTAGAGGACAAATGGAGGCTTTGCATTCCGTCCCTTTCTGAGACTGAATGGGCCGAGGCGCTGGCAGCTCCCACAAGAGTTTCCCCCTCGGTTAACAATAAGATGATACAGCTACATATACTTCATAGGAGCTACCTCACACCGAGTAGGCTATTTCGAATGGGTAGGATGCAGAATGACGACTGCTTAAGATGTCAACAGCCCAATGCTAACTTCTGGCATATGATGTGGGAATGTAGAGCGATACAATGCTTTTGGAGGGATGTGACGGCCTTATTGTCTAACTTAGTGCCAGGTACTGTTCCTCTATGTCCCAAGAGTTGCCTGTTGGGAGTTATTGATGAGGAGATGTGGTCTCATCACCACAGGATATTCCTGGAGGAAACTCTATTTCTGGCTAGGAAGGCGATAGCTCTTAGGTGGATGGCCAATAGGATGACTAATGTTAACCACTGGAAGCGGGTGGTGAACCAGATTATTCCTCTGGAGAAAGTGGTTTACATATATAGGGGATGCCCCCAGAAATTTGAGAAAGTGTGGGGGGAGTGGTGCGCGTCCGCTAGTACGCTGAATTCTCTATAGCCTCTTATTTCCGCTTAGCTATGCAGGCCTTTCTGGGAAATGTTGGTCTTTTCTGTTATTGCTTTATTATGTATATATACCTTTTTTCTCCTTTGATCTCAATTGCCATATATGATGTTGGCCCTGACATGAATGGTGGGAAATCATTTTCAGATTGGGAATGGTGTCTGCCACGCAACCCTGCTGCGTCCAGGGGAAATTATTTTTGGGATTATGTACCACGGAATGTTTGTTTCCTTTGTTTGTTTGTTTAACGTCAACTTGCACGTTGACTCTGTATACTCGCAATATTGACTTTATGGTCAGGTCAAACTGTCATGTATGATAATATTGCAACTTTATACTTCAATGAAACGAGTTTAAAAAAAAATATGGAAAATTTGCCAAAAATTTGAAATTTTGAAATTGTATCTCTATTTTCAATTAATTCTTGTGGAACACCTAAAGGGTTAACTAAGTTTGTAAAATCAGTTTTTATAATGGCAAATTGCATATACTCCAGAATGTTATGAAGAGTGATCAGATGAATTGCATAGTCCTTCTTTGCCATGAAAATTAACTTAATCCCAAAAAAAACTTTCCACTGCATTTCATTGCTGTCATTAAAGGACCTGCTGAGATCATTTCAGTAATCGTCTTGTTAACTGAGGTGAGAATGTTGACGAGCACAAGGCTGGAGATCATTATGTCAGGCTGATTGGGTTAAAATGGCAGACTTGACCTGTTAAAAGGAGGGTGATGCTTGAAATCATTGTTCTTCCATTGTTAACCATGGTGACCTGCAAAGAAACACGTGCAGCCATCATTGCGTTGCTTAAAAATGACTTCACAAGCAAGGATATTGTGGCTACTAAGATTGCACCTCAATCAACCATTTATAGGATCATCAAGAACTTCAAGGAAAGAGGTTCAATTCTTGTTAAGAAGGCTTCAGGGCGTCCAAGAAAGTCCAGCAAGCGCCAGGATAGTCTCCTAAAGAGGATTCAGCTGCGGGATCGGAGTGCCACCAGTGCAGAGCTTGCTCAGGAATGGTAGCAGTCAAGTGTTAGCGCATCTGCACGCACAGTGAGGCGAAGAGTTTTGGAATTTGGCCTGGTGTCAAGAAGGGCAGCAAAGAAGCCACTTCTCTCCAGAAAAAAACATCAGGGACAGATTGATCTTCTGCAGAAAATTTGGCGAATGGACTGCTGAGGACTCAGTCAAAGTCATATTCTCCGATGAAGCCTCTTTCCGATTGTTTGGGGCATCAGTAAAAGGCTTGTCCGGAGAAGAAAAGGGGAGCGCTACCATCAGTCCTGTGTCATGCCAACAGTAAAGCTTCCTGAGACCATTTATGTGTGGGGTTGCTTCTCATCCAAGGGAGGGGGCTCACTCACAATTTTGCCCAAAAACGCAGCCATGAATAAAGAATGGTACCAAAACACCCTCCAACAGCAACTTCTTCCAACAATCCAACAACAGTTTGGAGAAGAACAATGCATTTTCCAGCACGATGGAGCACCATGCCATAAGGCAAAAATGATAACTAAGTGGCTCGGGGACCAAAATGTTGACATTTTGGGTCCATGGCCTGGAAACTCCCCAGATCTTAATCCCATTGAGAACTTGTGGTCAATTCTCAAGAGGCAGGTGGACAAACAAAAACCCACTAATTCTGACAAACTCCAAGAAATTATTATGAAAGAATGGGTTGCTATCAGTCAGGAATTGGCCCTGAAGTTGATTGAGAGCATACCCAGTCGAATTGCAGAAAAAAAAAGGGCCAAAAAAAAGGGCCTACACTGCAAATACTGACTCTTTGCATAAATGTCATGTAATTGTCGATAAAAGCCTTTGAAACGTATGAAGTGCGTGTAATTATATTTCACTGCATCACAGAAACTGAAACAAAGATGTAAAAGCAGTTTAGCAGCAAACTTTGTGAAAACTAATATTTGTGTCATTCTCAAAACTTTTGGCCACGACTGTAGGTATTAATATGTATTATAGAAGTAGAGAAATTGAAACTTGGAAATGTGCAAATTTTTGGCAAATTTGGTATTTTTTATAAATAAAAATTATTTTTTTTACTCCATATTACCAGTGTCATGAAGTACAATATGTGACGAAAAAACAATCTCAGAATGGCCTGGATAAGTCAAAGCGTTTTAAAGTTATCACCACTTAAAGTGACAATGGTCAGATTTGCAAAAAATGGGCTGGTTCTGAAGGTGAAAATGAGCCCGGTCCTTAAGAGGTTAAGTCACAAACTAAAGACAAACACACACACTTGCAAACATCGCATCTTCAGGCGCTTATATAGCTGTTTCTCCCAGACAACAAACCCAGATCGTGTTTCTCCCCCCCACAATCTGGATTCAAAGGGAAAGGGAATTGTTATGTACTATATGATGTCCGATTTTCATTTTTTCATCCATCATAACATGATCCCTTTAAGTATAAATTCCCGGAGAACTCTCTAATCACAATCATGTAAAAGTTGACTATTTCTATTTTTTGTTACTATCCAGGTAATGCATGCACCCTTAGGAACAATAATAGCAGCAGATTTGGAAAATATATCCAGCTTCAGTTAAACAGGTAACTTTACCTCTTTATCCCTTGTCTAGTCTTTTTTATATTGTTGTACTTTCTTCAGTATAGGCAATCAGTATGTGATTGGCAGGGTTCTGACACTCACACGCAAGCTGATCAGCTCTTTAGGAGATATGCTGGAGCTACAGAGAACCATCACTGTGTAGTTACTGCAGCATAGCTCCCTCTCAATTCAATGGGTAACCAGCTTCCTCCACAACACTGTGCTTTTTCTTACAAATAACTTTTATTAGCGTGCTTTATAGGGCTTCTGTGATTAGGAGCATGGTTATTAAACTGTCTGACTTTAGACATGTACTGATGTTATATGAAGCTGAAAGTTTTGCTCCCTTCTTTCTATGTGCTGCCATTCTTGTGAATAATTAACTTTTATTTAAGGCAAATCAGCCTCTAGGAGCAATGGGGGTGTTGTCCCTACTCCTAGATGCTCTGTTCTCCCTCCTCTGGCTACACCCTCAATATTGTGATTGACAGGGCCAGGCAGTGTTCATGTCATCCAGTTTGGCCCTGTCAATTAACATGATGAGGACGCGGCCAGAGGAAGGAGAACCGAGCTTCTAGGAGTAGTGGCCACACCCCCATTGCTCCTTGAGGCTCATTTGCATAAACAAAGTTAATTTTTCACAAAAAATGGAGGCACATAGAAGGGACAAAGGCTGTTTCATCTGACATTGGCACATGTCCAAAGTCAGACAGTTTAATAACTATGATGACAGAAGCCTTTTAACACAGGTTTTTGCTGACTGTTTGCTGTTCTTTTGTTCTTAATGGTGTAGCTTAGTGCCTTTTTTTAATGGTTAAAGGTCATCTGTAAGTCAATGTTCATTAGATGTTATTTTTTTTTCCCTTTCTGGCTTTTTAAAACATATTATACTGTAGCTCTTTATATTTTATTTGCCATTTTGACTACACCTCTTTAGGGGTAAAAATGCTGTGTAGAAAACACTTTTTGGACAAATGGACACACTGGGGGTTATTTACTACCAGCATTACTCAAGTTTTTGGGTTAAAAAAGTAATTTTACTAATATTTACAATTGGAAACTGGCTTAGGCCTCTTTCACACTTGCGTTGTCCGGATCCGGCGTGTACTCCACTTGCCGGAATTACACGCCGGATCCGGAAAAACGCAGGTGTACTGAAAGCATTTGAAGACGGATCCGTCTTCAAAATGCTTTCAGTGTTACTATGGCAGCCAGGACGCTATTAAAGTCCTGGTTGCCATAGTAGGTGCGGCTCCCGGGGCGCTCCAGAGTGACTTCAGAGCGCCCCTTGCGCATGGATGACGTGCCATGTGATCACGTCATCCATGCGCGTGGGGCGCCCTGACATCACTCTGGAGCGCCCCGGGAGCCGCACGGACGGTAAGTATGCTGCTCCCCGCTACACTTTACCATGGCTGCCAGGACTTTAGCGTCCCGGCAGCCATGGTAACCATTCAGAAAAAGCTAAACGTCGGATCCGGCAATGCGCCGAAACGACGTTTAGCTTAAGGCCGGATCCGGATCAATGCCTTTCAATGGGCATTAATTCCGGATCCGGCCTTGCGGCAAGTCTTCAGGATTTTTGGCCGGAGCAAAAAGCGCAGCATGCTGCGGTATTTTCTCCGGCCAAAAAACGTTCCGTTCCGGAACTGAAGACATCCTGATGCATCCTGAACGGATTTCACTCCATTCAGAATGCATTAGGATAAAACTGATCAGGATTCTTCCGGCATAGAGCCCCGACGACGGAACTCTATGCCGGAAGAAAAGAACGCAGGTGTGAAAGAGCCCTTAAAAGAGGAGTGAAAACTACTTCAGTCAGGGGTTGGGGTTGTTTCAGTAAATAAAAGTTATTCTTTGTAGTTGTCCTATTTTCTAATATACCTAAAAGCTATGTACTCGTTCAGGGACAATATTTTATGATGGGGCTTAAAATAATTTGGACTTAAAATTATTTTTTCATTTGGTCTTCATGACAACGATGCTGAATATTTTAAATAAAGGAGTAACTTTTGCTTAGCTGTGAGAATCCTACTTTGATGTTGTCGGTTATCTAGTAACCCTTATCTCTAATAAGTAGCTCAAAAACACGGCCGCGGGGGTTAATCGGTACAGGATGCCAGCTTAAATCATTCAGCCGGCATCCTGTCACAACGCCAGGGGGGGTCGTGTGACCCTTCCCCCGTATCGGCGATCGCAGAAAACCGCAGGTTAAGTCAGACCTGCGGTTTGCTGAGATTTTGGTCCATTCGGGTCGCTGGTGACCCAATGAACCGGAAAAAGACTGCGATCGGTGGCGTGATTACACACCACCAATCGCAGTACGAAGATTTGGAGATGCAGTGCTGGTGCTGAATGCCGCTGTCCAGGGTGCTGATTGGTGCAGGGGAGAGAGGCGCGAGATTCAAACTTCATGTGCTCCTCTCTCCCCTCCTATTCCTGTTTTGCACCAGCACCCTGCAGCACCGTTCAGCACCAGCTCCTAATCAGTCCCCCTAATCAGCATCCATCACCCTCCTGCACCCATTGCCCTCCAAGGTAGGTTAGGGTTAGTGAGGGAGAGTCACCGTTAGCCAGGGATAGAAGGGAAAAGTTAGTTAGGAAAAAAAAAAAAATAACACTTTTATTCTAAACTTTTTTTTGTTTCAGCTTTCAGATCCTATACCCCCCCTGCCACTTGCCCCACAGTGGGGTTTACTAAAATTAACTTTTTTTTCTTCAGTAGCCCATTTGTGAATCTGATGGTGGAGCAGACAAACCTGTACGCCCAACAGTTCGTTGCTCAGCACCCGGCTCATTTTTGACTAGCCACCCGGTGGCTGGACGCCGGTCAATGCAGCCGAGATGAGGACATTTTGGGGCCACGTGCTGCACATGGGTCTAGTGCAAAGACCTAGTGTCAGGCAATACTGGAGTGGGGACGTCCTCTACCAGACCCCACTCTACATATGGTCATGACACGTCCCCGGTTTGAGGCCATCCGGAAATGTCTGCATTATTCAGATAATGCAGCATGTCCCACCCCCTGCCCATGACCGTCTGTATAAGATACAGCCGGTCATCGATCACTTCGGGGCCAAATTTGAGCAGGCCTACCTACCTGGAAGGGAGGTCGCGGTTGATGAGTCTCTCATTGCGTTCAAGGGGAGACTCAGTTTCCGCCAATACATTCTCACTAAGCAGGCGAGGTATGGCGTGAAGCTATACTAAATTTGTGAGAGTACCTCAGGTTACACTTACAAATTCCGTGTGTATGAGGGGCGAGATTCCCGTATTCAAACCCCCAGAATGTCCCCCCACTCTGGGTGTTAGCGGGAAACTCGTGTGGGACCTTATGTACCCACTGCTAGATAAGGATTACCACCTTTACGTGGATAACTTTTATACTAGCATTCCCTTGTTCAGGTCCCTTGCCGCCAGATCCACGTTCGCTTGTGGGACCGTGCGGAAAAATCAACGCGGCCTCTCTCCCCACCCCCTCCAGGTACCTAGCCTCACGGGTGCGACCCGTGCCCTTACCAGTGGAAACCTGTTGCTGGTCAGGTATAAGGACAAGAGGGATTTCCTTGTACTGTCCACAATCCACGGTAACAGCACCACCCCCGTCTCTGTGCAAGGTGCCGCGGCAACGGTCCTCAAGCCCGATTGTATCGTCGACAACAATCGGTATATGGGAGGAGTTGATCTCTCTGATCATGTCCTCAAGCCATATAATGCCATGCGCAAAACCCGGGCATGGTACAAAAAAGTTGCGGTCTACTTGGTACAGGTTGCCTTGTACAACTCTTTTGTACTATCCTGAAGCGCTGGCAGCACAGGGACATTCCTCCAATTCTATGAGGCAGTCCTCAAAGACCTGATTTTTTTCAGACCAGGAAAGAGCAGCCCGGAGTACCTCGTGAATTGAAGGCGCCCGGATCGTCCCTGGCCAACATTTTCCATGTGTGGTCCCCCATACTGGAAAGAAGGGACGAACCCAAAAAAGATGCATTGTGTGTCACAAGAGGGGGATATGGAAGGACACCACCACTCAATGTGACACTTGCCCCAATCATCCGGGCCTCTGCTTTATCGAGAACATAAAAAAACTATGGCTCTCAGACTTTGGAGACACGGAAACAATTGTTTTTTCCCAAAAAATATTTGTTTTAGTGCAGGCATCCTCAAACCGCGGCCCTCCAGATGTTGTAAAACTATAACTCCCAGCATGCCCAGACAACCTACGGCCACCAGTAGGGCATGGTGGGAATTGTAGTTTTAAGACATCTGGAGGGCCGCAGTTTGAGGATGCCTGCTTAGTGTCTCCAAAGTCTGAGAGCCATACATATTGGGCATCTTCGCATCTGTAAAAATCGTCTCTATAAAAATAACATTTAACCCGACCCCCCCCCCCGGATGAACAGCGTTAAAAAAAAAAAAGCAATTTTTTTGTCACCTAACATCACAAAAAGTGTAATAGTGAGCGATCAAAATGTGATATGCACCACCCAATTGGTGCCAATAAAACCGCCATCTCATTCCGCAAAAAATGAGCCCCTACATTAGTTACCCAAAAAAAAACAAAAAAAAACACTGTAGCTCCCAGGCTATGGAGATACTAAAATAATTTTTGGGGTTCCCAAAAGGATAATATAGTGTAAAATCTAAATAAATTTTTAAATGTAGACATCCATTGCCGCGTCCGTAAGAATCTGCCCTATAAAAATAACATTTGACCAAACCCCTCGGATGAACAGGGTTAAAAATATAAAATAAAAACTGTGCCAAAACACTCATTTTTGGGCAAAATTTCCATTTGAATCCTTTTTTCCGGTAATAAAGCAAGGGTTAACAGCCAAACAAAACTAAATATATATTGCCCTGATTCTGTAGTTTGGGATTCTCTATCTGCCATTAACTCTTGTGGAACACCTAAAGGGTTAACAAAGTTTGTAAACCCAGTTTTGAATACCTTGAGGGGTGTACTTTCTTAGATGGAGTCACTTTTTTTAAATTTCCATTCTAGGGGTGTAATGGGGGGCTTCAAATGGAACATGGTATAAACAAAACTAGTCCTGCAAAATCTGTCTTGCAAAACCCATATGGTGTTCCTCTCCTTCTATGTCCTCCCGTTTGGCCAAACAGTAGTTTACGACCACATATGGGGTGTTTCTGCAAACTACAGAATCAGGGCAACCCATATTGAGTTTTGTTTGGCAGTTAACCCTTGTTTTTTTTCCTGGAAAAAATTGATTATATTAAAAAAAATTCTAAAAAATCAAAATTCTTACATTTTATGTCCATTTGCCATGAAGTCTTGTGGAAGACCTAACGGGTTAACAAAGTTTGTAAAAACAGTTTTGAATACCTTGAGGGGTGTAGTGTTTGGATGGTTTCTATTATGTAACCTCACAAAGTGACTTCAAACCTGAACTGGTCCATAAAAAGTGGGATTTGGAAAATTTCTGAAAAATTTCTAAATTTGCTTCTAAACTTCAAAGCGATTTAACATCCCCAAAAAAAAAAATAATATTCCCAAAATGATACAAACATGAAGTAGACATATGGGGAATGTAAAGTCATCACAATTTTTTGGGGTATTACAGAAGTAGAGAAACTTAAACTTTGAAATTTGCTAATTTTTCCCAATTTTTGGTAAATTTGGTATTCTTTTATGCAAAAAAAAATTTTGACCCAATTTTAGCAGTGTCAGGAAGTTAAATATGTGACGAAAAAACTATCAGAACGGCCTGGGTAAGTCGGTAAGTTATCAGCACTTAAAGTGACACTGGTCAGATTTGCAAAAAATGGCCAAGTCCTTAAGGTGAAATAGGGCTGAGTCCTTAAGGGGTTAAAGACCGGGGGAGTTTCCATTTTGGCATTCCCATAGTCCTAACTTTTTTATTTTTCCATTCACATAGCCTTATGAGGGCTTATTTTTTTGCCGGACAAGTTGTACTTTCTAATGTCATCATTTACGGGTTGCATACCATGTATGAGTAAATGGGGGGTTGTATACCAGTTTATTTTTTAAACTGTACACTATGCAGTATAATAAACCTGTTATCTTCATTCTCCAGGTCAGTACGATTACAACGATACCACATTTGTATAATTCTGCGTTTTAATACTGGAAAAAATCTTTGAGGAAAAAAAATTGTTTTATTCATTACCATATTCTGACCCTTATAACTTTTTTGTAGCTATGTGTACGGGGTATTTTTTGCGGGACGATATGTTTTTAGTAATAGCAATTTTAAGTGTGTGCAACTTTTTGATCACTTTGTATAAAAAAAAAATTATTGGGTAGTTGAAATGACAAAGAATGGCAAATTGGCTACGCTATTTGCTGTATGCCATTAATATTGTTATATTTTAATAGTATGGGCATAGTATTTTTTTTTATTGGTTAAGTATTTTTATTTTAAGGAAGGGGGGGTGATTTGAACTTTATTTATATGTATTTTTTTATATTTGTAGAAACTTTTTTATCATTCCGTTGCCCATAGTATTTAGTGATGGCTAAATAGCCATCATTGAAGACTTCATTTATACTACATCAATACAAGGCTGCCAACTAATGGTCTGTATTGATATATACATCTAATTGACTCTAAAGGCGGCTTGAGGCTTTGGTCAATTAGCACAAGGTAACAGGTCCCCCCCGATCTCAGCCGGGGAACGCTGTTACCGCACCGGAAGTGCGCGACTTCCGGTTCCGGTCTGCGCAGATGCCATGTTCACATTTGACCACGGCATCTGAAAGGTAAGATGTATGCGATCAGTCTTATGGCTGATCGCATACATATGCCGCGGGTCTTTTAAAATAGCATAAACCCCGCGGCTAAGGTGCCCGCTGCACACGTGAACGGGTGCGATGTTTAGGGATTGGACCCATAATGTACAGCTACGTCATGGGTCCTTAAAGGATTAAAGACACAACAATGCGCACAACAACAATGCGAACAGGCAATGCAATCAAGCGCTCAGCCATACAGTCTTAATAGATAGGCGTCTACGTACTTTTGGACAGATGTACAGGTCCTTCTAAAAAAATGAGCATATTGTGATAAAGTTCATTATTTTCTGTAATGTACTGATAAACATTAGACTTTCATATATTTTAGATTCATTACACACCAACTGAAGTAGTTCAAGCCTTTTATTGTTTTAATATTGATGATTTTGGCATGCAGCTCATAAAAACCCAAATTTCCTATCTCCAAAAATTAGCATATCATGAAACGGTTCTCTAAACGAGCTATTAACCTAATCATCTGAATTAACTAATTAACTCTAAACACCTGCAAAAGATTCCTGAGGCTTTTAAAAACTCCCAGCCTGGTTCATTACTCCAAACCGCAATCATGGGTAAGACTGCCGACCTGACTGCTGTCCAGAAGGCCATCATTGACACCCTCAAGCAAGAGGGTAAGACACAGAAATAAATTTCTGAACGAATAGGCTGTTCCCAGAGTGCTGTATCAAGGCACCTCAGTGGGAAGTCTGTGGGAAGGAAAAAGTGTGTCAGAAAACGCTGCACAACGAGAAGAGGTGCCCGGACACTGAGGAAGATTGTGGAGAAGGACAGATTCCAGACCTTGGGGGACCTGCAGTGGACTGAGTCTGGAGTAGAAACATCCAGAGCCACCGTGTACAGGCGTGTGCAGGAAATGGGCTACAGGTGCCGCATTCCCCAGGTCAAGCCACTTTTGAACCAGAAACAGCGGCAGAAGCGCCTGACCTGGGCTACAGAGAAGCAGCACTGGACTGTTGCTCAGTGGTACTTTTTTCGGATGAAAGCAAATTTTGCATGTCATTCGGAAATCAAGGTGCCAGAGTCTGGAGGAAGACTGGGGAGAGGGAAATGCCAAAATGCCTGAAGTCCAGTGTCAAGTACCCACAGTCAGTGATGGTCTGGGGTGCAATGTCAGCTGCTGGTGTTGGTCCACTGTGTTTTATCAAGGGCACGGTCAATGCAGCTAGCTATCAGGAGATTTTGGAGCACTTCATGCTTCCATCTGCTGAAAAGCTTTATGGAGATGAAGATTTCATTTTTCAGCACGACCTGGTGCCAAAACCACTGGTAAATGGTTTACTGACCATGGTATTACTGTGCTCAATTGGCCTGCCAACTCTCCTGACCTGAACCCCATAGAGAATCTGTGGGATATTGGGAAGAGAAAGTTGAGAGACGCAAAACCCAACACTCTGGATGAGCTTAAGGCCGCTATCGTGGGCCTCCATAACACCTCAGCAGTGCCACAGGCTGATTGCCTCCATGCCACGCCGCATTGAAGCAGTCATTTCTGCAAAAGGATTCCCGACCAAGTGTTGAGTGCATAACTGAACATAATTATTTGAAGGTTGACTTTTTTTGTATTAAAAACACTTTTCTTTTATTGGTCGGATGAAATATGCTCATTTTTTTAGATAGGAAATTTGGGTTTTCATGAGCTGTATGCCAAAATCATCAATATTAAAACAATAAAAGGCTTGAACTACTTCAGTTGGTGTGTAATGAATCTAAAATATATGAAAGTCTAATGTTTATCACTACATTACAGAAAATAATGAACTTTATCACAATATGCTAATATTTTGAGAAGGACCTGTATATTAAAATGTCCATAATTTTTCACTTGACAGTGACCCCCTCCCCACACCTAGATGTAGCTGCATGTTGCGGTGAGCGCTAACATTGAGCTTCTCAATGTACAGTTACATTGCCGGGATGGAACGGGCACAGCAGTTGTTCCCATTCCATTGGCAGTTGTAATATATAGCTGGGCACCATTTTCAACATTTGAAACCAGCACTAGTTATAACTATAGCCATTTAACCCATTAGTCTCTTGGTTGCAGCAGTCCTTGGCAACCTTGACATCTAAATGGTAAGACAAAGGAGGGGCTCCCTCTGTCACACTATTGACCATGAAGCAGTGGTGTAGCACCCATAGAGGCATAAGATGCAGCTGCTTTGGGACCTGTGGGCAAGGGGGGCCCACATTTGAGGATGGGCTCTCCCCCCTAATTGCCTTCAATAATAGCTCCAGCTTCAGTCTATAATTCCTATTGTCAGTGAAGAAAGCTAAAGGACATTTTATGTTATCACAGATCCTGTACTCCTAGCAAGGGAACTGTACAGAGAACAGTGCATCTGCCAGGACTTTTAATGACACAAGCTTCAGCATCACAGGTCCTGCACCATCTAGAAAATAAACTGCAAGAATGGTGTAGTTCCCAGGTTAAAAATTTGCATCTGCCAAGACCTGTGACCTGTGACCCCAGACACTAATAGTGTTGTAAACAGTGTTCCACACCAATAGTTATAATCCACTAGACTGCACTTAGTGGTAGTAATGTCCACAATTGTGCCCTGGAAGTAAAAATTCCCCCTTAGTGCTGATACTAGTAATCATGTTCGCCAAAGTCTACCAGTAGTATTAAAGCCCGCTATAATGCTCCCTGATAGTAATCATTTCCCCTACTATGTGTGCCAGTAGCAAACATGTCCCCTAACGTGTGCCAGTATAAAAATACCCCCTTAGGTTTCCCAATACAAAAAGTCTCATAATGTGTGCCAGTACAAAAAATACCCCCTTACAATGTATGTCAGTACAAACTGTACCTCCTTACAATGTGTGCCTGTACAGAAAATGCACCATTACGTGTGCCAGAACAATAAAATGCCCCCTATAATTTGTTCCAGTAGAAAAAAAAAAGTGCCTTATAACGTGTGCCAGTGCAGAAATGCCCATTTAGTAACCCCTAGTAGTGCAAGTGTCCCTCTATAATGTGTACCAGAACAAAAATGCTCCCCTTAAAGGGGTTGTCCGGGATCAATTTTTTTTTTTTTTAACTGCTTACTCACTGTTAGTAGCCTAATCTATCTTCCTAAGATGTTTTTAGGTAGCTTTTGCACTGCTGCATGGCTCCTACAGTCCCCAGCAGACTGTGTACATACATGTTTATGTATGCTATCACTTCCTGCTGCAGTGCATTGTGGCTCCCAGTGCAGATCAGCAGCTCCTGGTTTCTACAGTGTAAGATCTCCTCCCTGCATCCGCCCCCCTCATTCATATTCAGCCTCCTCCATAGATCCACCCCCTCTTACATATTCCTCCCCCATAAACTCCTCCTTGCTCTGTCTCTTGCACTTCATGTGCTCAGTGTTTGCAGACAGTGAACTAACACACAGGGAGCAGCTCCATCTTTCCACAATGGTAGATCATTTTTATGCTTGTGATAGTTACTCATGGTATACAACCTTAGGGATAGCAGACTGCAACAAACTATAAGGGCCACGCTCTCACATCTATCCATAAACATCGCTGACAGTGTCACACTATAAGGGCCACGCTCCCACATCTATCCATAAACATCGCTGACAGCGTCACACTATAAGGGCCACGCTCCCACATCTATCCATAAACATCGCTGACAGCGTCACACTATAAGGGCCACGCTCCAGCATCTATCCATAAACATCGCTGACAGCGTCACACTATAAGGACCACGCTCCCGCATCTATCCATAAACATTGCTGACAGCATCACACTATAAGGGCCACGCTCACATATAGATCCCTAAACATGACTGAGAGCTTTACACAATTATAGCAGCTTTGAAACAAAAAATATTGTTTTAGTGTGCCCCCCCTCAATATAATAAACATTGGTGGCGCAGTGCCCCCCCCCTCAATATAATAAGCATTGGTGGCGCAGTGCGCCCCCCTCAATATAATAAGCATTGGTGGCGCAGTGCGCCCCCCTCAATATAATAAGCATTGGTGGCGCAGTGCGCCCCCCTCAATATAATAAACATTGGTGGCGCAGTGCGCCCCCCCTCAATATAATAATCATTGGTGGCGCAGTGCGCCCCCCCCCCTCAATATAATAAGCATTGGTGGCGCAGTGCACCCCCACCTCAATATAATAAACATTGGTGGCGCAGTGCCCCCCCCTCAATATAATAAGCATTGGTGGCGCAGTGCGCCCCCCTCAATATAATAAGCATTGGTGGCGCAGTGCGCCCCCCTCAATATAATAAGCATTGGTGGCGCAGTGCGCCCCCCTCAATATAATAAACATTGGCGGCGCAGTGCGCCCCCCTCAATATAATAAACATTGGTGGCGCAGTGCGCCCGCCCTCAATATAATAATCATTGGTGGCGCAGTGCGCCCGCCCTCAATATAATAATCATTGGTGGCGCAGTGCGCCCCCCCTCAATATAATAAGCATTGGTGGCGCAGTGCACCCCCACCTCAATATAATAAACATTGGTGGCGCAGTGCGCCCCCCCTCAATTTAATAAGCATTGGTGGCGCAGTGCGCCCCCCCTCAATATAATAAGCATTGGTAGCGCAGTGCGCCCCCTCAATATAATAATCATTGGTGACGCAGTGCGCCCCCCTCAATATAATAATCATTGGTGACGCAGTGCGCCCCCCTCAATATAATAAACATTGGTGGCGCAGTGCGCCCCCCCTTCAATATAATAAGCATTGGTGGCGCAGTGCGCCCCCCCTCAATATAATAAGCATTGGTGGCGCAGTGCGCCCCCCCCCCCTCAAAATAATATGCATTGGTGGCGCATTGCGCCCCCCCTCAATATAATAAGCATTGGTGGCGCAGTGCGCCCCCCTCAATATAATAAACATTGGTGGCGCAGTGAGCAGTGCCAATGAGGGTTAAAAAAAAAAATAAAAAAATTTAACTCACCTCCTCCAATTGATCGTCTCCTGTACTTTCTTCGGGACCTGGCAAAGGACCTGTGGTGACATCACTGTGCTCATCACATGATACATCACATGATCCATCACCATGGTAATGGACCATGTGATGAGCTCAGTGACATCACCACAGGTCCTGAAGAATGAACAGGAGACCGGCAGCTACGCGATCAACTGGAGGAGGCGAGTTAATTTTTTTTTATAATTTTTAACCCTCATTGGCACTTCTCACTGAGCCACCAATGTTTATTATACTGGGGGAGGGGGGCGCACTGTGCCACCAATGTTATTTATACTGGTGGTGGTGGTGGGGGGGGGGGGGGGTGCGCACTGTACCACCAACGTTTCTTATACAAATACAGGAGGCGGGTGCCGGAATCAAATAGCCGACACCCGACCTTTGTGACAGGGAGCTGATCAGCGACAGTTAACCCCTCAGGTACCGCACCTGAAGGGTTAACTCAACTGCAGCTGATCGCAGCTCCCTGTCATAGAGGTCGGGTGCAGGCTATTTGATTCCGGCACCCGCCTCCTGTATTTGTATTACAGCTCAGTTTTCTTCATTGGTGGCGCATTTTGGTCGCCATCTGGAGCCCTGACTAAGGCTAATCAGACCTCAGGGTCTTTGTTAGGCGTCCGGTTGCCATGGCAACAATCTGCTGCTGCAATCACAGCAGCAGGGGCGCGATGGTAGAGAGAGGGAGCTCCCTCCTTCTCAACCACATGGATCTGGATGCCGCGCACCTGTTACAGAGTGTTAGCTGTTACAGTTACAGCTAACGCTCTCTGCTGATGGCAGCGGCTCCGTTCCTGAGCCGCTGCCATCAATACCTGCACCACAAGGAGCGGACGCATGGGGGGGGGGGGGGCGCGGCGGCGGCGGCATTTGTTATATATGGGACAATGGGGGCAGAAAGGAGTGGAGCATTTTAGGGGAGGCACTTTATTTCACTTTGACGTCACCCGACTGGAGGGGCGGAGCTTAGCGCAATCTTGGCCAGGAGAGTTACTGCCCCTTCTAGACTTTTGAATAATTAATTAGGCTGTCAGTGATGTCACCGGGCTCCCGGAGCAGCGGAAGAGGAAGCTTTCCTCCTCTGCAAGGGACCCGGTACGTCACTGACTGAAAGAAATCAGTTACTTCCTGCCATAAAGGTTTTTGGTAAAAAGGGTACTTAGAAACATGCTGAAAAGGTAGGACATGGATGTATGTAAAGTGTGTGTATGTGCAATGCTATTAAACAATGGTCCCTAATCCCGGACAACCCCTTTAAGTATGCCAATGCAAATGCCACTTTTCATTGTCCCCAGTAAAAACAATGTGCCCATAGTGCCCCGCAGTTATAATAATGACCCTGCCATAAAGGCCCAATGGCATGCTGCCAAAAAGAAAAAAGAAACTGAAATACTCCTTCTGGTCAGTGTCCTAAGCTATATGCAGCTTGGTTCTGGTGGCTTGATAGTATTCCGTCATTATAGCATTGTGTGGTGGAAACTCCACGCTAAACACAGGAGGGAAGGGAAACAGTAACTGGGCCTTGAAACTAGGGAAGAAAAAGGTCACCTCCTCAACAACCCTACTCCGGGCCCTAACTACCTATTAACATGAATAGACCTTAAAGGTAGGAATATTCATATGCTGGATACCTAGGCCCTTATATCCCTATAAAGCCCTGGAATGAGGTTAGGACCAGAGACAACCCATTCCTCCCCAGATGGACGAATGGAAGTCTCTGTCTCAGGGCAGATAAAAACAGAAAATATAACAAATGCAATACAATAAGAAAAGACAAACTTAGCTGAAAGTAGAAAACTGGCAACTCCAACCAGCTAGTTAGAAGTCAGGAAGAAAATCTATAAACAGCACTTCCAAGAATGGGAAGCCGCTACTTATGGGAAAGGTGATTTACCAACAAGCAACACCTGAAGCAAGGGGTGTGGCATTCACCAAAACACAGACACAGCAAGATCCACGGGAAACTTGACAATGTAACCCACGAGTTTCCAGTCTCTCCGATCTCCTGGTACCTGCCACGGGAACGTCCATGACACTATCAGAGGAAACAGCTGGGCAGAGAGATATCATTCTTAACTGTAGGATGGCAACACAGTTGCCCACGGCCCTGTTGCCACCCTCAACTTAGCCCCGCCTGAGTGGGTTAAGGGTTAAAAGAAAAGATGCTGTTTGCCGACAGCCCCCACTATATGCATAAAGCAACAAATCTATTACATAGAGGAATAATGCACTTTTCCTTTCTATTTTTAGCCTACAACAAGTTACTGGGGCCAATATCCAGACTTACCTTTTAGAGAGTATGCGTATAGCTCATCAAAATTCTTCAGAAAGGAACTTTCATATCTTTTACCAGGTATGTGATTTTTTTTTCTTCTCTTATTGTTGGTTGTATGGTAAAGCATGCATAAAAAAAGTAATGTAGGAAAGTAATTTTTACCTATGATGGTAATTTTTGTAGGGGAAAATAAAATTATTTATTTTAATTAGGGTCATTTAAGATCGCTATGACAATTTTTTTACCTTTTCTTGCGACTTTTTAAACATAATTCCATCCTCACCACTTACGAGTGGTGGGGGCTGGGCAGACCTCAGAAATTGACCCCAGTTAATTCATAAACATTTACGCCTGAAGATGGGCATATAAGTGGAGTAAAAACGACTCCAGTCAGGGTCTGCTAGAGGCTGGCCTCATCATAAATTAGTAATAGATTTCCTCCACCCATTCAGGTGCTATCAAAGCTTGGCATAAAAAAGACTGCCTCTGATAGATGACTTCTAACATCTATATAGAGTAAGAAGAGAAAATATGACCAAAGTTTTTAAGTGTTATTCTGTTTCTAGCAGATTGTTGAGATGCCATTTATTCCTGTGACCTGTCCCATAGCTCCCTATCAGGCTGGGACTACATGGTAATCTTGGCCACAACAAGATTGCGGTGTTTCTGTGTAAAAACAAAATTGAATAGGGTCACAAATTGCTACGGCCCAAGAAGCACACTGCTGTTTTTTTTCTTCTGGGGTTGTGATCACTGTAACCCCATTAAAGGGGTTGTCCAGGTTCAGAGCTGAACCTGGACATCCCTCCATTTTCACCCCGGCAGCCCCCCTGACATGAGCATCGGAGCAGTTCATGCTCCGATGCTCTCCTTTGCCCTGCGCTAAATCGCGCAGGGCAAAGGCATTTTTCTGAGTTCCGGTGACGTACCGGGGCTCTCTATGGGGCTGACAGGAACCCCGGTGACGTCACCGGCACTGATGAGCGGGATTTGGCTCTGCCCTAGCCAGTAAAACGGCTAGGGCAGAGCTAAAGCCCGCCCCTCAGAGCCGGTGACGTCACCGAACACACTGCTGGGCGGAAGTTACCGCCCAGCAGTGTGTTATTGTAAACACAAGAGCCTGTGCCCTGCGCGATCTAGCGCAGGGCACGGGAGCGCATCGGAGCATGAGATGCTCCGATGCCAGGCTCAGGAGGGCTGCCGGGGTGAAAATAAGGGTATGTCCGGGTTCAGCTCTGAACCCGGACAACCCCTTTAAGTTCAGTGACTACACTGTCGCACAGTGAAGACGTACGCTAGGGTGCATTGTCAAAGCTAATATGTGACAATTGTATAGAAGATTCTTGTAGCTATTGAGAGATCCTAGAAAATCAGTATAATAATGAACTGTTTCTGGAACTTGAACTCTTAAACTAGGCGGTAGACAGCACTGACTTTTCCTTCCAGGATCTATTTGTTCATATGTATGGTTAATAATAATAATAATAATCTTTGTATAGCGCCACCATATTCTGCCGCGCTTAACAAATTTAAAGGGTTCATGTACAAAACAAAATACATCACAATGTAACTGTAAACTCTTGTGAGCAGGGCCCTCTCTCCTAGTGTTTCAATCTGAGGAAGTGGAGGTGACACAAAAGGTAGTTGGTTGTGATATGTAGTAATTGAGCCATTTTTGTATTGAAAGCAGTGATATAGTCTAGGGCTGCAGTAAACTAATATTTTAGTAATCGAGTATTCTATCGATTTATATTTCTCGATTCATCGAGTAATCTAATAAGAAAAACCTTCTTAAAATAACATACATAATTACATTTTTCTTTATAAAAACAATATATGTATTTCTTAGTGGTGGTATGGTATAGCAAATAATTGCACACACATGACAAGGTTTCTTTCACAGCTGCAATATACATTCTGGTTCTGTCAGAAGAACAGCCAGCCAGAATGTACTATATCGTGTATAACTGGATACTGCCGGCTGCTGCAGCAATTAACTGTAATGGTGTAAAGGGTCTGGCCTTGTTACAGCATTCAAGCTAAGTTTGTACGATATCCAGCATGAATGCCAGAACATGGCCAGATGGACTTGGACCACATAATAGTCAATAAGATTGAGAGCATAGCTTATAGCTGGTTGTATCCGGCTATACCCATTACGGTATACTCCAGCAGGCTCGGGTTATGTTGTGATTTGTGAACTCTGTCAGTCTATTCCGCTGGAGGATCAGACTGCTGGAGTACACTGGCTCCATCTGTCAAGCTAGATAGATGCCCATTGACTAATTGGGATCAGCACAAAAAATGCTGCACAGAGTAGTGAAGTGAAGTGAGTCAGAGTCACATAGCATTTTATCGCTGGACTCCAGCCAGTTGCTTTAGGGCCTACATACAGGCAGTGGGTCAGTCTGTGTGGCACAATATAAGATCATTGGTCCGTATTTAGTGAATGAGAATTTTTGTCTGTATATACTGTATTTATTGAAGGTTCCTGATAATTAATATATAGTAAGATTTGCCCATTCTATCATTGGTCCGTAGGGTAAAGGACTTAATGGATGTCAGGGTTTGTTATCTCTATACATTTAAATGAGGAGGGAAAATGCACAATTTAGCAAGAGAGTGGTAGATATAGTGCAGCAGAGGAAGGTGCTTACTGTGTAAAGTACAGTATGCAATATAGAGAGGTACTTGCTATATAGGTGTAGATATTGTTTTGTATAGGTTTATCTGTGTGTATAATGTCAGATATAGGTGTTTTATGTATATAAAAATATATATACATATATATGTACACACTTTCTTGTGGTGTTGTTGGTAGATCTTGATGTTCCCTGGTTGTAAGTGCACAGACAGATGTGCTAAATATGTCGCTGGTCCGTAGTATAAAGACCCAGCGGCTATTTGGGTTTATCATCCCTGTGCGTTTCCAAGAGAGTGAGCTTCATATAATATAACGACATCAAGGATGTTGTTATATTATATGGCGCTCACCCTCTTCGAAACGCACAGGGATGATAAACCTAAATAGTCGCTGGGTCTTTATACCACGGACCAGCGACATATTTAGCACATCCGTCTGTGCACTTGTTACTGGTAGATCTTGATGTTCCCTGGTTGTAAGTGCACAGACGGATGTGCTAAATATGTCGCTGGTCCGTGGTATAAAGACCCAGCGACTATTTGGGTTTATCATCCCTGTGCGTTTCCAAGAGGGTGAGCGTCATATAATATAACAACATCAGCTGTCTCCAGCTGTCTGGGAACTACATCTCCCAGAATACTTCCTTCAATCACTTCTATAGGCGTTAGAACTAGAAGAACATAGCATGTTTGTTGCATGCAGGGAGTGGTAGTTTCACAGCGGGTAGAGTGCCAAAGGTTGCTGATTCGTGGCCTAAAGGATCATTTGGCGGTTACTATGGAGAAAAGTGAGCATATCCACATGCTCAGAACTGAGGCTGGCCCTGCACTTTGATGCTATGTTTCCTGCTGTAGAAAACAGTCGTTCTGATGGCGTGGCTTTTGCTGGAATACACAGAAAGGACTTTGCCAGCTTTGCTAGTACTGGATAGCGTGTTTCATTTGTTTTCCACCATGACAACGGATTCTCTTTCTTGGATACGGGATGTTCTCCAAAGTACATCAAGACCTCCTTCTGCACAGATTGACTTAACTGCTGCTCTTTATCCTCTTCATCACTGGAGCTGGACTCTGATGATCCCAGTATGTTCTGGAGGAATGATATCACTGCATGATCCTTGTGCTTTTCTGCAGCAGGGTTTTCTTCTTTCCTCTTCTAGAAGAAGCTTCATCATGTTCACTGGACCGTGTCATTTCGTTTTTGGCAACAATTGCCATTCAGGCTCCACTGTTCAGGCTTCAGATCAAGGTAGTGGTGTTTTCCTCTTGGAGTCACTTCTGGGTCTAAGAGAGCAGCAGTCAACGGCCATCTTTGTTCCAGCAATCTTGCTATCATGTGATAAGTGCTATTCCAGCGTGTACTTACATCATGCACCAGCATATGGTGTGGCGTGCCCATCTGCTGTTGCTTCTCCTTTTAGTTTTGTACATGCCAACTCACTCTTAAAATTCTCAACAAGGCATCTTACACAAGCCACACACTTAGAGATAGCATGGTGGTTCTTCAGAGCGCTTTGCACAACTAAGTTCAGGGTGTGACCTGCACATCGTTCTTCAACTTGCCTTTGGTGTCTTCATACTTTTTCTCCATAATTTTCATGAAGTAGGTTCTGGAAGGAAGAGTGTATCTTGGATTGAAAGTGGAAATCATCCTCTGAAAACCTTCATCCTCCACCATAGATAGTGGGTGCATGTCTGTGATAATCATGTTCAGGATGCTGTCTGTAAGCTCAGCTGCTTCAGTTGAACGTGATGCAGCTGTCCACACATAGCTGTCCATATGTCGCTGTTGTGATGTACTGAAAAAGATGTTAAATAAACTACTATTATTACAATACGAAGCACGTGTGGTGTGGATTATGTAAAATGTTTTTCTTTACTTACCTTGGGTCCGGTCCGCTCGGTGAACTAGTAGAACATGTGTAAACTGGGTGTTTTCTGTTCAGATGTTGAAGCATTGATGTCGTGCTATTATGGTAGGCTAGTTCGCTTTTACAATAGACACACTGTACAGACTTTTTTCTTTCTCAGCTTGAAATTATCCCAAACTTTGGACACTCTGTGCCATTTTCTCTGTCCTGTCTCTTCTGATAGCCCCTCGGCGGCCTCACTTTTCTCATATTTTCTCTCTCTTTCTCCATTTCGCAGTTGAAAGTAAAGTAATACTTCTTTAGGCCTTGCCTATTGCTTTGTGCAACAATTAATAAAACTTTAGTGACACACCTGGGGGGGGGGAGAGTAAAAGAAGAATTTCAGAAACATCATCGGATCAAACTACCCCCCCAATCAGAATATCACCTTTTAACTTGACACAGATCTCTCCATCCAAACCAATAATTTTATACATGATGCCATTACAATTTGCCAGCGCCAATGTGCCTCCATTAAACCCTCTCCAGAGTCTAAAAAAAACGATAACTTTATATATGCCAAGTTGTCTGTATAAAGTTATTGGTTTGGAGGGGTTAATGGAAGCACCTTGGCAATGGGCATGTATAAAGTTATTGGTTTGAAGGGGTTAATGGAAACACCTTGGCATTAGGCATGTATAAAGTTATTGGTTTGGGGGGGGGGGGGGGTTAATGGAAGTACCCTGGCAACGGGCATGTATAAAGTTATTGGTTTGTAGGGTTAATGAAAGCACCTTGGAGCTGCCTTCATTAACCCCTCTCTAAACCAATAACTTTATACATGTCAAGGTGGTACCTCCATTAACCATTCTCCATCTGCCTTTCAATATCAATTTACAGTGAGTGCCCCCGATTCCCCCCTGGCGTGCCTCTGGTGCTGTTAACTTAAATTACCTAATGGCCCTGCCACTAGTGAGGACGGCGCAGCCACAGAAACATGCAGTCCGAGACCGTCTTCATCCCAGTATGCACTGGGACCTTACGTCACACACACATCGTTAGCCAGCGTGCTGACGATGTATGTGCGCAACTGCACATTACGCAAAGTCCTGCCTGCAGGGAGGTGCCATCTCTCTGGACTCTGGAGGACACGGAGCGGTGAGTGAGACGCTTAATTTCACCCCCCTCCATGACCATGTGATGTAAACGATTACTCGATGCAGAGAAACTGCATCGAGGATATTTTTGACTTGATTTAATCGAATTATTCAAAGAATCGTTTCAGCCCTAATGTAGTCCGATCTAGCTTCTGGTGTGTGGACTGATAGGTCCCTTTCACACAAGCGAGTTTTCCATGCAGGTGCAATGTGCGACATTAACACCTGCACTGAATCCTGACCATGTACACAAACACCATTTTTTTTTCCACGCATCAGTTCTGCGTTGCGTGAAAAACACAGAATTTTCAGTATTCTGCTTTTTTCACGCAGCCATGGCCCCATAGAAGTGAATGGGGCTTCAGTGAAAAAGGCATTGCATACGCAAGCAAGTGCGGATTAAATGCATTTTTTACTGATGGTTGCTAAGAGATGTTGTTTGTAAACCTTCAGTTTTTTATCACACACGTGAAAAACGCGTGAAAATGCATTGCGCCCGCTCGGAAACAACTGAACGCAATCACAGACAAAACTGACTGAACTTGCTTTCAAAATGGTGCGAGTTTCGCTGAACGCATTCAGATGTAATCTGTCACGGGTCATTGGGTTTACTCAGGGAACAGTCAGTTTAGGAAGCATGATAAGCCTGCCTGAAAAGATGTGTTTTAAAGGCACGTTTGAAGGTAGGGGATATTCTGAGGTAGAGCATTCTAGAGAAAAGCAACTCGAGAAAAGTCTTGACAATGGAAGTGAGAGGTACACTATGGCGTGTTTTTGGGCAAACACACTAATTCCATTACCCAAATGGAATTGCACCCATGAGTTGTGTCTTTTGTGCCTAGTGTTTTTGTCCTAAAGAACTTCATTGGTTTTTTTTTATTTTATTTTTTTACAACAAATGCTTTAAAAACTACAGTGTATTAACATGCTCACTACGGCTGCACGATATATCGAAAAAAATAGTCGAAATGCGATATGGCGATTTGGCCGACACGAAAATGCTGTGATTATATATGATGGGGCCCTGTGCACATAACTGGCTTTGTGTGTAAAGTACTACTGTCTGAAACAATCTCTCTCCTATTGATAAAATGGCCAGCCTCTGTACTCACTTTCAACATGAATGCACTGCAGCGAGAGGGCTGGCCGTCCGTGACTGACGTCACTTAGTCATGCTCCTGCTTCCTGAATTTAGTGGGAGGAGCGTTACTAAGTGACGTCAGTCACGCCCCGCCCGGCCAGCTCACTGACGCTCGCTGCAGTGCATTCATAGTGAAGTTGAGTACAGAGGCTGGCCATTTTATCAATAGGAGACAGATTGTTTCAGACAGTAGTAAAATACTTTACACACAAAGCCAGTTATGTGCACAGTTTAGGACACATGAGGGGACACATAGGACCATGAGGGGGACCAGCATAAGATGCTGTGTGTGTGTCTTATGCTGGCCCCCCTCATGGCCCTATGTGTCATAGCACACATCCCCCATAACAGTGTCCTCCACAGATCCCCCATAACAGTGTCCTCCACAGATCCCCCCATAACAGTGTCCTCCACAGATCCCCCATAACAGTGTCCTCCACAGATCCCCCCATAACGGTGTCCTCCACAGATCCCCCATAACGGTGTCCTCCACAGATCCCCCATAACGGTGTCCTCCACAGATCCCCCATAACGGTGTCCTCCACAGATCCCCCACACAACGGTGTCTTCCACAGATCCCCCACACAACGGTGTCCTCCACAGATCCCCCACACAACGGTGTCCTCCACAGATCCCCCACACAACGGCGTCCTCCACAGATCCCCCACACAACGGCGTCCTCCACAGGACAATGAGGTGAGCTGGCTACAACCTTTCTCTATATGGCGTCCTCCATAGATGCCCCCCACAACGGCGTCCTCCACAGATGCCCCCCACAACTGCGTCCTCCACAGATGCCCCCCACAACGGCGTCCTCCACAGATGCCCCCCACAACTGCGTCATTCATACCCAGCCGCGTCAGCGGCTCATATGGGAAAATCCAAGCAAATAGACCTCTAGCACAATTCCCTTAAAATATTGCATCGCATTTCGTTGTTTTTTAGGGCCCTAATCACAATCGCACAAAATTTGCTCACCAAATTGTTGAAATATAACCGCAGTCATGAGCACAGTCAGCCGTTAACCAATAGCCCTTCTTGATAAACACTATCTAAAAAAAAAAAAGGAGGTACAAATGGCAATATTTAATGTTAAAATATTTGTTTTCCCTCCAAACAATAATAAAATAAAAATAGAAAATAAAAATATAATAATATAAATAATATAATAATGATAAAATATGGTATATATGCAGTCTTGGTCTCTTTAGATACATCGGGCTTTCACTTTTATGGTGTCTTAACCGCCTCCGGACCGTGTAACGCAGATGTGCGGTCCGGAGGCGGCAGCCCTGCGCGGAGTGAGGGCCGAGACAGGCGCGCGCGTTCACAGGAACTGAAGGTAAGCGAGTGGATCTCCAGCCTGCCAGCAGCGATCGCTCGCTAGCAGGCTGGAGATGTGATTTTTTTTTAACCCCTAAAAGGTATATTAGATGCTGTTTTGATAACGGCGTCTAATATACCTGCTACCTGGTCCTCTGGTGGTCCCTTTTGTTTGGATCGACCACCAGAGGACACAGGTAGCTGTGTAAAGTACCACAAAACACTACACTACACCCCCCTGTCAGGCTCCGTTCAGACGTCCGTATGATTTTTACGGATCCACGGATACATGGATAGGATCCGCAAAACGCATACGGACGTCTGAATGGAGCCTTACAGGGGGGTGATCAATGACAGGCGGGTGATCACCCATATAGATTCCCTGATCACCCCCTGTCATTGATCACCCCCCTGTCATTGATCACCCCCCTGTAAGGCTCCATTCAGATGTCCGTATGATTTTTACGGATCCACGAATACATGGATCGGATCCGCAAAACACATACGGACGTCTGAATGGAGCCTTACAGGGGGGTGATCAATGACAGGCGGGTGATCACCCATATAGATTCCCTGATCACCCCCTGTCATTGATCACCCCCCTGTCATTGATCACCCCCCTGTAAGGCTCCAATCCTGACTTCCGTATGTGTTTTACAGATCCACGGATCGGATCCGCAAAACACATACGGACGTCAGGATTGGAGCCTTACAGGGGGGTGATCAATGACAGGCGGGTGATCACCCATATAGATTCCCTGATCACCCCCTGTCATTGATCACCCCCCTGTAAGGCTCCATTCAGATGTCCGTATGATTTTTTTTTACAGATCCACGGATACATGGATCAGATCTGCAAAACACATACGGACGTCTGAATGGAGCCTTACAGGGGGGGTGATCAATGACAAGGAGGTGATCACGCATATAGACTTCCTGATCACCCCCCTGTCATTGGTCACCCCCCCTGTCATTGATTACCTCCCTGTAAGGCTCCATTCAGACGTCTGTATGCGTTTTGCGGATCCGATCCATGTATCCGTGGAGCCATAAAAATTAAACAGACGTCTGAATGGAGCCTTACAGGGGGGTGATCAATGACAGGGGACTGATCAATGACAGGGGGGTGATCAGGAAGTCTATATGCGTGATCACCTCCTTGTCATTGATCACCCCCCTGTAAGGCTCCATTCAGACGTCCGTATGTGTTTTGCGGATCCGATCCATGTATCCGTGGATCCGTAAAAATCATACGGACATCTGAATGGAGCCTTACAGGGGGGTGATCAATGACGGGGTGATCACCCCATATAGACTCCCTGATCACCCCCCTGTCATTGATCACCCCCCTGTAAGGCTCCATTCAGACATTTTTTTTTTGGCCCAAGTTAGGAATTTATTATTATTATATTTTTTTTTTTTTTTCTTACTAAGTCTCATATTCCACTAACTTGTGTCAAAAAATAAAATCTTGCATGAACTCACCATACCCCTCACGGAATCCAAATGCGTAAAATTTTTTAGACATTTATATTCCAGACTTCTTCTCACGCTTTAGGGCCCCATTTCAGAAAGAAGACACCCCAAGGTATTCCGTGAGGGGCATATCGAGTCCATGAAAGATTGAAATTTTTGTCCCAAGTTAGCGGAAAGGGAGACTTTGTGAGAAAAAAAAAAAAATCAATTTCCGCTAACTTGTGCCCCAAAAAAAAAAAATTCTATGAACTCGCCATGCCCCTCATACCTTGGGGTGTCTTCTTTCCAAAATGGGGTCACATGTCGGGTATTTATACTGCCCTGACTTTTTAGGGGCCCGAAAGCGTGAGAAGTCTGGGATCCAAATGTCTAAAAATGCCCTCCTAAAAGGAATTTGGGCCACTTTGCGCATCTAGGTTGCAAAAAAGTGTCACACATCTGGTATCGCCGTACTCAGGAGAAGTTGGGGAATGTGTTTTGGGGTGTCAATTTACATATACCCATGCTGGGTGAGATAAATATCTTGGTCAAATGCCAACTTTGTATAAAAAAATGGGAAAAGTTGTCTTTTGCCAAGATATTTCTCTCACCCAGCATGGGTATATGTAAAATGACACCCCAAAACACATTCCCCAACTTCTCCTGAGTACAGCGATACCAGATGTGTGCCACTTTTTTGCAGCCAAGGTGGGCAAAGGGGCACATATTCCAAAGAGCACCTTTCGGATTTCGCAGGCCATTTTTTTTTACACATTTTGATTGCAAAGTACTTCTCACACATTTGGGCCCCTAAATTGCCAGGGCAGTATAACTACGCCACAAGTGACCCCATTTTGGAAAGAAGACACCCCAAGGTATTCCGTGAGGGGCATGGCGAGTTCCTAGAATTTTTTTATTTTTTGTCGCAAGTTAGTGGAATATGAGACTTTGTAAGAAAAAAAAAATAAAATCTTTCCGCTAACTTGTGATAAAAAATAAAAAGTTCTATGAACTCAGTATGCCCATCAGCCTTAGGGTGTCTACTTTTCGAAATGTGGTCATTTGTGGGGTTGTTCTACTGTTTTGGCATTGTAGAACTCAGGAAACATGACAGGTGCTCAGAAAGTCAGAGCTGCTTCAAAAAGCGGAAATTCACATTTTTGTACCATAGTTTGTAAACGCTATAACTTTTACCCAAACCATTTTTTTTTTTTTTTTGCCCAAACATTTTTTTTTTTTATCAAAGACATGTAGAACAATAAATTTAGCGAAAAATGTATATATGGATGTCGTTTTTTTTGCAAAATTTTACAGCTGGAAGTGAAAAATTGTCATTTTTTTGCAAAAAAATCGTTACATTTTGATTAATAACAAAAAAGTAAAAATGTCAGCAGCAATGAAATACCACCAAATCAAATCTCTATTAGTGAGAAGAAAAGGAGGTAAAATTCATTTGGTAAATTTCACTGGTATAACTGGTATGAGGTATACGTTCCACCTATCAAAATTATATCACTGTCGTTTGGAACGCTATATTACTGTTAAAACTAATACTTTATTAATCAAAACAAGGGAAGGGAAAGGGAGCTAACCTATATTAAAATTCTAGGACGCCATCCAACCAGTATTAGGTCGCTGGATAAGACCTATGAGACCACAAGGTGCGGTACATACAGCTGTTGATGGTGTCACTAGAAATGCCGCAACTAGTGCTGTACTGCAGGCTGGATCATAAGGCCGTAGGGCCGTGCTAAATCCAATCCACCAGAAGCATGCACTGTGGCGCGGTCAAGGTGCTCTGAACCACTGCCAGCTATAGGAGCCCTGGACTAAAGTTAATAGAGACTAATCCATTGATAAACATCTGCCTGCAGAAGCCGACCTCACTAGAAACCATCCGTTCGATGTGAATCAGATGTCTGAGTGTCGGCCCTGCAGGCACGAATCAAGGGGCCCTAGGCTAAGCTGGGTGGAACAGAAAAGCTGGATTGCTATTGCTCATCAACTGCAGAGGGCTGAGAACCGCAGACCTCAACTGCAGTGTGAGCGCAATGCAGGCAACATGAACATTGATTTATCCCCCCACCACACTCGACGCGTTTCGCCTTATTCGGCTTGTCAGGAGCGTAAGTCTGTGGATATTAGGACAAATGATCAAAGCTGCTAAGCCTCCGTGACAGAGGCTGCAGCTGTCAGTACGAGGTGGCCGAACGCGGCCGCTCAGGTGCACGAAATATAAGGAGAGTCCTCCTCCCCTCTGCTGGGCCACGCCTACAAGGTGGCCGATGAGGATACAGGAGGCGCGGCACCGCCGCATCATCCATCCCGCCCCCATTGTACCGCCCCCTCTATGAGACGGGCCCAGATGAATGTCGCAACATTCATACATTAAAGGTAGAGTTAATACATGCGGCGACTTACTAATCCGGCGGCACAGTGCAGCACCGGTCGGGACGAGGACCGCAGAGCGGTCATCGGTACATTATGTTGAGGACATCAATCGGTAATGTTCAGAACAACACCACAGGATCACAGAGGGGACCCTTCAGCCTTATTAATCCTAGGTGGTAACACAGTGATCAGGCGAATATGAAGTGGTAATCCCTCTGTAGATTGCGAAGGGGGGTTGTCTAGTATAATATGGTATGAACAAACCAAAACTAGTACCTACATTCCCATACCCCTGCTTTCTTATGGCCCTATCAGGGGCCCAGGTGATCACACTTCTGCTGACCTATTAGCAATAAGTCACTAGTGGTCAGTATTCATGAGACACAGGGATCGCGGACAGTATACCATCACTCCTAATATTTCCTCCGTTGCACTCCCTGTCATGGGATTTAGAGAAAACACACAAAGGAGTTATACTCATTCAATCCATGAGGTTGGAGTGCATACAGGCGGTAAATCCACTGTGTGTCTTTTTGTAATAGACGCCTGTCAAAATCGCCTCCTCTTGGCGATCTTCTAACCACCTCCACAGCCTGAAATGTAATGCCATCTGCATCACCATTGTGTACAGTTGACATGTGTCTGGCAATGGGGGTATCAGCCCCTTTGCAGATGTCATTTAGGTGTTCTGCTATTCTTCTGCGGAATTCCCTTGTGGTTTTACCCACATATTGCTTTCCGCAAACACAAGTGGCGAAGTATACCAGGCCTCTCGTTTTGCAATTTACAAATGATCTAATAGTAAATCTCCGTTCAGTGACGCTGCAAATGAATGTAGCACCCGTCTGGATTGCAGGGCAAGCCATGCACCCTCCACAGCGGAAGGTCCCTTTGAGGTTGGTATTCAGCCAAGTGGACGTGGTAGGGGCCTGAAAGAAGCTGTGGACCAAGCGATCTCTCAAACTGCGTCCACTTTTGTACGTGATCAGAGGTGCGTCGCCTATCATATCTGCAATGTCTGGGTCTGATTTTAAAATGCCCCAATAGGTCGTCAATAGAGATGAGCGAACTTCTGTTTTAAGTTCGGCGTCTAAAGTTCGGGTTTGGATTAGCGGAGAATCCCGATCTGGAACCGGATATGGATTCCGACTTCTGTTGTGGTCCGTGGTAGCGGAATCAATAATCGGCCATTATTGATTCCGCTACCACGGACCATAACGGAAGTCGGAATCCATATCCGGTTCCAGATCGGGATTCTCCGCTAATCCAAACCCGAACTTTAGACGCCGAACTTAAAACAGAAGTTCGCTCATCTCTAGTCGTCAACAACTCTCTCACTGTGTTGTGTGCTTCATCATATGTGGCTATGATGCGCAACTGCTCCCCTCCCAATGATCCCGGTTTAGGGGTAAGAAGGGCATCCCGATTTTGAGCCAGCGAATGATGGTACGCCTTGGCTAGTACATGTTGCGGGTACCCCCTACTCCTAAACCTAGTCTGTAGATCACTGGATGCCGTTCTAAAGTCCGACATACTAGAGCAGTTGCGCCTTACCCGAAGGTATTGCCCTTTGGGAATTCCCCTCTTCAGGGGCAAGGGATGGCAACTGTCCCATCTAAGGAGGCTGTTGGTCACAGTCTCCTTGCGGAACAGTCGTGTGCCAATGTTACCCATCTTATCCCTGAAGACGGTCAAATCCAGAAAATTGATTTGAGATTCCTGGATCTCCGATGTGAAGAATAGTCCCATGGTATTTATGTTCAGGTCTGAAACAAACCGATTGAAGTCCTCCACACTCCCTGACCATAGAATCAGCACATCGTCGATGAAGCGTAACCACAAATTAATGTGGTCAGCCCATCTCTGGTTATCCGCGAACACAACTTCCCGTTCCCACCAGCCCAGGTAGAGATTGGCGAAGGTCGGGGCACACGGGCTCCCCATCGCCACTCCCCTGAGCTGGTGGTACATGCGATGGTCAAAAATGAAACAGTTGTGTTCAAGGACAAACTCGTTATGCTGCCAGCAATGGGTGCCACGTTGACTGAGAAATGTGGCCACAACTCCACACCCCCTGTCGTGGGGTATGGAGCTGTACAGGGCCTCAACATCCAAGCTGGCCAGCATAATGTTCTCACCAAGATGAATTCCCTCCAATTTTTTGATCATATCCATGGAATCACGTACATACGAGGACAGGGACACTGCAAAGAGTCGTAGAATCCTATCTACGTATGTGCTGATTGGGTGTGTCAAACTCCCAGTCCCTGAAACAATAGGACGTCCCTTTAATGGGGAAAGTCCCTTGTGCACCTTGGGTAACCCATAGAAGCAAGGGATCTGGGGATGTTTGGGGAACAAAAAGTCAAACACAGACCTGCTAATAAGGTCATGATCGTGTGCTGTGTCCAAGAGGTCCTTCAATTGCCTCCTGAATGTCTCAGTTGGATTCATTTCCAGTACACGGTAGCATGAATCATCACTGAGAATGTTGAGACACATGGTCTTGTACTGTTCACAATTCATTACGACAATATTCCCTCCCTTGTCCGATGGTTTAATGACAAGGGAGTTATCACATTCCAGTGAGATTAAGGCATCAATCTCCCTTTTCTGGAGTTACGACTCAATCCCCCCGGATGTGTCTAGCATTCTCAGTTGATCTGTCACGACCTTAAGAAAAATGTCAGGCGGTGTACCATCACTTAGGGGTGGGTTTTTTGTGGAGGGCAGTTTAAGATCCGTAAACGGACCCTCACCAACATCCCTCTCCCCTTCTTCCATAAGGGATACCAGTAGTTGAATGTCCGGCAGGTCATGTATGTCAACACCCAATTCATTGCATTGTTGTTGATTATGTGTCGCAAATAATTTTTTCCATTTAAGTCTCCTTACGAATAGGGTCAAATCCTTAACCCAAGGAGCTAAAGGAACAAGTGGGGACAAATGATAGGCCCTTGCTAAGCAGTTCCAGTTCTACCTCCGTAAGGGATCTATCAGATAAGTTGATGATTTGTAACTTGTCCCTAGACCTGTCTTTTCCTGGGGAGTCTACAGTCTGGTAACCAGTTGCACCCATCCTGTGATGATGTGCTATTGTTTTTTTCTGTTTCTTAGACTGTAGGATCTCGTGGTTTGGTTCCCTAAAAAAAAAAAAAAAAACGTGATCCAGGGTTCCTTCCTCTACCTCCTCTCCCTCTAGGTCCCTTGTTAGAGGGCTGGAAGATGGGATATTGGCTATTCTGGTAGGAAGTACTCTCCAATTCAGTTTCACCCTCTGAGGATGAGGGTTCTGTCTCAACCTCGAGGGTCCTTGCGGTTTTGGTCGCAAACTCAAGGATGCGACCTTCTTTGAAATCCGCCTTGTCCCTCAAGAATTGGGAATGTTTACGCTCTTTGAGCTGGGCTGTAAATCGTTCCACCGTCTGTTGCAGAAAGCCCTCCTTACGCGTAAATTCAGAATTGCTCGAGAATTTACTCACTTCCGCAATTTGTTCCTGCAACACTGTGGTATTCTTGATGTGCAGGGCCTTTTCCTCCTCTAGCAACAGTGCCATAAGCCTAAGGGAGCTCTCAACAGCCTCTTTTTCCCATTTCTTACGGAACTCTGAGGACTGAATTCTATTGGATGGGAGGAAGGGAATACCTCCATAGTTTGTAAACGCTATAACTTTTACCCAAACCATTTTTTTTTTTTTTGCCCAAACATTTTTTTTTTTTATCAAAGACATGTAGAACAATAAATTTAGCGAAAAATGTATATATGGATGTCGTTTTTTTTTTTTGCAAAATTTTACAGCTGGAAGTGAAAAATGTCATTTTTTTGCAAAAAAATCGTTACATTTTGATTAATAACAAAAAAAGTAAAAATGTCAGCAGCAATGAAATACCACCAAATCAAATCTCTATTAGTGAGAAGAAAAGGAGGTAAAATTCATTTGGTAAATTTCACTGGTATAACTGGTATGAGGTATAATTTTGATAGGTGGAACGTATATCACTGTCGTTTGGAACGCTATATTACTGTTAAAACTAATACTTTATTAATCAAAACAAGGGAAGGGAAAGGGAGCTAACCTATATTAAAATTCTAGGACGCCATCCAACCAGTATTAGGTCGCTGGATAAGACCTATGAGACCACAAGGTCTCATAGGTCTTATTATTGTTTCGATTAATAAAGTATTAGTTTTAACAGTAATATAGCGTTCCAAACGACAGTGATATAAAATTCATTTGGGTGGTAAGTTGCATGACTGAGCAATAAACGGTGAAAGTAGTGTAGTGCAGAAGTGTAAAAAGTGGCCTGGTCATTAAGGGGGTTTCAGCTAGCGGGGTTGAAGTGGTTAAACTTTACAGTACACGTATGTCTTAAGCTCATCTCAGATGTAAAAAATATGGAAATTTACCTTCCACTATCCATAGCAGTGTTGTGATTATATATAATGTCTTCCAATTGTTGGCCAGGTGTGACCTCAATCCAATAAGTACCATATTTTTTGCCATGTAAGAAGCACTTAGGCTTTAGAGGAGGAAAATAATGCCTCAGATCAGACCCTCCAATTAGATTCCCATTGTTTGAGTCCTTGGATGTGACCAAAAAAATAAAAAAAATCAACTCTCCTTGCCTCTCCTGCTCCGGATGACGCAGATACCCAGGATATCCTCTTCCTGCTGTGCTGTGATCTTTTCGCACAGTGTGAGGTCACAGAGAATGCAGACTTACGCTGTGTGCAGGTCACAGCATGGCGCTGACAGATGAACATCACTGGGCTGTGAGGAACCAGCTTTGGGAGTGCAGTATTCACGCTCCCTTGTGCTGCTGTACTAATGACCACTTCTATAATATTCTATAATACACTGCCATTTCCCCCACTTTTGGGGGGAAAAGTGCATATTATAGGGCAAAAATACAATTTATACAGTTGTGTTCAAAATAATAGCAGTCAGACATCACTAACCTGATCAATCACTGTTTTTGGTAGAAATGATATTTCTAAATGGCAAATAATTTACTAGCAGGTGTAGTAGAGTAATAGAAATCCAACAGACCTAACAGTCATGACATGCATGCTGCTGATTCTGTGTAATTGAATCACTAATTGAAAGGGGCATGTTCAAAATAATAGCAGTGTGGAGTTCCATTAGTGAGGTCATTCATTCTTTGAAAAACAGGTGGCAATTATTGACCTTATTTAAGGAAAGAAGGCAGCAAATGTTGTACATGCTGGTTACAGTGCATTTCTCTCTAAAATTGTGAGGAAATGGGTTGTTCCAGACATTGTTCAGAAGAACAGCGTACCTTGATTAAGAAGTTGATTGGAGAGGGGAAAACATATAAAGAAGTGCAGAAAATGATGTGCTGCTCAGCTAAAATGATCTCAAATGCTTTAAATGGCAACCAAAACCTGAAAGACGTGGAAGAAAGCGGAAAACTACCAATCGAATGGATAAAAGAATAGCCAAAATGGCAAGGACTCAGCCAACAATCGGATCCATGAAGATCAAAGAAGGTCTAAAGTTACCTGTGAGGACTGTTACAATTAGAAGATGGCTATGTAAAGCCAAGCTATCTGCAAAAAGCCCCCCCCCCCCCGCAAAATCCCACTGTTGAAAAAAAGACATGTGCTGAAGAGGTTACAATTTGCCAAAGAGCACATTGACTGTCCTAAAGAGAAATGGCACAACATTTTGTGGACTGATGAAAGTAAGATTGTTCTTTTTGGGTCTAGTGGCTAGAGGCAGTTTGTCAGACCACCCCCAAACACTGAATTCAAACCACAGTACACTGTGAAGACAGTGCTGCTATGCAGTTAAATCTATATAGTTTATTTTGTTGAACTATTCATATATTCTATATTTGGTCATATGCTCCCATTAGTTGGTTGACTCCATGCAACACAGATGTACAGCAGTTCTCAGAAACAGTGCCTATACAACTAAATATTAGTTAAGTGATTCAAAGGAAAGCAACATCTTCAAACATTTTTCAGTTTATATAGTGAATATTTGAGTTTGTAAAGAAGAATACAAACACTATTTTTAACAGTCTAATATTCACTTTACTTAAAACATTTTTTTAGAGGAACAACACAAATTTGATATATTTTTCCTATTTTTTTGATTTGGAATACAATGTGTAGTGTTCCCAATGCATTTGTGTGTATGGAAATAGAAGCTATTAGAAGGATTTTGAGCTTTGTTCACTTTTTTAATCACACTGCTATTTGGAACACAACTGGATTTCCCAACTCACAATACAGCATCAGTCCTGCTACTATTCAGATTATTAACAGATTTTAGTGCTAAAGTCAGACCTAATGGTTGTTTTCAGCCTCCCTGAGATGCTTGCTTGGGAAAGTATGGAAATGTTTTGTAATATGTTTGTATTGTATAGACTAAATCAAACACGTTTCAAAATGACTGTTCTTTCCTCAGTGGCTTAAAAGGATATAATATCTTAAGAACTTCGTGCTTCCTTTTGTAGGGACCAAGGCTGTATATAAGGACCAGACTGCACTGCATTTAGAATATAGTATATACGCAGCATATGTATAATAAACTAAAAGGACATGCAATATACCTAATGATTATTGTACAAAATTTAAATAAGACATACCCACAGACATTAATATACAATACTAAAATACTATGCATATATTACTGAATATTCAAAATGCTGCAGCTGAATGTAGTGAGGAATGTGGTTGGAATGGATTTGGACTAGGCTCTATATGTAGGCTGGAAAACAGCCTGGCACATATGTTACTGTGATCAACGAATCCATCCTCAGTAAATGAAACTGAAGATCTCTTATTCTGCATTTAGGCCTCCACAAATCAGGGACTCATATTCAAAGATTTTCCTAGATTCTGCTGTAGGTATCTTTGCCATGTAATCACCCCCTCGCCAGTCCTTTTTAGCGGATTTTAAGGCAATATATTTTATTTCAATTGATGTATGTGTGTGTGTATATATATATAATTTTAGTTTATTATGCATATCCTGAGTATATGGTATTATATTATAAATGCAGTCATGTCCTTATTTACAGCCTTGGTCCCTTTAAAAGAAAGGTAGTATAGAAGATATATACTATATCCTTTTAAGCCATTGAGGAAGGTATGTGTCTGATATAGACGATACAGTACAATGATTCCATCCTTTCCCAAGCAAGCATGTGCATCCATGCCGAAGCAGCTGACTTTCGCTGCCATCAAGTAGCCTTAGAAGCCGTGCAACTACAACTCGCTGAACCACCTGCAGACCTAAGGGGAGGGGGAAACATGCTTCTCTAGTGCTAAAATCTGTTAATAACAATCTGAATAGTAGCAGTAATGATGCTGTATTGCGATTTTGAAAATAATAGTTTATCCTCTGTACCTGGCTGACAATGGAAGGACTTTATATAAAAATACCCGGTGCTGTCAGAGTATGATCTGTTGTTATGTTTGTGTGTTTATTGGATTTTTTCCAAAGCTGCCCAGGAGGTCAATCCATGCCATCCTTTTTTGTTTTTATGGGTGCTTGCTAGTAGTCCTATATAGCCTGGTGGTTACACACGGTTTATTTTATTAAATGTCCCACATAAGTGACCTCCTAAGCACCACGCCCATTTAACTGTGATCTCCAAAGTGCCCCACCCTCCTTAACAGTACCCTCCATAGCACCCCATCCTCTTATCTGTCACCTTCACAAATTCCCACCGCCTTAACAGTGATCTCCACTAGAGTTGTTGCGATACCAATTTTTTGATTCGGTTTCGATACCATGAAAAAGTATTGCGATACTCGATACCATTCGATACCACGCGAAAAAAATAAACAAAAAAAGCCACGTGCATTCCTCATTTTTAAAAATGGCGAATCGCGCAGTTTTTATTTTATTTTTTCTGTTCCGGCATTCACCACCTAGATTTTTTTTAATATATTTTAATAGTTTGGACTTTTCTGACGTGGCGATGTAATATGTTTATTATTTAAATATTTTATATGTGAAATTGGGAAAAGGGGGTGATTTATACTTCATATTTTAGTGTTTTTTGTTTGTTTTTTTTACACTTTTTATTTAATGACTATTTCCCCCTTAGGGGCTAGAACCTGGGATCTTTCATCCCTTTTCCTATTCAGCCTGATAGATCTCTATCAGGGTGAATAGGACTCCACACTGTCCCTGCTGCTCTGTGCACACAGCATCAGGGATGTTACCATGGCAACCAGGGCTTCTGTAGCGTCCTGGCTGCCATGGTAACCGATCAGAGCCCCAGGCTTACACAGCTGGGGCTCCGATCAGAAGCTGCCACTGCACCACCAATGAGGGGGGGGGGGGGGAGAGAGGTCCCTGTGGCCACTGCCACCAATGATTTTAATACTGGGGGGTTGAGAGGGGCCGGCACACTGTGCCACCAATGATTTTAATGGGATGGGTGGGTTGAGGGGGGGGGAGGGGGGGGGGCAATGATAACTACCTCTTTATACAGGAGGCGGGTACTGGCAGATCAGCGGCAGTTAACTGCCGCTGATCGCAGCTCCCTGTCAGGGGCAGGGTGCCGGCAATGCGATTCTGCTGCCGGCACCCGCCTCCTGTATGTGTTAAAGACTGACTACTGCAGTGTTTCCCAACCAGCGTGCCTCCAGCTGTTGCAAAACTACAACTCCCATCATGCATAGACAGCCTTTGGCTGTGCAGGCATGCTGGGAGTTGTAGTTTCACAACAGCTGGAGGCACACTGGTTGGGAAACACTGGACTACTGTATATGAGTCCAGACTTTCACTATCAGGCCACACAGAGCTGCGCCCAGCAATGTCCCAGCACTCACCATTAGTCCTGGGCGCCGCTCCGTTCGCCTGCAGTGCTCCATTACTGTCTCCTGTCCTGCTCCACATGCTGCTGATTACTATCGGAGCGATGGGAGGAGACATCAGATTCACTAGTGGGCGTTCCTTCTCCCTGGCTGTAGCGCTGTCCAATCGCAGCGCAGGGAGAAGGAACGCCTACTAGTGAAGCTGATGTCTCCTCCCATCGCTCCGATAGTAATCAGCAGCATGTGGAGCAGGAGAGGAGACAGTAATGGGGCACTGCAGGCGAACGGAGCGGCGCCCAGGACTAATGGTGAGTGCTGGGGCATCGCTGGGCGAAGCTCTGTGTTGAAATAATCCTATCATTGGTGGCGCAGTGCGCCCGCCCCTCCTCCGTCCCTCTCATCTCATTGCCGGCGCCGCCCCTCCTCCGCCCCTCGCTTCTCATTGCCGCCCCTCCTCCGCCCCTCGCTTCTCATTGCCGCCCCTCGCTTCTCATTGCCGCTCCTCCTCCGCCCCTCGCTTCTCATTGGTGGCAGCGGCAGCAGCAGCAGCACAGGGGGAGGGAGGACAGCTTCCTTCTCCCCGTGCTGCTGAGAGAGAACATGAGCGCGCCGATAGCAGCGCGCTCATGTTCAGAGATACTAGACTGCGCAGAAGCGCAGCCCAGTATCGAAAAAACGGAAATCCCGGTATCGTATCGATACCGGGACAAAAGTATCGATTGGGTATCGAAATTTCGATACCCGCAACAACCCTAATCTCCACAGCACCCATCCCTTTAACAGTGACTGCCACAGTGCCCTGCCCCTCCACAGCACTGCACCCTCTTAACAGTCATCTCCACAGCACTCTGCCCCCTTAAAAGTGACCTCCCCCCTTAGCAATCAATTAAACGGTAAAGAAAATTCACTCCCCCCTTAGCAGTGACTTTAGAATCGGAAGATAGGACTTCTCAAGGGAGGAGGCCTAAGCCACAGGTATCTGAGAGGTCACCATTCAGCTACTTATTAGATTCCACTTTTTTTTTTTATCAGATCATTTTTATTGTAATAAAATACAACAATGTAACATTGTTATAAATGCAAGCGTATCATGTCCCATATTGTGACATACAAATTAATACCACTGATGATTATGATACAGCTGGCAACCATACAATGACAGTGTAACCGCAACATACCCTTCCACCCCCAACCCACCCCCCCAACTCCCACTTCAGCACTCTATGGACTTTACCTATTTTATTCAGTTCTAGACCTCCAACGTCCCCACAATTTTTCAAATTTTTGCGGACATCCTCTCTTCTTGAACACCATTTTCTCATACGCTAACATCGTGTTTACTTTCCTTTTAAATTCCTCAATAACTGGAGGGCTTGACTGAATCCAATGTAAGGCAATCAACTTTCTTGCCACATACAATAGTCTACTCGCTATTATTCTGTCTGTCCCCTCTTTCCCAATATCTGCCACATATCCCAAGACACACACTTTTGGTTCCCTAGATATCCGCAGTGAGAAGATATCCTGAATCATTGCCAACACGTCTGACCAGAAGCCATCCAGTCGTGAACCTTGCCACAGCATATGCATTAGATCCGCCGATTCTGCCTGACATCGTGGACACTTTGCATCTGCTCTGATGCCAATGCGGTGTAAAAAGACTGGTGTTTTATAGACTCTGAATAATGAAAAGTTAAGACAACTTCCCACCTTCACTCAATGATATTGTCGGTATTCCAGATATTTATTCAGTAACATTTAGTATGTCAGTGAAATAATCCCTTTTTTATCCCCTTTCTCCACTATTAAACCTAAAGCTGTGTCTTTATGTATCCTGGTATTGTCATTCCTACACATCTCAGTAAATGCGTGCCTTATCTGTAAAAACTGGTAAAAGCAATGCTTGGGTATACCGTACTCCTCCTGTAATTTATCGACCGTTTTTAGCCCCTCTTTCTCCATTATATCCCTAAATTCGGTTACACCCCTATCCCGCCATTGTTTGGTAAAGCCTCTGAGATGTAAGAATTCAGGTACATTGCGATTATTCCATAAAGGTATAAGTACTGTAGTTCCAACTGCACCCCTCAACTGCTTAACCTTTTCCCAAACCTTCCTCATCAAACTCACCAGTATCTACAAAGGGTATTCCTGCCCCTTCCAATATCCACAGTAGTTCGTTACCCCCCAATGCATGCTTCAATATTTATCCTGTCATGTCCGTCATGTCACTGTTTATCCATCCCCTAAAGTGCTGACTTTGTGCCGGCAAGTAATATAACCATGGATTAGGCACCGCCAGACCCCCTGCCTCTTTCGAATACTGCAAGGTCTCTAATTTAATTCTAGATTGAGATTCCACATCTCTAGTGGATTGCTGACAGTTTCATCATCCATTAGGCAGAGTGTACAATTTTTTTTTTCTAGGGTTTATAATTCCTGGTCTAGGATAGACTATTTCCTCCTCAACTCCTCCTTTTTGCCTACAACATGAGGACATGGTCACTTCTGATCATTCTCCACTAAATGGATCTTCTGAAAAGGGTGCCTAAGGGATTATTTTTTTATGGTGTTTTCCTGCTTTCCTAGCTAGAGATGAGTTTTTTGATAAATTACTCTGTGATTGTCTTCCTGGCGCTAGAGTTCGACACATCGCGGATCGGGTTGACAGATTACTGGGAGGGGCTGGAGAAGATCCAGCGGTCATGGTCCATATCGGAACCAATGACAAAGTTAGGGGTAGGTGGAGAGTCCTTAGAAATGATTTCAGGGATTTAGGTCAAAAGCTTAGGGCAATGACCTCAAAGGTAGTATTTTCCGAAATACTACCTGTACCACGGGCCACACAAGAAAGGCAGCGGGAGATTAGGGAGATTAACAAGTGGCTCAAGAACTGGTGTAGGAAGGAGGGGTTTGGGTTCCTGGAGAACTGGGCCGACTTCTCTATCGGCTACAGGCTCTCTCGTAGGCTGCACCTCAATGGGGAAGGGGCAGCTGTGTTGGGGAAGATGATGGCTAGAAGGTTGGAGGAGTGTTTAAACTAGGGACTTGGGGGGAGGGTAATTATGTTATAGGATGGGAAGATAGTGCAGATAGAGACCGGGGGCAAGGTAGTGGGAATGGAAGGAGGGACTAGAACAGTTCAGAAGGAAAGGTGTAGGGTAAAAAATATACATAAACCTCTCAAATGTATGTATACTAATGCCAGAAGCCTGACTAATAAAACTGGTGAACTGGAATTAGTGATGTGTGAGGAGGACTATGACATAGTGGGAATAACTGAGACATGGCTGGATGATAGCTATGACTGGACAGTTAATGTACAGGGTTACAGTCTGTTTAGAAAGGATCGTCAAAACCGGAGAGGGGGAGGGGTCTGCCTTTATGTAAAGTCCGGTCTAAAGCCCACACTCCGTGAAGATATAAGTGAGGGACGTGAACATGTGGAGTCACTATGGGTAGAGATACATGGCACTAAAAACAATAATAAATTACTAATAGGAGTTTACTATAAACCACCTAATATACCAGAGTCCACAGAAAATCTACTACTAAATGAGATTGACAAGGCGGCAAATCATAATGAGGTGGTTATTATGGGGGACTTCAACTACCCAGATATAGACTGGGAAACTGAAACTTGTATATCTCATAAAGGAAACAGGTTCTTGGCAATAATCAAAGACAATTACCTCTCCCAACTGGTTCAGGACCCGACTAGAGGGACGGCCATACTGGACTTAGTATTAACCAATAGGCCTGACAGACCAACAGACGTGCAGGTTGGGGGACACCTGGGAAATAGTGACCACAAAGTGATAACCTTCCAATTATCATTCAAAAGAGCATTTCTACAGGGAGGAACAAAAATACCAAACTTCAAAAAAGCTCAATTTAGCCAACTAAGAGAGGCCATATGCCTAACTAAATGGGATAAAGTCCTCACAAATAAAAATACAGCCACAAAATGGTATATCTTTAAAAGCATCCTAAAATCTCATTGTGAGAGGTACATACTGTATGGGAATAAAAGGTTAAGGAACAAAAAGAAACCAATGTGGATAAACAGAACTGTAAAGAAAGCAATAAATGACAAAAAGAAAGCATATAAAACACTAAAACAGGAAGGTAGCCCGGAAGCACTGAAAAACTATAAGGAAAAAAATAGAACATGTAAAAAACTAATAAAAGCGTCCAAACTAGAGACCGAGAGATTCATTGCCAAAGAGAGTAAAACTAACCCTAAAATATTCTTCAATTATATAAATGTTAAAAAGTATAAATCTGAAGGTGTTGGCCCTTTAAAGAGTAATGAGGGGGGAGTCGCAGAGAGCGACGAGGAGAAAGCAAAGCTGTTTAAATATTTTTTTCTCCAATGTATTCACTGAGGAAAATAAACTGTCAGATGACATGCTAAATGTTGAAATAAATTCCCCATTAAAAGTTTCCTGTCTGACCCAGGAAAAAGTTCAACAGCGACTTAAAAAGATTAAAATAGACAAATCGCCAGGACCGGATGGCATACACCCCCGTATCCTAAGGGAATTAAGTAATGTCATAGTCAGACCCTTATTTCTGATATTTGCAGATTCTATATTGACAGGGAATGTCCCACAGGATTGGCGCATAGCAAATGTGGTACCAATATTCAAAAAGGGTCCAAAAACAGAGCCTGGAAACTATAGGCCGGTAAGTTTAACATCTGTTGTGGGTAAACTGTTTGCAGGTTTTCTTAGGGATGCTATGTTAGAGCATCTTAACAGAAATAAGCAAATAACGCCATATCAGCATGGCTTTGTGAGGTATCGGTCATGTCAAACTAATTTAATCAGTTTCTATGAGGAGGTAAGTTCTAGACTTGACAGCGGCGAATCAATGGATGTTGTGTATCTGGACTTCTCCAAAGCATTTGACATTGTACCACATAAAAGGTTAGTATATAAAATAAGAATGCTCGGACTGGGAGAAAACGTCTGTAAGTGGGTAAGTAACTGGCTCAATGATAGAAAACAGAGGGTGGTTATTAATGGTAAATACTCAGATTGGGTCACTGTCACTAGTGGAGTACCTCAGGGGTCAGTATTGGGCCCTATTCTCTTCAATATATTTATTAATGATCTTGTAGAAGGCTTGGATAGTAAAATATCAATTTTCGAAGATGACACTAAACTGTGTAAAGTAATTAACACTGAAGAGGACAGTATACTACTACAGAGCGATCTGGATAGATTGGAGACTTGGGCAGATAAGTGGCAGATGAGGTTTAACACTGACAAATGTAAAGTTATGCACATGGGAAGGAATAATGCAAGTCATCCGTACTTATTAAATGGTAAAACACTCGGTAACACTGACATGGAAAAGGATCTAGGAATTTTAATAAACAGCAAACTAAGCTGCAAAAACTAGTGTCAGGCAGCTGCTGCCAAGGCCAATAAGATAATGGGTTGCATCAAAAGGGGCATAGATGCCCGTGTTGAGAAGATAGTCCTACCACTTTACAAATCATTAGTCAGACCACACATGGAGTACTGTATACAGTTCTGGGCTCCAGTGAACAAAGCAGACACAGCAGAGCTGGAGAGGGTCCAGAGGAGGGCAACTAAAGTAATAACTGGAATGGGGCAACTACAGTACCCTGAAAGATTATCAAAATTAGGGTTATTCACTTTAGAAAAAAGACGACTGAGAGGAGATCTAATTAATATGTATAAATATATCAGGGGAAAGTACAGAGATCTATCCCATCATCTATTCATTTCCAGGACTGTGACTGTGACGAGGGGACATCCTCTGCGTCTGGAGGAAAGAAGGTTTGTACACAAACATAGAAGAGGATTCTTTACGGTAAGAGCAGTGAGACTATGGAACTCTCTGCCTGAGGAGGTGGTGATGGTGAGTACAATAAAGGAATTCAAGAGGGGCCTGGATGTATTTCTGGAGCGTAATAATATTACAGGATATAGCTACTAGAGAGGGGTCGTTGATCCAGGGAGTTATTCTGATTGCCTGATTGGAGTCGGATAGGAATTTTTTATTCCCCTAAAGTGAGGAAAATTGGCTTCTACCTCAGTTTTTTTTTTCCTTCCTCTGGATCAACTTGCAGGATGACAGGCTGAACTGGAAGGACAAATGTCTTTTTTGGGCCTTATGTACTATGTTACTATTGTGTGTCATCTAATGCTCAAACTCATTCATAAGATCATCTTTTTTGAGAGATATCTAAGGTAGTGCTGCTGGGAAGAATCATTTCCCATGTGGCGATTTTGAAGAGGGTTACTAGGGACTAATATATTTTAACTAGTGGGGCAATTCAAAAGGCATGCACTGATTTGCAAGATCTTCCCACTTCTTATATTATGGGAAGTTAATTCTGGGAAACTGCTGGCTAATATAGCCAGGAGGGGACGTAGACCCATTCAGTTAATCTATAGTCTGCGTAGAGCTAACGGCACCCTGAGTGCCAATCCTCAGGAAGTTAATCTGATTTTGGGCAAATTGTACGAGACATAGTATGAGGGAGTTTCAGTAGATTTGGCTAATGCTTATTGCACACTAACTTGTGTGCCCCGTGGCCGCATTCCGGACCTAATTTCCGTGTGCATTTCGCATCACGGATGCGAACCCATTCACTTCAATGGGTCTGCAAATCCGGAGATGTGGTAGGAAGATATTTTCTCATGCTATTACAGTCTATATTAAGTTGTTGCCCAAAGAGAAGAAGGGCTACCTGCTTCAAACCGTCCTATTTAGCTGATCAACCAGGATTTGAAAATACTGTCCAAAATCATGATGGATAGAGTGGCTACTGATTAGGACTATCTCAAGTGTGTTTTGTTCAAGGTAGATCTACAGTGATACATAAGCACATTTTGATGGCTCTGGTCTGATGTTGTGAGCCTGGTGCCTGCTGTGGTCACCATAAATGTGGAAAAACCTTTTGACTATGTGAGGTAGCAGTGGCTGGAGGAGCTGCTGGAAACGATTTATTTTTATTTTTCTGTATGACAGCCCCCAAGAGTGTATACATTGGGATTTTTATCTCTTTTACCTTACAAGGGAAACTCGTCAATTCTCTCCTCTGTTCCCTTTGCTTTTTAATAATGTTCTAGTACCCCTTGTCTGTTTTCTAGAGTACCACAATGTCTTTAACAACTCCTCAGGACCGCCGCACGCAGGGATGCGTCTTTGTGGTGGCCCTGTAATTCCTCCTGGACGCGCCGGCGCGTCATCTCGCGAGATTTCGGTCAGAGCCGGACCGTGCATGTGTATTGCGGGCCGGCAAAAGTTAAAGGACTATTTCGTCACCAGCCTGCCAGCCAATGATCGTCGCTGGCAGGCTGGTGATTTTCAAAAAAACTAATCACAAGCCATATAACACCTTATATTTATAAATATAAGGTGTTAAATGGCTGCTGTGCTCCTCTGCTGGTTCTTTTCGTCGGTTGGTTCCAGCAGAGGAGCACAGTTCACAGTGAGTACACCAAAGAGCACACTTAGCCCCCAGATAACCCCCATCACCCCAATTAACCCCTTGATCGCCCCTGTCAATCACCTAGTGAAAGGGAAAAAAGTGATCAGTGTAAACTGTCACATTTTTTCACTAGTATTGACGGTTAGGTTTAGGATAGTTTAGGCCCCTTTCTTAGGCGGTTAGCGCCCAGCCCACCGCACCGCAGTCACTGATTCGCTGATTAGCGTATCGCTAACCAGCATTTGTACTTTTATAGTATCTGTAAGTGATCAGAACTGATCACAGTCAGATCTATAATAGTATTAGTGTCACCTTAGCTCGCCCTCCACCCAAAACGCAGTGTTTGCCCGATCAGGCCTGATCGTTCACCCACGCCCGCCCCGCCGCAGTGACAAAAAAATTATTATTTTTTGATCACTGCACAATCACTTTACAAGCTCTGCGGCGATAAAAAAAAAACAAAAAAAAACAACAGTTTTTATATTTTTTATCAATCGCAGCGGCCTCCGGTACTTCGCTAGCCTCCCATTTGTAAGACAGGTTTGCTTTTTTTCTTGGGTAGTCTCAGGGAATACCCCCTAAATTTAGTAGTCCAAATGGCAAATAAGGGGTATTCTTCTGAAGAGGCCTACATGCTTCTGACCCAGTCGGATGAGGAATGGGAACCCTCATCTGACGAATCCAGCGGGTCAGAATACGAACCTGTAGAAAGCAGTGGCAGTCTGACCCAAAGTTCGGACGAGGAGGTTGAGGTCCCTGATAGACCACAGGTTGCGCAGGGTCCGCTTCAAGGGCAGCAGAGTGGGGCTGGCACTGTCGGATTACGTGGTGAGGCATACACCAGCAGCACAGCCCATCCTGGACCTAGTACCAGCACTGCCGTACAACATGGTGAAGTGGCGAGCACCAGAAGGGCAGTTGAAACTGGTACGGTGGCACGTGCGTTAGATCCCCCGTCTCAGCTACCACACAGACAGGCCCGTAGAGCCCCTAGAGTCCCTGAGGTGCTGGCAAACCCTGATTGGCAGTCCCCAACTTCAGCCGCACCAGTGTCCCCCTTTCACCGCCCAGTCTGGAGTTCGGGTTGAGACAGCTCAGATCAGTTCGGCACTGGGGTTTTTTGAGCTGTTCTTGACTGCGGAGCTGTTGGACTTAGTTGTGCCAGAAACAAATCGGTATGCCACTCAATTTATAGCCGCAAAACCAGGAAGCTTTTATGCCCAATCTTTCCGGTGGAAACCCGTCCAAGTTTCCGAAATTAAAACTTTTCTGGGCGTTCTCCTCAACATGGGCCTAACAAAAAAGCATGAATTGCGGTCATATTAATCCACGAACCCAATTCATCACATGCCCATGTTCTCTGCTGCCATGTCCAGGACACGATTTGAGACCATCCTGCGTTTCCTGCACTTTAGCGACAACACCACCTCCCGTCCCAGAGGCCACCCAGCTTTTGACCGGCTCCACAAAATTCGGCCCCTCATACACAACTTTAACACCAAATTTGCAGATTTGTATACCCCTGAGCAAAACATCTGCATAGACGAGTCCCTTATACATTTTACCGGGCGCCTTGGCTTCAAACAATACATCCCAAGCAAGCGCGCCCGGTATGGGGTCAAATTGTATAAGCTCTGTGAAAGGGCCACCGGCTATACCCACAAATTTCGGATCTATGAGGGTAAAGATCAGACCCTGGAGCCAGTCGGTTGCCCTGACTACCTGGGGAGCAGTCGGAAAACGGTCTGGGACTTGGTGTCACCCTTATTTGGCAAGGGGTACCATCTTTATGTGGACAATTTTTACACAAGTAGGCCCCTCTTCAGGCATTTGTTTCTAGAAGCAGATTGGCTGCTGTGGCACCGCCCGACCTAGTCACCGGGGCTTCCCCCAACGGCTCGTTACCACCCGTCTTGCAAGGGGGGAGAGGGCTGCCTTGTGTAATGAAGAACTGCTCGTGGTGAAATGGAGAGACAAGCGTGGTTTACATGCTCTCCTCAATTCACGCAGACACGACAATCCAAATTGAACGAGCAACCAGTGTCATTGAAAAGCCCCTCTGTGTCCATGACTATATATCGCTCATGGGAGGGGTGGACTTCAATGATCAGATGTTGGCTCCCTATTTACTTTCCTGCAGAACCAGACACTGGTATAAGAAGGTGTCTGTATATTTGATTCAATTGGCTGTATATAATAGTTTTGTTATCTACAGTAAGGCTGGGAGAACAAGATCATTCCTCAAATTTCAGGACGAGATCATCGAGAACCTCCTGTATCCAGGAGTTTCCGTGGCCCCAACCACCAGTGTAGTGAGCCGTCTACACGAGCAACATTTCCCCAGTGTCGTTGCTGGTACCTCAAACCAACCACCACCCCGAAAAAAATGTTGTGTCTGTAGCAGGAGTGGAATAAGGCGTGACACCCGCTATTTCTGTCCTGACTGCCCTGATCACCCTGCCCTATGCTTAGGGGAGTGTTTCTGGAAGTACCACACAGAGGTACATTTAGCATAGGGATTGCATCTCATAGGACAGGCACACAGGGCTATTAGGGCCCATTCACATAGATCTGCTGCAAACCTCTCCTTTTACCTGGGACAAAGTACATAATGTACTTCGCCACATCTCTGGGCGATTTGCGCTTTGCACATTGTCCCATGGGGAAGGAGAGGTTTGTCCTATAAAAGGTAAAAAAATTAACAAAAAATAAATAAATAAAATCACCGGTAAGCAAAAAAGTTAATGTTCTGTTTCCAAAGTTCATAAAAGTTAATGTTCTGTTCAAATGTTATTATAAAGTTCATGTTAATACATTTTTTGCCTTGCCTTTTTGCCTTCTAGGTCAGGCATCCTCAAACTGTGGCCCTCCAGCTGTTGCTAAACTACAACTCCCAGCATGCCGGAACACCCTTTAGGTATCAGCCTACAGCATGGCATTGTGGGAGTTGTAGTTTTACAACAGCTGGAGCGCCGCAGTTTGAGGAAGCCTGTTCTAGGTGGACCAACCGAACGACCAGCTGTAGCACTGTTGTGCATTCTGACAGAAGCATTGCGCTGCTGTCAGATTACACAAAAGTCGGTTTATGCGGCGCTGCATGACAAGATTTCTCCTCTGCAGTAAAAAAGATATGTTTGCTGAGGCTTAGGAGCTGAGGGGGCAGTGGTGTTCATATGCTTTGGCAAACACTTTGTATATAAAAAACAAAAAACAAAACAAAACCCGGCAATGACTTATTAATCCACATCGATTGATGTGAATGGAGAAATCGGGTTTGCCAGGGCATACGAGCTAAGTGGGTATGGAGGTTGGGCGGAGCTCCTATGTCCTGGCAGACTCCTTTCCCCTCCTGTTTTTTTTTGGCAAAGATTTTTTCATCCACATTGATCGATGCGAATGAAGAAATCTGTGCCGTTCAGTTTTTCTTTCAGCCCAGAGCTGAATGGAAAAAAAAAATATCTCATTACCTGTATGCTCAATATAAGGAGAATAGCAGAAACTCCTAATGCTGGCCATACATGTAATGATTGCGGAGACCCTCAAATGCCAGGGCAGTACAAACACCCCACAAATTACCCCATTTTGGAAAGAAGACACCCTGAGGTCTTCGCTGATGGGCATAGTGAGTTCATATAATTTTTTTTTTTTGTCACAAGTTAGCGGAAATTTATGTTTTGTTTTTTTTTTCTTACAAAATCTCATATTCCACTAACTTGTGACAAAAAATAAAAACTTCCATGTACTCACTATGCCCTTCACAAAATACCTTGGGGTGTCTTCTTTCCAAAATGGGGTCACATGTGGGGTATTTATACTGCCCTGGCATTTTAGGGGACCTAAAGCGTGAGAAGTCTGGAATCCAAATGTCTAAAAATGCCCTCCTAAAAGGAATTTGTGCCCCTTTGAGCACCTAGGCTGCAAAAAAGTGTCACACGTGGTATCGCCGTGCTCAGGAGAAGTTGGGCAATGTGTTTTGGGGTGTCTCTGTACATATACTTATGCTGGGTGAGAGAAATATCTCTCTAAAAGTCAACTTTCCTTTTTTAATTTTTTATACAAAGTTGTCATTTTAGAGAGATTTCTCTCACCCAGCATGGGTATATGTAAAAATACACCCCAAAACACATTGCCCTACTTCTTCTGAGTACGGCGATACCACAGGTGTGACACTTTTTGGCAGCCTAGGTGGGCAAAGGGGCACAAATTCTAAAGAGCACCTTTAAGATTTCACAGGGCATTTTTTACACATTTGGATTTCAAACTACTTCTCATGCATTAGGGCCCATAAAATGCCAATGCAGTATAACTACCCTACAAGTGACCCCATTTTGAAAAGAAGACACCCCAAGGTATTTCGTGATGGGCATAGTGAGTTAATAGAATTTTTTATTTTTTTGTCACAAGTTAGTGGAATATGAGACTTTATAAGAAAAAAATTAAATAAAAAAATCATCATTTTCTGCTAACTTGTGACAAAAACTAAAAACTTCTATGAACTCGCTATGCCCGTCAGCGAATATCTTAGGGTGTCTTCTTTCCAAAATGGGGTCACTTGTGGGGTAGTTATACTGCCCTGGCATTTTAGGGGCCCTAATGCGTGAGAAGTAGTTTGGAATCCAAATTTGTAAAAATGCCCTGTGAAATCCTGAAAGTACTCATTGGAAATTGGGCCCCTTTGCTTATCTTGGCTGCAAAAAAGTGGCTCACATGTGGTATCTCTGTACTCAGGAGAAGTTGGGCAATGTGTTTTGGGATGTCTTTTTACATATGCCTATGCTGGGTGAGAGAAATTTCTCTCTAAAATGACAACTTTGTATAAAAAAAAATGTGAAAAGTTGAAGAAGTAGGCCAACATGTTTTGGGGTGTATTTTTATTATATTCCCATGCTGGGTGAGAGAAATATCTGTATAAAAAATTGAAAAGTTGACTTTTAGAGAGATATTTCTCTCACCCAGCATAGGTATATGTAAAAAAAAATACACCCCAAAACACATTGCCCAACTTCTCCTGAGTACGGCGATACCAGATGTGTGACACTTTTTTGCAGCCTAGGTGGGCAAAGGGGCACAAATTCTAAAGAGCACCTTTAGACTTTCACAGGACATTCTTTACTCATTTGAATTTCAAACTCCTCACGCATTAGGGCCCCTAAAATGCCAAGGCAGTATAACTACCCCACAAGTGATCCCTTTTTGGAAAGAAGACACCCCAAGGTATTTCGTGATGGCATAGTGAGTTCATGGAATTTTTCTTTTTTGTCACAAGTTAGTGGAATATGAGACTTTGTAAGAAAAAATAAATAAAAAATCATCCTTTTCCACTAACTTGTGACAAAAAATTAAAAGTTCTATGAACTCACTATGCCCATCAGTTTATTACCTTAGGGCAGTGATGGCGAACCTTTTACAGACCGAGTGCCCAAACTGCAACATAAACCCACTTATTTATCGCAAAGTGCCAACACAGCTATTTACCTTGAATACTACAGTCCAATATAAAATATCTTCCATGTACTTGATCATTTTTCTACAATAGCCTGCTTACATTCTATGTGCTGTTCATAGTGCGCCCTGCACTGATGACTGATAGGTGAAGTCTAAGGCATATTGGTACACCATAGACTTTTTCCAGGGTGTGGGTGCCCACAGAGAGGGCTCTGAGTGCCACCTCTGGCCCCGTGCCATAGTTTCGCCATCACTGCCTTAGGGTGTCCACTTTCCGAAATGGGGTCATTTGTCAGGTTTTTCTACTGTCTGGGACTGGTAGAACCTCAGGAAACATGACAAGTGCTCAGAAAGTCAGAGCTGCTTCAAAATGATGAAATTCACATTTTTGTACCATAGTTTGTAAACGCTATAACTTTTACCCAAACAGTTTTTTTTTTAATCAAAGACATGTAGAGCAATAACTTTAGAGAAAAATGTATATTGTTTTTTTTTGTTTTTTTTTAAAAAAATTTACAACTGAAAGTGAAAAATGTCGGTAAATTTTGATTAATAACAAAAAAAGTAAAAATGTCAGCAGCAATTAAATACCACCAAATGAAAGCTGTATTAGTGAGAAGAAAAATAGGTAAAATTCATTTGGGTGGTAAATTGTATGACTGAGCAATAAACGGTAAAAGTAGTGTAGTGCAGAATTGTAAAAAGTGGTCTGGTCATTAAGGGTGTTTAAGCTAGGGGAGCTGAGGTGGTTAAAATCATTCAGGTTCGTAGTAAATGCATGCATACTACTCTGTTCGCAGATTATATTCTACTTGACATTAAGCCCGTTACAATAACGGGCACTAGAACAGTAGTGCATAAACATTAGTAAGAACAGTCTATATTAAATGGCAAGGGAACTTTACCAAACTGACTTGTAACTTTGGCTGGTGGCCGAGACTGGTGGCTGTGGCTGAGACTGCTGGCATTGACTGGTGGCTGTGGCTGAGACTGCTGGCACTGACTGGTGGCTGTGGCTGAGACTGCTGGCACTGACTGCTGTGGCTGAGACTGCTGGCACTGACTGCCAGCTGAGACTGGTGGTGGCTGGTGGATGAGACTGGTGGCTGTGGCTGGGATAGCTGGCTGTGGCTTGTGGCTGAGACTACTGGCACTGAGTGCTGGATGTGGCTGACACTGCTGTCACTGACTGGTGGCTTGTTATAGACAAGACGTGGCACTCTTGTCTATCGTAGTGGTGGTGCTAGTTGTGCTGGCTTCCTGGCCAGAATCATACAGTGACGAAATAAACAACATCACTCTGTAAAGAACTTCTGTTCCGATATTTTATTTTGTATCGCTTTGTGACGTTTCGGTCGTTAGACCTTTATCAAACACTGAGTGACAATAAGGAAACAAAATATAATATATTTTGTTTCCTTTATAGAGTGCTGTTGTTTATTTCGTCACTGACTGGTGGCTGTCACGGAGACTGTTGGCTGCGGCTTGTGTCTGAGACTGCTGGTACTGAGTGTTGGCTGTAGCTGAGACTGCTGGCACTGACTGGTGGTTGAGATTGGTGGCTGCAGCTGAGATTGTTGGCTGTGGCTTGTGGCTGAGACTGCTGTCACTGAGTGCTGGCTGTGGCTGAGACTTCTTAGTGCGTCTGGTGGCTGCGGCTGAGACTGCAAGTCGCAGTTTGTAGCGGAGACTGCTGGCACTGAGTGCTGGCTGTGGCTGAGACGGCTGGCACTGAGTGCTGGCTGTGGCTGAGACGGCTGGCACTGAGTGCTGGCTGTGGCTGAGACGGCTGGCACTGAGTGCTGGCTGTGGCTGAGACGGCTGGCACTGAGTGCTGGCTGTGGCTGAGACGGCTGGCACTGAGTGCTGGCTGTGGCTGAGACGGCTGGCACTGAGTGCTGGCTGTGGCTGAGACGGCTGGCACTGAGTGCTGGCTGTGGCTGAGACGGCTGGCACTGAGTGCTGGCTGTGGCTGAGACGGCTGGCACTGAGTGCTGGCTGTGGCTGAGACGGCTGGCACTGAGTGCTGGCTGTGGCTGAGACGGCTGGCACTGAGTGCTGGCTGTGGCTGAGACGGCTGGCACTGAGTGCTGGCTGTGGCTGAGACGGCTGGCACTGAGTGCTGGCTGTGGCTGAGACGGCTGGCACTGAGTGCTGGCTGTGGCTGAGACGGCTGGCACTGAGTGCTGGCTGTGGCTGAGACGGCTGGCTGTGGCTGAGACGGCTGGCACTGAGTGCTGGCTGTGGCTGAGACGGCTGGCACTGAGTGCTGGCTGTGGCTGAGACGGCTGGCACTGAGTGCTGGCTGTGGCTGAGACGGCTGGCACTGAGTGCTGGCTGTGGCTGAGACGGCTGGCACTGAGTGCTAGCTGTGGCTGAGACGGCTGGCACTGAGTGCTGGCTGTGGCTGAGACGGCTGGCACTGAGTGCTGGCTGTGGCTGAGACGGCTGGCACTGAGCGCTGGCTGTGGCTGAGACGGCTGGCACTGAGCGCTGGCTGTGGCTGAGACGGCTGGCACTGAGCGCTGGCTGTGGCTGAGACGGCTGGCACTGAGCGCTGGCTGTGGCTGAGACGGATGGCACTGAGCTCTGGCTGTGGCTGAGACGGCTGGCACTGAGCGCTGGCTGTGGCTGATTGTTGAGATTGGTAGATCAGACTAGGGTTGTTGCAGGTATCGAAATTTCGATACCCAATCCATACTTTTGTCCCGGTATCGATACGATACCGGGATTTCAGTTTTTTCGATACTGGGCTACGCTTCTGCGCAGCCTAGTATCTTTTAACATGAGCGCGCTGCTGTCGGCGCACTCATGTTCTGTCAGCAGCACGGGGAGAAGGAAGCTGTCCTCCTTCCTCCCCCCTTTGCTGCTGCTGCTGCCACTAATGGGAAGAGAGGGGCGGAGGAGGGGCGGGCGCACTGCGCCACTAATTAGAAAAGAGGGGCGGGCGCACTGTGCCACTAATGAGAAGAGAGGGGCGGAAAAGGGGCGGGCGCACTGCACCACCAATGATAGGACTATTCCCATTTCCCACGCAGAGCAGCGCCCAGCGATGTCTCAGCACTCACCATTATTCCTGGGCGCCGCTCTGTTCGCCCGCAGTGCCCCATTACTGTCTCCTCTCCTGCTCCACATGCTGCTGATTACTATTGGAGCGATGGGAGGAGACATCAGCTTTACTTGTGGGCGTTCCTTCTCCTTGCACTGCGATTGGACAGCGCTACAGCCAGGGAGATGGAACGCCCACTAGTGAATCTGATGTCTCCTCCCATCGCTCCGATAGTAATCAGCAGCATGTGGAGCAGGAGAGGAGACAGTAATGGGGCACTGCGGGCGAACGGAGCGGCGCCCAGGACTAATGGCGAGTGCCGAGACATTGCTGGGCGCCGCTCTGTGTGGCCTGATAGTGAAAGTCTGGAGTCCCATATAGTCAGTCTTTAACACAATACAGGAGGCGGGTGCCGGCAGCAGAATCGCATTGCCGGCACCCTGCCCCTGACAGGGAGCTGCAATCAGAGGCAGTTAACCCCTCAGGTGCGGCACCTAAGGGGTTAACTGCCGCTGATCTGCCAGTACCCGCCTCCTGTATAAAGGGGTAATTATCATTGGTGGTGCAGTGTGCCTCCCCCTCAACCTCCCATCCCATTAAAATCATTGGTGGCACAGTGTGCGCCGGCCCCTCTCAACCTCCAGTATTAAAATCATTGGTGGCAGTGGCCACAGGGACCTCTCCCCTCCCCCTCATTGGTGGTGCAGTGGCAGCTTCTGATCGGAGCCTCAGCTGTGTAACCCTGGGGCTCCGATCGGTTACCATGGCAGCCAGGACGCTACAGAAGCCCTGGTTGCCATGGTAACATCCCTGATGCTGTGTGCACAAAGCGCAGAGCAGCAGGGACAGTGTGAAGTCCTATTCACCCTGATAGAGCTCTATCAGGCTGAATAGGACAAAGGATGAAAGATCCCAGGTTCTAGCCCCTGAGGGGGGAAATAATTTGGTATCGCAACAACTCTAGATCAGACTGCTGACAGGGGCTCCTCTCTATATGGCTGATAGTGCTGGGACTGATGAACAGAAATGGTGGGGCTCCGACCTGCTTGCTGGCGCGCAGGTGTGGGCGGTGAAGGCGGCATGTGGAGTGCTGTGTTATTGGTCGGTGTGAGCGGTGCTGGCGGCGTGTTATTATTAGGGTTATTCCTGCAGTATAGAAATGTTTTGCTAGAAGTAGTTGTGCATTTTGTGTGTGTGTATGTGTATGTGTGTATATATATATATATATATATATATATATATATTATTCTTTTAAAGAGGCAAGGTTTCTATAAATGGCTGTTCTGGAACAGTTTTTATTATTAGTTTTTTTTTTACAATGTTCACCTGAGTGATATTTTTATAGAGCAGGTCATAACGATGCGGCGATACCTAATAAAATTTTTATTTTTTTTAGCGATTGTCTTAGGTATGATCTCACTTTTTTGCTGGAAGAGATTATAGTTTGACTGGTACCATTTTGGGGCACATATGAATTTTTGATCACTTGGTATTACACTTTTTGTGATGTAAGGTGATAAAAATGGCTTTATTTATTTTTTACGGCGTTCATCAGACAGGTTGGATCACATACTATTTTTATAAAGCAGGTTGTTACGGACACAGCGATGCCTAATATGTGTATTTTTTTTTTTTATACAATAAAATGATTTTTTTAAATCTTTTTTTTTGTGTTTCCATTTTATGAAAGACTTAAAAAAATAATTTGGGACAATTGTCTTGGGTAGGGTCTCATTTTTTGCGGGAAGAGATGACTGTTTTATAGGTACCATAATGGGGCACATGTGACGTCCCGATTGCTTGGTATTACACTTTTTGTGATGTAAGATGATGAAAAATAGATTTTTTGGCACATTTTCTTTATGGTGTTCACCAAATGGGTTGTATCACATGCTATTTTTATAGAGCAGGTTGTTATGGACATGATGATACCTAATATTTGCCTTTTTTTTTCTTTACTTTGTTTTACTCAATAAAAGCATGTTTGAAAAAAAATTTATCATGTTTTTGTGTCTTTTCTGGAAGCCTTTTTTTTTTTTTTAAAGATTGGCTTATGTAGGGGCTCATTTTTTGTGGGATGAGGTCATGGTTTGATTGGTGCTAATTTTGGACACATGACTTTTTGATTACTTTTTATACCATTTTTTGGGAAGTGTGGTGGGCAAAATTCACATTCCATCATAGTTTTTTAATGGTGTTCACTATGCAATAGAAGTAACATGATCCTTTTATAGATCAGGTCCTTACAGACGTGGCGATATCCAACATGTTTAGTGTTTTTTTATTTTTTACATTTTTAACTAATTATGTGTGGATATAGGAATGTATTTTTCTTTTTTCCCTTTTTTTTATACTTATTTATTTTTATTATTTTTTTTTGGACCTAGACACACTTGATTCTTGAAGATCCAGTGGGTCTGATGGCTTACAATAAACTGCACACTAAGCAGGAGCCTGATCAGGCTTAGATATACCACGTCAAGCTGGATTGCCATGGTAACCATCTGTATGCTGCCTCAGCTGACAAGTAGAGCAGAGAGAAGAATGAGGCACCTCTTTAGCTCAGTGTTTTGAAGTAACTTGTACTCCTGTCTTATTAGTATTGGTTTTGTGTGCAGTAATAGGATGGTGGCCATTTTATTTCTTCTAATCATTACTCCTGAGACAAAATGAGCCATTATAAGTAATTAAAGGTGTTTGGGAATATATATATATATATATATATATATATATATATGTTATATATATATATATATATATATATATATATATATATATATATAATATCTGTCTGCTTTGCGTTATTGACTGTTGTAACACTAGTCAGACAGCTTAACAATAATTCTGAAGTCAAGAAACGTGAGACATCAGATCTGAATGTATTATTTTTCTGAATAACTTTGTAAAAAGACAATTCCATCATAAGTCCAGGAATAGCTCAAAAGCTCCTATGCATGCAGCCTGCTAGATCCAGGAGCAGTCATGAAATGGAGGAAATACAGTTCCAGGTTAAAGGTTACTGCCTCTCACTCTGAGAAAAATACACTTCCTGTAAAGTTCTGGCAAAGTAGTAACTAACTTTGATGACTAGATGGCAGGACAAGGTAGCACATCGGAGCATGAGATGCTCCGATGCCAACATCAGGGGGGCTGCCGGGGAGAAAATAAGGGTATGTCCAGGTTGAGCTCTGAACCCGGACAGCCCCTTTAAGAAACAATTTATAGATATTTGCAATCTTCAGTCTCTGTTCTATATTCCCTATCAATTTATTTTAAAAAATAAAAAATGTATCGATCTCTAACAGTGATTTATCCTTCAAACTAGAAAGTGCTGATCACAGCTGGAAGTGTCTAAATCACGATAATTTATCCACCTTCTGTGCTAAATCCCAAAATGACAATATCTCTCTATTCTTTACCACCTGTGTAACATATAAAATCCTATTCTTTTACCAAAACTGAACCACAGCTATACCACCTTAAACCTGGAAATTAGAATTGTGCCAGAAAAAGGAGTGTATTGAAGCAACGCTTTTACCCCCAACCATGATCTAATAGTGGCCCAGGACTTGGATAATAACTTTGGAAATATATTTATAATAAAGTAATATTAAAGTATTTTCACTTTCTTAGTTCCTGGAGAACACCTTTAACTCTTCCAATGCACTATGGTTTGAAATGCCCACCCGTAATTTTTTCCTGTTTTGTTGCCCTCCTCTCCTTTTATCCAATCCTTAGCTCCTCTGAATTTCAGATCACGTGGGTCCTGCGATTGAATTACTTTTAATATGTGCACACAATAGGATTCCTAACTCTAATGATCTGATTGCATATAATTTTATTTCCAATTTCTATGGTCTATTTTATGTACATGATTGGTGTACTGTCCTAATAGTAAATTAATAAAATATATTTTTCTTCTTTATTTTAATTTGTAAACTCTTGCCACTATGCATCCTGATAACCATATCCCGACAAATATTATACAATATATAAGTAACCTTTTGCTCTAAAGCCCTTACCAGAGCTCAAGTAATGTTTTAGTATATTAGCACTGGTGCTGTCCCTATGGCTTCTATACTGTAGGAGGTGAGAGAGGATTGTAGGTGTAATTGGGTTGTTAAGGAGCTAATAGGCCTATTGTTTGTGCTCCCCTTCCCCCACAGAAACACACATTATAGAGGACTTGAGGAATATATATCTTTGGCTCTCTCAGGATTTATAGGGAAAAAGTTTCATTTTTTTTCCGATTTTCCTCATTCAATGCACATATCTCTGTTGCCCTCTTTAATTTTTTAGTCGATCCTCTATCTTCTGCACCTACTCCATTATCCAGCGATACTCTTCTTTCTTCCTACTTCTCATGTTCCTGCTGATCTTTATGTATTTAACATGTTGCTGTTTATATTTAGTGTTTACTAATGTATTATCCTGATAACCATATCCCGACAAATTTGTAAGTTACATTTTGCTCTGAAGCTCTTAACAGAGCTCAGGTTATTTTTAGTATATTACTGATGCTGCCCCTATATCTTTTGTAATGTAGGAGGTGAGACAGGATTGTAGGTGTATTGGGTTTTTAATGATCTAATTAACAAGCCTATTGTTTTCTTCTCCCCATTCCTCCACATACACACACTTTGTAAATTCAAAGCTATACATCCAAGTAATAATATTTTAACCCAAAAAGTTATCATTCATTTAATTAAGTTATGGGTATTTTAACAGATATTTATTATTTGAATATGTTCCTGTTTGGTAATACGAACAAATCCCAACAGAATACCCAAAATCCACTCCCACAGTGTGGGAAATAAGTTCTCTCCCTTCTGCGCCTACTCCATTAACCATTGATCCACTGCCTTCTGCTCCTACTCCATTAACCAGCGATCCTCTCCTTTCTGCACCTACTCCATTAACCAGCGATCCTCTCCCTTCTACACCTTCTCCATTAACCAGGGATCCTCTCTGTTCGACACCTACTCAATTAACCATTGATCCTCTCCCTTCTGCACCTTCTCCATCTTTGTCAGGAAACTGCCAATACTCTTCATAGTGCCCCTTCTATATGTTGCTGCTAATCATCTCCCTCCTGCACCCACTTAATCCAATAACCAATATTCACCCTGCTATCCCCATTCCATGCAGGTCACCACCTGTCTGCTGCCCCTTCTTATGCTTCTGCTGCCTCTCCTTGCTGCCTCCTTTTTCATGCACATCATTCCTTTCCATCTTGCCCCCTTTATGTGTACCTGCATATCCATTCCCTTCTACTGCCCATTTTGTTGCTCACCTTTCATTTATTGTTCAACGCTTTTGCTGGCTTTTTTTTTTTTTATTATACCGTCTTCAGTGTCGTGATTTGCCGGAGGTAGGAGAAATGGTATCCAAGTTAAATAATAGCTCCATGTGCCACCTGGTGGTTGACATTGCACATTGCAACCTTACTTTTTCAACGTAACAATTTATATCGCTCTGCCAGTCTTCCCTACTGCAGAGGCGCATCTCTAGAGCGAAGCCCATATGTGCGCCAACTCTACTACATCTGTATAGGTACATTGTGTGATCTTTTGGTGATGTGAATAGTGTAAAAACAGGCATATCATGTAAGGCATTGCTGAGTACACTGAACAAATCTGAGTGATTAAATAGACCCATGTGAACGAATTTGTACACAATAATGTTTGCATGAAAATGCTGGGCAGTCATGAGTTTTAAATTGCTAAATATTGAGTCAATAATCGCCTAAATGATTATCCACTACCATAACTGCTTTGTGAATGCAGATTTGTTAATGCAGCTACTTCATACAGTCAACCACACAGTCCCTGAAAGGACCATTACTCTGCCTTTTTATGAGCCACTCTGGTTTTGGCTTCAAGCACGGCATCAAAAAACCTGAATGTATAAAGAGCCTCATGTTTAGTTATGGTAGGGCTACACATAGACTTTGTTTAGCACTTTCAATTTAATTTTTGAAATATTATTTACATAGTGATATCTGCAGTGCAAAAAAAATTACATAAGTCAATTTACTGTTTGGATTACAACTTTCACTCAATAGCTAAAATCCGTTTATACAACATTTCTACCCCACATTCAGAGTGCTGTCACACATCGTAGCAGTGCTGAGTAGGCTTAAGCGAATTAATGTTTATCTTGCCCGAATTTGCGTAAGACTTCAGTGAATTACTATTCTATTTATATCTGTGTTTTTAAAAACAATTTAAAATAGCAGTCCAAAGTGGGCTTAGGTACCAGGGTACGGTACTAAATCCCACTTTGGATTACTATATTAAAATTGTTTTTAAATACGCAGATATGAATACAGTAGTAATTAAAAACTAATCGACTTTGGTTTTATGATACGAATATCGATTTACTCAAGCCTAGTGCTGAGTTTTGGATGTGGCAAAAAAGTACAATATCAAAACACGGCATGCCAGGTTTTGCAGCAACTCATCCACCTTTATGCTGCATTTCCTTCCAGCAGGGGTAAAAATGGAAAATCGCACATCATTTTGGACTTAACAATCTCATTCTAACAGAATTAGAACCAGCCTTGTATGTCACATCGGGGCATGTCCTTTCTGCTGCAACTCAGTTTTTTCTTCATAGGCTCCTATGTGCCTTTTATAGATCTCAACCAAACTTGGTACATATACTCTAACTCAGGAGTGCCCAACCTGCATCCCTCCAGCTGTTGCAAAACTACAACTCGCTGCATGCCTGGACACCTACAGCTATCAGGGCATGTTGGGAAGTATTTGCCGTAACCACTATGGCTTGATTTACATTTTTCATCCATGTGCTATAAATGTGCACATGCGCAATTTTACTGCATCACAGACTCGTACATTGGTGTGTATTGGTACAGAAAAAAGGGATTCACTCAGAGATACCATATTTATTGTTGATCTAAATCGTAAAAGGTGTCTGAATTTTCCACTTTGTGGCTACACACTGGAAAAATCTAAATGGTTTTGAATCACTTTATATGGATGTCTATATGATAATAGTCTATAATTAAAACAATGTGTAATATTTAATCTCATTCAGATTGTGAAAGGTGCATCTCAGGATGAAAGAAAACAATGGAGTCTTCCAGAGAATGCAACGTTTTCTTGGCTTCCAAATTCTGAGAAAAACTTTGAGGGTAAGATTAATGATTGTCTACGCAAAGGATGCCCAACCTGGGGCCCCCCAGCTGTTGCAAAACTACAACTTCATTTAAACCTTGACAGTCTATAGCTATCAGGGCATGATAGGAGTTGTTTTGCAACAGCTGGAGGGCCACAGGTTGGGCATCCCTGGTCTACACAGTGTTAGTGAAAATTCAATGCTAAACATTTGGTAAAGGTATTTGTCACCTATTCAAAGAATAGGTTTATGACAAATGTCTGATAGCTCAAACGTGGGCCCCTCTCTGAATATAGCATCATGATCTGACATTTATCACCTATCCTATGGATTGGTGATAAATACCTTTTATCTCCGTTATCTCCATTACGGCACCTTGAGATAGCCTTGTCTATCAGGGACAGGAAAAACTTGCAGATAGGTTAAAATAGGCCTCCCCTCCTCCACCCTTTAGTCTTTTTCCTGTCCCAATACAGGACATATCTGCAGATACCTCAAGACTTTTGTTGCAGTAATGAAAAAAATGCAGTGATCTCTTCCAAAGTATTGGGATGAGCGATCTCTAATGCCATTGCACGCACCCATACAAAATCATAATTTGACGTCAGTGGATCGTAATTGGGCATAATTATATCACTAAGTAGTGTTCCTACTTGCGCTTGTTAGAGATGATCTGCACGAATATCTGTTGGTGTATACTAGGTTTACCCAATCGATACCTTTGTCCCGGTATAGATACAATACCTGGATTTGCCTTTTATCGATACTAGGCTGTGCTACTACACAGCCCAGTATCAAAGAACATGGATCGTGCTGCTCTCAGTGTGGCCATGTTCCCTCAGCAGCACGGGGAGAAGGAAGCAGTCTCTCCCTCCGCCCTGTGCTGCTGCTGCTGCCGCTGCCACCAATGGGGACGAAGAGGAGGGGAGGGCTCACTTGGCCACCAATCATAACTAATGTTTAATACATTACAAATAGAGGTGGCAAAAACACATTGCCAGCACCCGACCTCTGACAGGGCGCAGCGATCCACGGCAATTAACCCCTCCGGTGCCGTATCTGAGGGGTTAACTGCCACTGATCGCCGCTCCCTGTCAGAGGTCGGGTGCCGTCAATGTGTTTCTGCCGCTGGATGTATTTGTATTAAACGTTAACGATCATTGGTGGCGCAGTGCACCTTTCCCCTCCTCAGTATTAAAATCATTGGTAGCGCAGAGCGCCCTCCTCCCTCCCCTGTATTAAAATCATTGCTGGCGCAGTGTGCCCCAACCCCCTAGTATTAAACTCATTGGCAGTGGCCACAGAGTCACCTCACCTCCTCTCATTGGCGGCAGTGGCAGCTTCTGATCGGAGCCCCAGCAGTGTAATCCCAGGGCTCCTATCGGTTACCATGTCAGCCAGGACACTACTGAAGCCCTGGCTGCCATATTTGGCTCCCTGCTGCTCTGTGCACTATGCACAGGACAGCAGGTAGAGTGTGAGATCCTATTCACCCTGATAGAGCTCTATTAGGGTAAATAGGACAAGTGATTAAAAGATCCCAGGGGGTAAATAGTTATTAACTGCCTCCGGACCGCCTAACGCAGGATCGCAACCCGGAGGCGGCAGCTCTGCGCCCAGTCAAGCGTCTACGCGTCATCTCGCAAGACGCGTGACTTCCTGTGAACGCGCGCGCCTGTTTTCACAGGATCTGCCGGTAAGAGACAGGATCTACAGCCTGCCAGCGGCGATCGTTTGCTGGCAGGCTGTAGATGCGATTTTTTTTTTTTTTTTGTTAACCCCTAACAGGTATATTAGACGCTGTTTTGATAACAGCGTCTAATACCTGCTACCTGGTCTTCTGGTGGTCCCTTTTGTTTGGATCGACCACCAGAGGACACAAGTAGCTCTGTAAAGTAGCACCAAACACCACTACACTACACCCCCCCCCCCCCCCTGTCACTTATGAAACCCTGATCACCCCATATAAATTCCCTGATCACCCCCCTGTCATTGATCACCCCCCTGTCATTGATCACCCCCCTGTCAATGATCACCCCCCTGTAAGGCTCCATTCCGACGTCTGTATAATTTTTTACGGATCCACGGATACATGGATACACATACAGACGTCTGAATGAAGCCTTACAGGGGGGTGATCAATGACAGGGGGGTGATCACCCCATATACACTCCCTGATCACCCCCCTGTCATTGATCACCCCCTTGTAAGGCTCCATTCAGACGTCTGTATGTGTTTTGCGGATCCGTGGATCCGCAAAACACATACGGACGTCTGAATGGAGCCTTACAAGGGGGTGATCAATGACAGGGGGGTGATCACCCCATATAGACTCCCTGATCACCCCCCTGTCATTGATCACCCCCCCCTGTAAGGCTCCATTCAGACATTTTTTTTGGCACAAGTTAGCGGAAATTTTTTTTTTTTTTTTTACAAAGTCTCATAATTCACTAACTTGTGTCAAAAAATAAAATCTCACATGAACTCACCATACCCCTCACGAATCCAAATGCGTAAAATGTTTTAGACATTTATATTCCAGACTTCTCACGCTTTAGGGCCCCTAAAATGCCAGGGCAGTATAAATACCCCACATGTGACCCCATTTCGGAAAGAAGACACCCCAAGGTATTCCGTGAGGGGCATATTGAATCCATGAAAGATTGAAATTTTTGTCCCAAGTTAGCGGAAAGAGAGACTTTGATTTTTTATTTTTTTATTTTTCTTACAATTTCCGCTAACTTGTGCCAAAAAAAAATAATTTCTATGAACTCGCCATGGCCCTCATTGAATACCTTGGGGTGTCTTCTTTCCAAAATGGGGTCACATGTGGGGTATTAAAACTGCCCTGGCATTTTAGGGGCTCGAAAGCGTGAGAAGAAGTCTGGGATCCAAATGTCTAAAAATGCCCTCCTAAAAGGAATTTGGGCCCCTTTGCGCATCTAGGCTGCAAAAAAGAGTCACACGTGGTATCGCCGTACTCAGGAGAAGTTAGGCAATGTGTTTTGGGGTGTCATTTTACATATACCCATGCTGGGTGAGAGAAATATCTTGGTCAAATGCCAACTTTGTATAAAAAAATGGGAAAAGTTGTCTTTTGCCGAGATATTTCTCTCACCCAACATGGGTATATGTAGAAAGACACCCCAAAACACATTCCCCAACTTCTCCTGAGTACGGCGATACCACATGTGTGACACTTTTTTGCAGCCTAGGTGGGCAAAGGGGCCCACATTCCAAAGAGCACCTTTCGGATTTCACAGGTCATTTTTTTCAGATTTTGATTTCAAACTACTTCTCACGCATTTGGGCCCCTAAAATGCCAGGGCAGTATAACTACCCCACAAGTGACCCCATTTTTCTACCATAGTTTGTAAATGCTATAACTTTTACCCAAACCATTTCTTTTTTTACCCAAACATTTTTTTTTAATCAAAGACATGTAGAGCAATAAATTTAGAGAAAAATGTATATTGAAATGTATTTTTTTATTTTTTTTATTTTACAACCGAAAGTGAAAAATGTCTTTTTTTTTTTGCAAAAAAATCTGTAAATTTCGATTAATAACAAAAAAGTAAAAATGTCAGCAGCAATGAAATACCACCAAATGAAAGCTCTATTAGTGAGAAGAAAAGGAGGTAAAATTCATAAAACTGCAACTTCCCTATTCTGTTAAGATGGCCGCAACTGCCCTCACCCTGAGGCTAATCCCGCCTGCCCTCACTAGCCAGTAACAATAGCCCCCCCAAAAGTGTCAGTAACCAGAGCCCTCCCCCCTAAAGGGTTAATCTCCTGCAGCACAAAAGGGTCCTCTTACCACATGTTGCTTTCATTTATACACTGAGCAGACGGCAGATCTCCCTTCCCTGTTGTGCGCTGATTCGACTCTGCATTCTCCAAGTCTGCTGAGTGAGGGAGCGTCTGCCAAGTGCAGGGACAGGGAGACGTGCACACAGCCCAGGCACTGTTATCATCTGCTGGGGAGGACCTGGCTATAATCATTTACTTACAGTCCCTGGCTGTCAATAACGTGACCTTGCACGAAGCCTGCTTCTGGGTCCTCCATCCTTCAACAGATAGACGGACCATGCCTAGCAACCCTATTTTAAGCATAGGTAAAAGTAGGCAGAACAGGGAACAAAACTCTGGAATTAAGAGGTAATTGAATACACAGTGAAAAGTTGAAATAGGGCCACCAAGGTGATATTAATCACCGCAATCCAATACTCAAAGAATAACTGTCGTATTTTTTTATATATTTTTTTTAAGCATAAATCACCCCCTTTCCCAATTTCACATATAAAATATATAAATAATAAATAAACTAGGGTTGTTGCGGGTATCGAAATTTCGATACCCAATCGATACTTTTGTCCCGGTATCGATACGATACCGGGATTTCAGTTTTTTCGATACTGGGCTGTGCTTCTGCGCAGTCTAGTATCTCTGAACATGAGCGCGCTGCTATCGGCGCGCTCATGTTCTCTCAGCAGCACAGGGAGAAGGAAGCTGTCCTCCTCCTCCCTCCCCCCTGTGCTGCTGCCGCTGCCACCAATGGGAAGAGAGGGGCGGGCGCACTGTGCCACCAATGAGAAGAGATGGGCGGTCGCACTGAGCCACCAATGATCGGACTATTCCCACACAGAGTGGCGCCAGCGATGTCCCAGCACTCACCATTAGTCCTGGGCGCCGCTCCATTCGCCCGCAGTGCCCCATTACTGTCTCCTCTCCTGCTCCACATGCTGCTGATTACTATCAGAGCGATGTGGAGGAAACATCAGCTTCACTAGTGGGCGTTTCTTCTCCCTGCGCTGCAATTGGACAGCGCTACAGCCAGGGAAAAGGAACGCCCGCTAGTGAAGCTGATGTCTCCTCCCCATCGCTCTGATAGTAATCAGCATGTGGAGCAGGAAAGGAGACAGTAATGGGGCACTGCGGGCGAACGGAGCGGCGCCCAGGACTAAGGCTCCATTCACACGTCCGCAAAATGGGTCCGCATCCTTTCCGCAATTTTGCGGAAAGGGTGCAGACCCATTTATTCTCTATGGGGACGGAATGTGCTGTCCGCATCCACATTTGCGGAACCGCACTTCCGAATCCGTGCTTCCGTTTCCGCAAAAAAATAGAACATGTCCTATTCTTGTCCGCAATTGCGGACAAGAACAGGCATATTCTATTATGTCGGCAATGTGCGGTCCGCAAAATGCGGAAAGCACATTGCCGCTTTCCGTGTTTTGCGGATCCGTGTCTCTGTGTATCCGCAAAACACATTGCGGACGTGTGAATACAGCCTAATGGTGAGTGCTGAGACATCTCTGGGCGCCGCTCTGTGCAGCCTGATATTTAGTCTGAACCCAGGAAAAGTAGTCAGTCAGTCTTTAACACAATACAGGAGGCGGGTGCCGGCAGCAGAATCGCATTGCCGGCACCCTGCCCCTGACAGGGAGCTGCGATCAGCGGCAGTTAACCCCTCAGGCGCGGCACCTAAGGGGTTAACTGCCGCTGATCTGCCAGTACCCGCCTCCTGTATAAAGGGTAATTATCATTGGTGGTGCAGTGTGCCCCCCCTCAACCCCCCCATCCCATTAAAATCATTGGTGGCACAGTGCGCCGCCCCCCTCAACCCCCCAGTATTAAAATCATTGGTGGCAGTGGGCACAGGGTCCTCTCCTCCTCATTGGTGGTGCAGTGGCAGCTTCTGATCGGAGCCCCAGCTGTGTAAGCCTGGGGCTCCTATCTGTTACCATGGCAGCCAGGACGCTACAGAAGCTCTGGCTGCCATGGTAACATCCCTGATGCTGTGTGCACAAAGCACAGAGCAGCAGGGACAGTGTGAAGTCCTATTCACCCTGATAGAGGTCTATCAGGCTGAATAGGACAAGGGATGAAAGATCCCAGGTTCTAGCCCCTAAGGGGGGGAAATAGTTATTAAATAAAAAGTGTAAAAAAACAAAGTCAAAACCCCCCCACCAAAATATGAAGTATAAATCACCCCCTTTTCCCAATTTCACATATAAAATATATAAATAATAAACATAATACATATTGCCACGTCATAAAAGTCCAAACTATTAAAATATAAAAAAAAAATCTAGGTGGTGAACGCCTGAACAGAAAAAATAAATAAAAACTGCGCGATTCGCCATTTTTTAAAATGCGGAATGCACATAGCTTTTTTGGTTTCTTTTTTTCACGTGGTATCGAGTATCGCAATACTTTTTCATGGTATCGAAACCGAATCAAAAATTTGGTATTGCAACATCTCTAAAATAAACATATTACATATCGCCTCATCCGAAAAGTCCAAACTATTAAAATATTTTAAAAATCAGTTATGTGGTGAACGCCGTAAAAGAAAAACCGTGCTATTCACCATTTCTTTTAGTCACCTTGTCCTGCCAAAAAATAGGATAGGACTGTTGGATTATGGTCTGGATGTTTCATAAAATGCGCACTGCATGCAGTTTTTCTGGCTTTTCTTTTTTTTTTTTCGTGGTATCGAGTATCGCAATACTTTTTGATGGTATCAAAACCGAATTAAAATTTTGGGATCGAAACAACCCTAGTGTATACAGTATAATCTGTATGTACAATATAATCTGTATTTCATTCATTTAAATTTCTGTTTATTCCAAAAACATATTGATAGGGAATCTACATTGTGAGCCCCAGTGGAGATAGTGAGTAATAATGTCTGTAAAGTGCTGTAGAATTTGTCAACGCTATATAAGTAAGTAAAATAAATACATTTTGGGCTTTGAAGACGGTGGTCCTATCAGTAATTCACAGCCATCTCTGTATACACAGTCATAGGAGGAAGGCTTTCAATCCGTGATAGGACCACCTACTTGACTTCAAAGCCCAGAATGAGGACAAATTTAAATGATTAAAGTGTAACTGCCGTTTCATTTTTTTTTATACCCTAATGGTATAGTACACCCTGCTGTATAAGTGATTTTGTGCTTTCAAAATGAATCATTTTCAGTTTTACCTGATAACTCCCACAAATGTGTGCTACTTTCCTATTCTGTAGCCCTCTTCTCACAGCCTTGTCATGTACAGACCATCTCCTCTGTATTATAAACGAGAGGGGCAGAACACTGGGAGGAGGAGCACAGCCCTGAGTGCCTGGGCTCCGGCAGAAAGTGGAGGGCTGTTTTAGATGGTGATATCTCCTGAATGGTAGCAGAAACATGCAACTGGTCTTGTTTGAAAGAATGACAGCTAAGTCCAAGCAACAGAGGAGAAATCACTGTTAGATATCGAGTTGGGAATAATCGCGGGTAAAATCTGCTTTTATTTTCAGCTTCATTCACAGCATTGCGATTTCTATCAGTGAAATCTTCCCCTGTACTGAACATATTTGCTGTTATTCTGGTATTGCCTGAAAGCTTGGAATGTCAGCTTTCAGTCAATACATATTCAAACCAGAGATCTGAGCAGCTAAAGCAGCCTCCCTCCTGTCGGCAGTGTCAAGGAGAATGAGAGAGCAGCTGCAGAGCTGACAGGTGACTATTAAGAGGCTAAAACAAATGCTCACTTATTTCATGCAATTGCAGGGTTTGTCTTTGGCTAGCTGTATGTGAGAGGATACACACTGCTCTGGGTTAAAGGGGTATTCTCAGCTCGCTTATTCAGCCTTCCCTGCAGTCACTCTGCTGTTCACTTCCTGCTTTTCTGCAGATAAGGCTGGGCGGGCTTAGGCAGCTAGCGTGAAGGCCGGCCACACCTCCTAATGACATCACACTGAGAGCTGAGTCCTGCATGCTAGTTCATGTGAAGAGAATGAGTCATCGGTCTGGCAGCCTGGAGTGTTTGTGAGGCCCCTCCCCCTGCTGGGGAATCATCAGAGAGCTGTGATAAGTGAGCTCAGTGTACAGTAACATGATCTGTCCTGCAGTCTAAGGGTCCGCATTCATTCCGCAATTTGCAGACCCATTCACTTTCAATGGAATTTAATTGCGGACCAGAAAATACATTTTCACACATCCCTAAGTGTTTTGCGGATCTGTAAATTGCAAATCCGCAAAACACGGACACCTGCAATGTGCGATCCACAATTTGCGGACCGCACATCACAGACACTATAATAGAAAATGCCTTTTCTGGTCCGCTATTGCGCAAAAGAATAGGACATGTTCTATTTTTTTTCAGGAACGGAATTGCGGATCCCGAAAAAACTGATGCGGATCCCAGAAATTCGGATTCGCATCAGTTCCAGCCCCATTGAAAGTGAATGGGTCTGCAAATTGCGGAATTGTCTTCATCTCTACTACCAGCACCGAGTTTGAATCCCTTCAAATACAGCTCTGCTACATCTGTCTTCATCTCTACAACCAGCACTGAGTTTGAATCACTTCAAATACAGCTCTGCTACATCTGTCTTCATCTCTACTACCAGCACTGAGTTTGAATCACTTCAAATACAGCTCTGCTACATCTGTCTTCAACTACCAGCACTGAGTTTGAATCACTTCAAATACAGCTCTGCTACATCTGTCGTCTCTGAACCGCTTCTTATACAGCTCTGCTACATCTGTCTTCCTCTCTACAACCAGCACTGAGTTTGAATCACTTCAAATACAGCTCTGCTACATCTGTCTTCATCTCTTCTACCAGCACTAAGTTTGAATCACTTCAAATACAGCTCTGCTACTTCACTTCCAGTCAACAACGCCTCTCACATTTTTTCTAGTTTCCCTAGGAACCAGTAAATGTATAAAGATAATGTCACAGTTGCTCTCCTATCCCATGCTTCTGGATTGAGGTGCTTTATCCTGGGCACACCCACCGCCCCAATATTGAGTAAACTAGTATAAATAGTACGGAAGGCACTCTGTCCTTTGGTGTGGCATGGAAAGGACAATATGATATAGTCAATGTTAAATTTATTATTAATAAAATGTAAAAATAAAAAACTAATATTACACTAAAATAATATACCTTTTTACCTAAATCTCGCAATCGTTCTGCATTGTCCAAACATGATTTCTACGTAGATTAATAGCTACATAAATTAATAAATATAATCAGATCCTACTCAATACATCAATTTGCATATCAAATTGTCTTTGCATATCAAATTGTTTGTTAGCATGAAACTAAACACCATATAAATGTTAAATATAGCGTTAACAATTTAGCTCTAGAAGCATATAATATAAAAATGAAAAAGTTAAAAATTATATAAAAAATAACATCCTCCTTAGGAATGATTATAGCAGCATATCCTATTCAGTAAAGGATGTTGCAAGATGGTAGGTTGCTAATGGAGAAAATTCCTCCAGGTAATTATATCAGCATACCAAATTTCATATAGAGAACTATGGCGGCATACTCAATTCCATATAGATGACTTTATAGTGTAATGGGTTGTTTAAGAGAAAAAAAAAAATCCTCCTTATAAATGATTATGGTAGCATACCAAATTTCATGTAAATGGTTATAGCAGCATAAAAAGTTCAATCATAATAGCTTATGTACACTTGTACAAAGTTTTATATAGGTTGTTTGCTATTGAATGGACAAGCGTCCTCTTAGTAGTTTATACCTCTATTGAAGGTTATAAAAATCCATAGTGCGTCAGTATAGCTTGTGTGTCAATATCGTTTGTAGTCGACACTATTTTAAATATTGCGGCTATACTATAATTAATATGCAGTTGTTGTTGTGATATTATGTTACCACTCCAGGGTTCTATATTCAAAGAATATGGTCTCCTCCGGTTCTTATGCCCCGTAATGTTATTGCAGGATTGCAGTGTTATATGGCCGCTATGCTTCTCAAACTCCGCTCTGCTGGTGTCCCTCGTGGTTGGGAGCGGGGCCTTTCGTCAGTTGCTGTCCTGCATTACACGAGCAGTCCGTTATTTCAAAGAAGAGATTTCAACATATTATCCAGGTGTAAAATGTAGGTGTAGATATCCAAAGATAGGAAGCTGCAAATAACCACACTGCTATTCATCAATACCAGTACTGCTACCTTTTATTTGAATGGTCTTTTGGTTCTTCCTATGTATTGTTTTTGACATGGACATTCTAACATATAAATAACATCAGATGAATCGCAGGTTAAATGATCTTTAATTTAAAAAGAAAAATAATTGTGTGTAGAACTGACAGTCATTGTCTTTTTATTGAAATTAACGATTTTGCAGTTACTGTACTTGCCGCATCTGAAAAAAACTTTTAGAGACAGCCAACTGGATTTCATGTCTATTGGTTTCTTCTTAAAAGATGGTGCTACTTTCAGACCAAGGTTAGGATCTCTCGTATATGTAATTTGGGTATTAACCGTTAATAATGGTTCTATAATTTTGTCTCTCAAAAGATGATGCCAATGTTTCTTAATGATTTTTTTCAATTGTTTTTTATATTGAGAGTTGAACTGTAATACACTTGAAAAAATCATTACAAATGGAGACCTTGGATAGTTAAACTGCAGTGTTTAATACCTTTGATCACTTTCATGTTTTAAGGTTATTTATGGCTATGTATTTTGTATAAAGTATATGGTTTGTTGGCACTGGCACAGTGAGGTAAAGAGAACACATAAGTCTGCATTTTTGAAAGACTGTTAGTGCTGGGTTAAGCAGAGCTCCCAGTGTGGACTTAGATTTGCTACAGGTGGCTGAACTGCTACATATATAAAATTACAAGAAAATTTTTATAAAGTTTTGACTCGCTGCTCTAACACGCCAGAGAGATTACATGCAATTTTTCCGACTTCGAACCCCCTTTCTTTCGAGATGTAACTCATCTATAGGTTATTTTCTTCACATTTGATGGAAATGCCCAATTATAAGTTCCGTTTGGCAGGAGGTTTTTGAGCCTATCTCTGGGTATGTGGGCTGAAACTCTCAGGCTTAGGCAGTTTGAGTGAAGGCCGGCCACGCCTCTGTATGACATCAAACTGAGAACTGAGTTCTTACATGCTCGTTCATGTGGAGAGTATGACTCATCAGTCTGGCAGCCTGCAGTGTCTAAAGCCCCTCCCCCTGCTGTGGAATGCTCACTCAGAGAGCTGTGATAAGTGAGCTCTGTGTACAGCAACATGTGGCTGTCCTGCACAGTTTTACACACAATCTCAGTTTGATCTTTTACAAACCCATTCTGTGCAGCAAACACTATAATTCCATATTATACATTAGCTCAAAAGATTTTCTGTCAGTAGACTTATAATGTGTACATTTGATTCCCATGAAACATGACCATCCCCCACCCCCCAGCACTGATGCAGATTTCTTTCTATTACAGCTGTACTACAATTGTGTATTAACCTTACACTATGTATATGTATAGATGCATATATAGCTCAGGAACATGTTTCTTCTCCAGTCTTCTATCATAAGTTTGGATCAAGGGCTTCCTATACAGCTCAGCTACATCTTTATTATACTCTCCCATCATCCTTGAGGTTGACTGTCCGCATATAAAGCTCTGCTACAACTCTTTATTCCACCATCACTGAGGCTGACCATCTGCTTATACAGCTCTGCTACATATACAGTACAGACCAAAAGTTTGGACACACCTTCTCATTCAAAGAGTTTTCTTTATTTTCATGACTATGAAAATTGTAGATTCACACTGAAGGCATCAAAACTATGAATGAACACATGTGGAATTATATACATAACAAAAAAGTGTGAAACAGCTGAAAATGTCATAGTCTAGGTTCTTCAACGTAGCCACTTTTTGCTTTGATTACTGCTTTGCACACTCTTGGCATTATCTTGATGAGCTTCAAGAGGTAGTCATCTCAAATGGTTTTCACTTTACAGGTGTGCCCTGTCAGGTTTAATAAGTGGGATTTCTTGCCTTATAAATGGGGTTGGGACCATCAGTTGTGTTGTGGAGAAGTCAGGTGGATACACAGCTGATAGTCCTACTGAATAGACTGTTAGAATTTGTATTATGGCAAGAAAAACGAGTGGACATCATTACTTTAAGAAATGAAGGTCAGTCAGTCCAAAAAATTGGGAAAACTTTGAAAGTGCAGTCACAAAAACCATCAAGCGCTACAAAGAAACTGGCTCACATGCGGACCGCCCCAGAAAAGGAAGACCAAGAGTCAACTCTGCTGCGGAGGATAAGTTCATCCAAGTCACCAGCCTCAGAAATCGCAGGTTAACAGCATCTCAGATTAGAAACCAGGTCAATGCCACACAGAGTTCTAGCAGCAGACACATCTCTAGAACAACTGTTAAGCGGAGACTGTGTGAATCAGGCTTTCATGGTAGAATATCTGCTAGGAAACCACTGCTAAGGACAGGCAACAAGCAGAAGAGACTTGTTTGGGCTAAAGAACACAAGTAATGGACATTAGACCAGTGGAAATCTGTGCTTTGGTCTGATGAGTCCAAATTTGAGATCTTTTGTTCCAACCACTGTGTCTTTGTGCGATGCAGAAAAGGTGAACGGATGGACTTTACATGCCTGGTTCCCACCGTGAAGCATGGAGGAGGAGGTGTGATGGTGATTTGCTGGTGACACTGTTGGGGATTTATTCAAAATTGAAGGCATACTGAACCAGCATGGCTACCACAGCATCTTGCAGCGGCATGCTATTCCATCCGGTTTGCGTTTAGTTGGACCATCATTTATTTTTCAACAGGACAATGGCTGTGTAAGGGCTATTTGACCATGGAGGAGAGTGATGGGGTGTTGCGCCAGATGACCTGGCCTCCAGAGTCACCGGACCTGAACCAAATCGAGATGGTTTGGGGTGAGCTGGACCGCAGAGTGAAGGCAAAAGGGCCAACAAGTGTTAAGCATTTCTGGGAACTCCTTCAAGACTGTTGAAAGACCATTTCAGGTGACTACCTCTTGAAGCTCATCAAGAGAATGCCAAGAGTGTGCAAAGCAGCAATCAAAGCAAAAGGTGGCTACTTTGAAGAACCTAGAATATGACATATTTTCAGTTGTTTCACACTTTTTTGTTATGTATATAATTCCACATGTGTTAATTCATAGTTTTTATGCCTTCAGTGTGAATCTACAATTTTCATAGTCATGAAAATAAAGAAAACTCTTTGAATGAGAAGGTGTGTCCAAACTTTTGGTCTGTACTGTATATATAGTCAATTCCACACTTGTACTGTTGCTGAACAGCCTCATACAGTTCTAGTTTATCTCTCTCTCTTTCACCATCACTGAGGCTGACCATCCGCTTATACAGCTCTGCTACATATATAATTCCAAACTTGCACTGTTGCTGAACAGCCTCATACAGTTTGAGTTCATCTCTCTCTCTTTCACATCACTGAGGCTGATCATCCGCTTATACAGCTCATCTACATCTATATAGTCAATTCCACACTTGCACTGTTGCTGAACAACTTTTTATACAGCTTTTCTACATCTGTCTCCCCCTCCACCACTAGCATTTTGGATGAAAAGTTTCCTATACAGCTCTCCTACATCTGTCTTCACCACTAGCACTGTGGCTGATCAACTTGTTATACAGCACTGCTACAGCTGTCTCCCCCTCCACCACTAGTATTGTGGATGAATAGCTTCTTTTACAGCCCTTCTACACCTGTCTTCCTCTACACTACCATGACCTCCACTTCATAATGTCCCATGGAGGGACATAGGGGACGCCAATATGGAATGGAGGGACGCTGAGTTTCTTGAATTAGACACCTATAATGAAATATAGTGTACATGAAGACAGATGTAGCAGAGCTGTATAAGAAGATCAACGCACATGAAGATCAAACAGAATTTGAGAAAGAGGGCGTGTCGGAGAAGTATCGGAGGACCAGGACAATTTCAAAATAGGCGAGTATCATTTTTATTTGAATAAATGCACCACCAAATCCACCAACGATTTTAGATTAGATTACAATAATGGAATTCAGGATGAACTCCTTTATGGAATGGAGCAACATAGGGGGAAGACGTTATGGAGTGGAAGAGGGGACGCCATTATAGAATGGAGGGACATAGGGGATGCCATTATAGAATAATGCCCCCATTAGTGCCCCCAGTAAGAATAATGCCCCCATTAGTGCCCCCAGTAAGAATAATGCCTCCAGTTGTGCCCCCAGGAAGAATAATGCCTCCAATTTGCCCCCAGGAAGAATAATGCCCCCATTAGTGCCCCCAAGAAGAATAATGCCTCCAGTTGTGCCCCCAGGAAGAATAATGCCCCCATTAGTGCCCCCAGGGAGAATAATGCCCCCATTAGTGCCCCCAGGGAGAATAATGCCCCCATTAGTGCCCCCAGGAAGAATAATGTCCTCATTAGTGCCCCCAGGAAGAATGATGCCCCCATTAGTGCCCCCAGGAAGAATGATGCCCCCATTAGTGCCCCCAGGAAGAATGATGCCCCCATTAGTGTCCCTAAGAAGAATAATGCCCCCATTAGTGCCCCCGGAAGAATAGTGCCCCTACGAAGAATAATGCCCCCATTAGTGCCCCCCAGTAAGAATAATGCCCCCATTAGTGCCCCCAGTAAGAATGCCTTCAGTTGTGCCCCCAGGAAGAATAATGCCCCCATTAGTTCCCCCCAAAAAGAATACTACCCCATTAGTGCCCCCAGGAAAAATAATGCCCCTTATAGTGCCCCCCCAGTAAGAATAATGCCTCCAATTGTGCCCCCAGGAAGAATAATGCCCCCAAGAAGAAGAATGCCCCGACAGTAAAAATAATGCCCCCATTAGTGCCCCCAGGTAGAATAATGCCCCCAAGAAGAATACTGCCACATTAGTGCCCCAGGAAAAATAATGCCCCCATTAGTGCCCCAGGAAAAATAATGCCCCCATTAGTGCCCCCTCCCCCCTAGTAAGAATAATGCCTCCAGTTGTGCCCCCAGGAAGAATAATTCCCCCATTAGTGCCTCCAAGAAGAATAATGCCCCCATTAGTGTCCCTAAGAAGAATAATACCCCCAAGAAGAATGCCCCATTAGTGTCCCCAGGAAGGATAATGCCCCCATTAGTGCCCCCAAGAAGAATAATGCTCCATTATTGCCCTCAGGAAAAATAATGCCCCATTAGTGCCCCCCCAGTAATGCCCCCAGTAAGAATAATTCCTCTAGTTTTGCCCCCAGGAAGAATGCCCCCATTAGTGCCCCCCCAGTAATGCCCCCAGTAAGAATAATTCCTCTAGTTGTGCCCCCAGGAAGAATAATGCCCCCATTAGTGCCCTCAGGAAGAATAATGCCCTCATTAGTGCCCCCAGGATGAATGATGCCCCCATTAGTGCCCCCAGGAAGAATGATGCCCCCATTAGTGCCCCCAGGAAGAATAATGCCCCGATAAGTGCCCCCAGGAACAATAATGACCCCATTAGTACCCTCCCAGTAAGAATAATGCCTCCAGTTGTGCCCCCCAAAAAATAATGCCCCTTGATTGATAATATTAATAAATCTTTGGTAGAATTGGTGGGGCATTTACAAATAATACTTGCCCATTTCCTCCGCTGGCTGTTCCAATGACGTCCGACTCTTCTCTTCATCCACCAAAGTGTTCGGGCGCCCGCGTGCAGAAGTATATTCCTTTGTTTAGAGCCGCGGCACGAAGTAAACTTGATCTGCGCATGAGTGGCCGCCCAACGTGCGCGCTCACAGCATGTAATACAGGCTGGCCACTGGATCACCAGGGTAAGCGGTGCGCAGGCGCGGCCCATGGATGCGGCCGCCGATCAGTGGCCGTATCCTTGGGCAGAGACTATAAACAATTCAATTGGATTTTTCAATTTTATTAAAAAACTAGATGATTTAGAAAATGCATTATATTTAGGAAAAGGCTGGGGGGGGGGGGGGAAATAAAACTTGATTACAGATTCTCTTTTACTTTGTAGTTATTATCCATGGGCAAAATACTACCAAGCATGTGGACAGATACCTTTTTTTATTTATCCCCCCCCCCCCCCCCCCCTCTCCATGTTTATTGATATAGAAGCTACAGTTTGGATTCAACCTCCATGTTTATATCATGATAACTTACAGCATGTACTTGTTTTCTATTCTTTGTAATATTGTTCATTACATGCCCTAATAAAATAATATTAAATACAATGAAAGTGTTTGAAGACTTTCAGAATGCATTTGAAATTTTTACAGATGTGGTCTGATTAGAACACTGGGTCTTGCCACAAGAGAGCGGAAAAGGGTGTCCACTGCTGCCCCTTGATGAGAGATCTTTGACTGCTAGACATGCCTCTATGATGCATTTAAAGACATTTTGCCCAGTTGACAGACTTTGTAAGGGGGCACATCTTTGGACGGAGAGAAGCAAGATCGTTGTTTTGCCGTCTGTCATTCTGACCTAGCTGTTAGGAGGTGTTGGAAGCAATGCTCACATGAGGTCACGCACACATGGAGAACAGACTCTAGATGGTCTAGACCAGTGTTTCCCAACCAGTGTGCCTCCAGCTGTTGCAAAACTACAACCCCCAGCATGCCCGCAAAGACAAAGGCTTTCCGGGCATGCTGGGAGTTGTAGTTTTGCAACAGCTGGAGGCACACTGGTTGGGAAACACTGGTCTAGACAGACCACCACTAAAGAGGATCATTTAATCCACTGACAAGCCAAAGCAAATCACCCGAAAAAAGAAACCGAGCCAAGAGCTCCCATTCAAGTGCATTTAGCCAAAGATGTCATGGCCAGGAAAACTGCTGTATTAGCCTACTAAAGGAATGCTGTGGCCATTACGGTGGTATAATTCCAGAGTCTCAGCCAATTGAGTGCTTCCTTAGGTGAGCTGAAGAGCTGCACTATTCCCAATGTCACTACTTGAAGCCTTGCAGGGTACAACATAGAGTAGGAGATTGGTCATGTAACCTCCGTTTGATATCCGCTAATTGCACCCTCCGTTTCTGGACTTCAGGGGAGTAGTCTGGTAAAAATGAATGGAGTCATTTATCAAACTGGTGTAAAATAGAATTTGCTTGGTTGCCCATAGCAACCAATCAGATTACACTTTTCATTTTTGACATCTCCTTTGGAAAATGAAAGGTGAAATCTGATTGGTTGCTGTGGGCAACTAAGCCAGTACTACTTTACACCAGTTTGATAAATTACCCCATAAATCCTAGTTCCGTTCTGTGTAACATCCTGTTTTCCCTGGCAATACGGAGTATAATGTTTTGATCTTTGTAGTGTAGCAACTTAATTAGAACCGGTCTGAGGGGAACTACCGCCGTGGCCTTAGGGGGTGGGTTGGCTCTGTGCCCTATCCACTGTATATAAAGGTGTTTTATTTTGCCCCTCCAAATACATCCTTGAGCAAAGTCTCAAAACATTCAGATGGGTTCTGGCCCTCAATCTTATTTGGTATGCCCAACACCCAGATGTTGTTCCAGTGGAGCTGGTTTCCCAGATAATCTGCTTTTGCCTGTAATGCTGCTCTCTGAGTGCTTTTGTGAAGCATGAGCTAGAGGGGCCATTTGATCATCCAAAGTTCACATACAATACTAGATTACAACCATGCGCGCAATGATATTCTGCATGTCATGGCAAATAAACGTTTTAACACTTCCTACTCGTGAAGCAAGCTGTATAAGCGTGGCACTGCAGTGTTTAACCACCCCAAACACATCAGCTACCGTGAGTTCAAATCCCTGTAAAGCTCCCCCCCCCCACATTGAGGGTGTCTATGCCTTTAGCGGATACCACATCTGCGGGTTCCAGGCCAGTTGCATGTTCTAATTTAGGTGGTGAGGACACAGTCTTCCTTCGCCCTCGAGGGGGGAGAGCATAGCATATTTTTGGGAGCTGCGCAGCTATTTCCCTTTGCTCGTTCTCTTCCTTAATGTGTGCGCTTACTTGTATTTTGGCGTCATCTTGACCATGCGGCTCAGGCCGTATCCATTTTCAATTTGTTAGCTGTTTAGAAGAACTGAGGCTGAACTCGGACAAAACTCGGAGGTGTTGGTAGTAGGTGGGCCTCACATGGTGGATAAAGTCCAAAAGTCCTCACACTTCAAACTAGCAATTGGGGGGATACCATGCAATATAAAGACTCTGTGCGAAACCTGGGGGTGATCCTGGATGGAAAGCTAACACTCAGACAGCACGCATCAGCGGTCGTCAAATCCTCTTTCTTCCATCTGAGAAATATAGCGAGAATTAAACACCTTATTCCAGCAAAAGACCTGCCTACACTAATTCATACATTTGTATCCTCCCCCCTGGACTACTGCAATGCCCTATTCATCGGATCCCCGGATAAAGTTCTGTGCCCATTACAACTAGTACAGAATGCAGCAGCCAGACTCCTAGCCAATGCCCCACCTGGCTCACACATCTCCCCAGTACTGCAAACTCTTCACTGGTTGCCAATAAAATGGAGAATTCATGTTAAGATCTGCCTGATGACATTTAGGCACTAAACCACAGGGGACCCAAGTACATAGCCCCTATACGGCCCCTCCGTTCCACCAATAAGATGAATTTGATTATTCCCAGGATCTACTTAAAGGGGTTGTCCCACTTTGCTTTTTCAATCTTACCAGCAGTAAATGTCCTGATAACTTCCTGGTTTGGCTCAGGCAGTTGAGTGAAGGCCGGCCACGCCTCCTCATGACTCACCCTGAGAGCTCAGTCCTTGCATGCTCGTTCATGTGGATGAGTCATCAGTTTGGCAGCCTGCAGAGTATGTAAAGCCCATCCCCCTGCTGGGGAATCACTCAGTGACCACTGACCAATGCTAGTGAACTAATGTAGTAACTTGTGGCTGTCCTGCATTCTAATACACTTTTACACATAAAACCTGTGTTACAAACCCATTCTGTGCAGCAAAAACAATAAATCACTACAGCCCAAATGCATGTTAGCTAGTAGCCATATGATCTGTGCTAGATATAGATAGACATATTCACTGACTTATTACCCAGCTTTCCCGGTGTACAATATTATCACTGACTTATTACCCAGAAATGAAAAATAGCCAGCAGCACTCCAAATCAATTCAAAAGTTGATGATTTATTGGACCCAAAATCAGGCGACGTTTCAACAGCTTGTTGCTGTCTTTATCAAGCACGTTGAAACGTCGCCTGATTTTGGGTCCAATAAATCATCAACTTTTGAATTGATTTGGAGTGCTGCTGGCTATTTTTCATTTCTAGTACATTGGACCAAGGTGCTGGTCCACACTGGCCGGACGTGCACCCCCTGCTTATACAGTGTGCTGCTTCCTCACTTTCTTCAAATTGACTTATTACCCAGCTTTCCCTGTGTACAATATTATTACAGACTTATTACCCAGCTTTCCCGTGTACACCGGGAAAGCTGGGTAATAAGTCTGTAATAATATTGTACACCGGGAAAGCTGGGTAATAAGTCAGTGATAATATCAGACATCGGGAAAGCTGGGTAATAAGTCAGTGATAATATTGTACACCGGGAAAGCTGGGTAGTAAGTCAGTGATAATATCATACATCGGGAAAGCTGGGTAATAAGTCAGTGATAATATTGTACACCGGGAAAGCTGGGTAATAAGTCTGTAATAAAATTGTACACCGGTAAAGCTGGGTAATAAGTCAGTGATAATATCTGATACCGGGAAAGCTGAGTAATAAGTCAGTGATAATATCTGATACCGGGAAAGCTGGGTAATAAGTCAGTGATAATATTGTACACCGGGAAAGCTGGGTAATAAGTCTGTAATAATATTGTACACCGGGAAAGCTGGGTAATAAGTCAGTGATAATATCTAATACCGGGAAAGCTGGGTAATAAGTCAGCGATAATATCTGATACCGGGAAAGCTGGGTAATAAGTCTTATAGACTTATTACCCAGCTTTCCCGGTATCAGATATTAAGTCAGCGATAATATCTGATACCGGGAAAGCTGGGTAATAAGTCTTATAGACTTATTACCCAGCTTTCCCGGTGTCTGATATTATCACTGGGGGGGGGGGGGGCATCTGTGGATGGCACTTATGGGGGGGTGCATCTGTGGATAGCACTTATGGGGGGGGGGGCATCTGTGGATAGCACTTATGGGGGGGGGCATCTGTGGATTGCCGCCTGGACTCCTTCTGGGCACGGTTGCTATGACGCCGTGCGCTCCCTCCTGCCGCCAGAATACAGTGATACTCTCTTATAGATCATAGCAGTGTATCACTGTATTCCGGCGGCAGGAGGGAGCGAACGGCGTCCTCGGTTGCTATGACGCCGTGTGCTCCCTCCTGCTGCCAGAAAACATTAATACATTGCTATGATCGGGCGCCCGCGCATGCGCAAAACTATGCGACGTGCGCGATCACAGTGTGAGTGAGAGGCCGGCTGTAGGATTGCAATAGTTACCAGTGCGCAGGTGCGGCATGGATGCGGCCGGCGAGATGTGACCGTATCCATGGGATACCAGCACAAACAAAGGGGAGTGAAAGGAGCATTTTTAGGCTGAATGCCATGTTTTTTTTAATTACATGTATTAGAAGAAATGTTCAGTGGGGGGCAATGATTTAATGTAACCCTATTTAATTAAGTGGGACAACCCCTTTAAAATCATTTGGTGTACAGGCATTTTCCTATGCATCCCCTACTCTGTGGAACTCACTCCCACAATCCGTGCGAGAGGCCCCTTCTGTGGACAGCTTTAAGATAAGGCTAAAAACCCACCTCTTTTCCCGAGCCTTTGAGACTGCAGAATGCAGGGTCACAGCGCTTTAAGTCCCCATGGAGAAAAACGCTATAAAGATATCATTGTTATTATTATTATTAACCCATGGTTGCAGTTTTTGGGGGCAAGATTAGACTAATCTAACCTTGTCCCAAAAACAGCAACCATGGGTTCTTCTCTATGCAAGAAAAAAAAGATGGTATTATTGCCCCAGTTTTCTACACACATCCTCTTTGTGAAACCTGCTGGTTGTGTAATTGATAATGTCCCATGGTCCATGCTACATATTTGGCATTCTGCTTCATCTAAAGGGCTACTTTCACACTTGCTTTTGGTGTGGATCCGTCATGGATCTGCACAGATGGAACCGTTCAGATAATACAAACGTCTGCATCCGTTCAGAACGGATCTGTTTGTATTATCTTTAACATAGCCAAGACGGATCCATCTTGAACACAATTGAAAGTCAATGGAGGACGGATCCGTTATCTATTGTGCCAGATTGTGTCATAGAAAACTGATCCGTCCCCATTGACTTAAATTGTGTGTCAGGACGGATCTGTTTGGCTCAGTTTTGTCAGACTGACACCAAAACGCTGCAAGCAGAATGGAGACGGAATGGAGGCAAACTGATGCATTCTGTGCAGATCCTTTTCCATTCAGAAAGCATTAGGGAAAAACTGATCCGTGTTTGGACAGCTTGTGAGAGCGCTGAAGGGCTCTCACAAACGGAAAGCCAAAACGCCAGTGTGAAAGTAGCCTAAAGTGTAGGCAAGGTAGCGCAATCCACTACTCACTATGAAACTCCCAGTGTAGCAGGCACTGCAGGCTGGCCATTCACTCACTTCCTCACGCGCATGCTCCTCTCACTTTATTAATAAAGCAGGCGGAGCACGACAAAGTGAGTGACTGGCCAGCCTGCTGTGCCTGCTATTACGGGAGTGCGTAGTGGGTTGCGTTATCTTGCCTACACTTTACATATGGATTGGCCACACTTTACATATGAATACTGGTGTGAGAGGGGCCCGGTGTGACTGCGGCAGGCCCTGCCGTGAGTTGCCGGCCTCCAGCCCCTCCTTCATGCTGATGCATCTCAGGCCTCGCTGTGCAGCATCGCGGCCGGCGATGTATCAGTGTTAGCAGAGTAAAAATGGCAGCATTCACCACATAAGATGCACTGGCATTTTCCCCCCACTTTTGGGGGGGAAATTGTCTCTTATGGGGCGAAAAATACAGTAGGTCCGTTCTCATCTGGGGATGAGCGTGAAAATGTGGGTATTATCATGTTGTTGCTTAAAGGGGACTCTCACTCTTGGACTTTATCTACCGACCGGATCACAGTCCCTCCGGTCAGTAGATACATTTTTCAGAGGGCTAGATCTCATCTACGATTACCCGGATCGGATCTCCCTGGCCAAAACCAAGTTACATGGTTTACGGCAGGGATACCGTTCTGGGGAGATCTACTGCGCTGAATTTAGGAGATGGGCTATGGATACAGAGTAGAATCATCCAACTATTTGTAGCCAATTCAGTCAGAGATTGTCACGTTGGGGGAAACCCCCCACCGTGCGGTGTCAAATGGTAAAAGGGAATCAGCCTGGCCAAAAGGAGTAATAAGGGAGCCGGTCACCTCCTACAGCGTCCCTAATCCTCTCCCTGACTCACCCCGATGGTAGGACGACTCATACTCAGGATTCCTAGAGACCAAGGAGCAGGGAAGAGATCACCTGTTCATCCCAGTAATGGAGGAACAGGAGTCTCTATCTGAGGCCAGGCTGCAAGGAGAGGGGAACACATACAGCATAAGGAGATGGCAGGTAAGCGAAACCAATAACACACTTACCTGCAACAGACACACTGACTGGAACCCGTGCACTAGTGCTGCTGTCCACACCAACATTAAAGGACACAGCACACATCACAAACCACACAGGAACCCAGGACACCCATAGCTGCAATAAACATAGACAGGGGAATGTCTAGTAAACATGCTGGACACCAAACACCACCAGACATGTAACACCAAACTAGACATACAAACACCCTGAACATAACCCACTCCATACAAATAGGGACAGGAAGGGAAGGAGACACCGGGATAACATTGATGACCACAAGTGTGGCCCTCAGTGGACAGATGGAACACCCTGGACTGGAGCAGAGCTCCAGCACCAACAACAGCTGAAGTACAACTGAATCCAGCCAGGAAACCGCACAAGATATAAGCCAAGTGACCACACCAAGTCAGGGAGTTAAGCCTTGCAGCACCAGACAGAGGGAGGCTACAATTATAAGGGGAAGTGCACACGCAAGCATACCAAACACGTAACCACCGGCAACAGCATGCAAGGCAACCATGTCACGGCAATCACCCAGTAGGCCGAGACACTGCCACCGCATGCTCTCACAGCAACACGTTGCCGTGGGCAACCGCAAGTGTGGCAACAGTGTCACAGCATACACCATAGGCAGTGACAGGGATTATCTGGGAGGTTAAAGGACGCATTTGCCTTTTGCAAAAATCCTGAGTCATTGAAAGCAGCTATGTCCCTTGCTGTACGTATAGATAGACGTTTGAGAGATAGTTCGTCCTGAGAGTGAGGGAACTTAGATCTATCATATAAAGTGGCTGCTTCCTCTGACACCTTGGGTGGAGAGACTCCTGAGTTTGTCTGGTGACGAACCAATGCAATTAGGGGGAGCTACCTGTGGGCCTGCTTGCAAGAGTGTTAGTCCTAATAAGGGAGTATGTTTGTTTTTTTTCCAGTGAAAAAAGGGGACGTTTAATTCCCATCTTACCTGGTGGTTTGGGTGGGGAGTTGGAGGACTTACTTATTTCATGTACTGGTAGTACCCGATTTCTCCTGTCTGCCGAGGTGGCGCTAGAGTACAAAACTGTGGGAATTGAGGTGTTTATTGAAAGTGGGGCAGGGGGTTGATTCAGAAAAGATCCTGTCTGATATTGTTTGAAGGGGTAGTTATAGCCACCCTATATCCTGACCTTGAGGCAATGGTGTTAGAGGCATCGGATTCTTGTCCACCAATGAAGTTGTTTGTATCTTCTGAATTACGTCAGAAGGTGTTTGAGGAACATCACTGTACAGTTCTCACAGGATACCCTGGGGGCAGATCCACTGTCTATCTCCTCTCTCGTAGATTCTGGTGGCCTGCGTAAGTGTGTTGAGGACTATGTATCTGCTTGCAGTATTTGTGCACGTGCTAAGGTGACACATACTTGGCCTTCCGGATCTTTGCTTCCGTTGCCTATCCCGTCCCGACCTTGGACTCATTTATCCATGGTTTGTATCACAGAATTGCTTAATTCTTCAGGGAAACCTGTGATTTTGGTGGTTGTTGATCCCTTTAGTAAGATAGTGCACTTTATAGCATTGCCAGGTCTACCTAATGCTAAAACTCTGGCACAAGTGTTTGTCGATTACATTGTGAAATTACATGGCATACTTTCTGATGTAGTGTATGATAGGGGGACTCTGCAATTTCTGGACGGCGTTCTGTACCCATCTGGGTGTACAATTGTCCTTCTCTCCGGCCTTTCATCCTCAGTCGAACTGACAGACTGAAGGCACTAATTAGAATCTGTATATTCATTTGAGATGTTTTGTCTCTGAGAACCAGGAGGGGTGTTCTTCATTCTTTTTTCTTTGGCCGAGTTTGTCATAAATAACCATAGACTGGAGTCCACTGATAAATCTACGTTTTTTGGGGCATATAGGTTCCTATCATCAATTTGGCACGTTTCTAGTACAGCGACTTCTGATATACCTGACGAGGAACAATTTTCCTTTTCTTTGTCTTCTATTTGGCGAAAAATTCTAAATCTGAAAAAAATGGGCAACAAGTATAAACGTATGGCTGACGAGAGTTATGAATGGTCCAGACCTGAGAGTGGGTGATTCTGTGTGGCTGTCCACAAGAAACATTAGGTTTAAAGTACCTTCTTGCAAGTTGGGTCCAAGGTTTATTGGTCCATATAGTATCACTACCATTATTAACCCAGTAGCCTTTCGTCTTGATTTTCCTCAGTCTTTGAAGATTCATAATGTGTTCCATAAGTCATTGTTGAAGAGAGCTGTTGAAATGTCCTCCTTGCCTCCAGCTCCTGTCATGATGGACGGTAATCTGGAATATCAGATCGCAAGGATAGTTGACTTCGGTATTCTCCGTAGATCCCTCCAGGATCTCGTTCACTGGAGGGGTTACGGACCAGAGAAGAGGATGTGGGTTCCAGTGGCCGACGTTAATACTAGTCGTCTGGTGAAAGCCTTTTACAGAGTTCATCCAGATAATGTCTGTTCTGGGTGCTGTCACGGTCTCCTGTGATGGGTCAGAAGTTCTAAGAGACTGGCTGCACATGATGTGATCTGACAGCTTCTTTTGATTTCACTTGTTTCTGTGTTGTTGCTGGGTATGACCACACCTCTGTTCTCAGGTGTAGCTTAAGTGGTCATTCTAATTTCTCTATTTAGACTGGCCTCACCCCTCATGCTATGCAGTTGATAGCTCCTTTTTGGGTGTTGGAATTTCTGGTGTTGGTTCTCCTCTGAGTTCCTGCTAATCCACATACTTTGGAGTTAAGTGTCTTTCTTTTATTTCTTGTTTGTTGTTTCCCCCTACCTTTTGGTGTTAGGCCTGAGGGAGTCTTCTGTTCCTTCAGCTGGGAAGGAACAGAGCCTCTCTTTTCCTGACAGCGTGTGAACATTCCTACCATCAAGTTCTATTCATACTTATAGTAGTCAGGGCTCGGTTTAGGGATTCACTAGGTGGTGAATCCCTCTTGTGGTCGGTGTGGAGTTATCTACCCACACCATGCCGTGACACATTAATTTTGAATCCCTTCATTATTATATATTTATGATAATTTTAATGTTTTTTTTAAGTTTTTTTAAAGGGGGATATTGTATTCTTTGAATTTAAAATAAATGTAATGAAATAAAAAATCACACCTGAAGATGAAAGACATGAAAGGTGTGCATAAACCTTTTAATCCTGGGAGTTAAAATACGTTTCATTGTATTAAGATGGATATGACATACAAATGCTCAGCTTTTTGGAGATGTAAGCCTACAGAAAGCTTTGTCTTGATTGCTATGAAGCAACTGTTGTCTGTAGTATACAGTGGATATAAAAAGTCTACACACCCTTGTTAAAATGTAATGTTTCTGTTTTTCCACCTTTAATGTGACCTATAAACTGTACAACTCAATTGAAAAGCAAACTGAAATCTTCTAGGTAGAGGGAAGAAAAAAATAAAAATAAAATATGGTTGGATAATTATCCACACCCTTAAACTAATACTTTGTTGAAGCTCCTTTTGATTTTATTACAGCACTCAGTCTTTTTGGGTATGAGTCTCTCAGCATGGCGCATTTTGATTTGGCAAGATTTGCCCACTCTTTGCAAAACCACTCCAAATTTGTCAGATTGTGAGGGCATCTGCTGTGCACAGCCCTCTTCAGATCACCCCACAGATTTTCAATCTGATTCAGGTCTGGGCTCTGGGTGTGCCATTCCAAAACTTCATCTTCTGGTGAAGCCATTCCTTTGTTGATTTGGATGTATGCTTTGGGTCGTTGTCATGCTGAAAGATTCATTATCAGCTTTCTAGCAGAAGCCTGAAGGTTTTGTGCCAATATTGACTAGTATTTAGTAGTAGTAGACTTTTTATATCCACTGTACATTGTAAAAAAAAACAGGCCACCTCCAGCTTTTAGCTTCCAATATCCCTTTTTGTAGTAGGGAATTTTAAAGAGGTTTTGTGCCAATATTGACTAGTATTTAGTAGTAGTAGACTTTTTATATCCACTGTACATTGTTGTAAAAAAAAACAGGCCACCTCCAGCTTTTAGCTTCCAATATCCCTTTTTGTAGTAGGGAATTTTAAAGAGGTTATCTGACTATTTGTAACTGATGACCTATCCTCTGGACCTATCCTTACACGTGAATGGGGCTGAACTGCAACTAAGCTACATGACCAGTGGTCAGATATAATTGGCCTAGTGTAAGCGCTAAGAAACCCCAGGAGTTCTGGTGCTTTCTCAAACAGTTGATCGGCAGTGGTCCCAGTTGTTGGTCCCCGCCACCCAAGCAGATACTGATGACTAGGCATGAGCAAATCAAGCTTCGGATGGTATATCTGATGTCGATTCATTCCAAAACAATGTTGTTAATGCTGTTTCCGTAGAAAATTAAAATGTATTGGCTCCATGTAGCATTAACAGTAAAGTTTTTGAACAAATTGACTTAAAATATGTGATCTGAAGCTTGATTCGCTGAAGCCTATTGATGACCTATCCAGAGTTACAGGTCTTCAGTTACAGAGTCAAATAATCCCTTTCAAATATTTCAGTTTTTGGATATATGTGTAAAGAGCGGATAGAATATTGCTGACATGTTGTTCTCTAATATTTTTAGAGGATTGCTTTGAATCCACCAAAACTGCAATGCTGCATTTGGGAATTGAACCTTCCACACAGAATAAAATATTTAAGGTCAGTGAGTTATGCATGTACTTGCTTATTTAAAAAGGGTGGCCCACATACAATATTTTTTACTCATCCAAAGAATAGGTAATAAGTGTATGATTGTTGGAGGTCTGGCTGCTGAGACCCCCACCGGTCATGAAAACGGGCGTCCTTGATTTCCCTCTGTGAATGGATTGGTAGCACACATGTATGACCACAACCTTATTCATAGTCTATAGAACTACAGAGTATAGCGCTCAGTTATCTTAAAAGGGTTGTCCGGTTAATTACCTATACTCTATATGACTTTGGCAGGGTCCTATTCCCGCCAATCAGTTTGAAGAGAAGGCAACACTCGTACAGGTGTAATTACAAATATGTTGTCCTCATTCACTTCTTTGGGACGGCGCTCAAGTATTCACCAGAGCATGCCATCCAATGGAAGTGAATAGGGACGCCATACTTGTAATTACACCTGCTGACCACTGCAGTTGCTGCAATCGGCAGATAAAAAGGGAGTGCTCGTATGAGTGCTGCCTTATCTACAAGCAACTGATCGGCCGTGGTTTCAGGAGTCAGACTCCCTGAGTATAGGTCATCCTTATTAAAAAAAAAAAAAAAAAAAACAGACACCCATTTGAGCAGTCCCCACAGAAGTGAACTGGGAAATGGTCACACATGTACATTACTGCCTTTTTCACACAATATCCTTGAGGAACCCCCTTTCCTTTGATTGATTAGGGTTGCAGCAGTTTAACCCCCAGCAATCGTCTATTTTATCTCCTAGCTTCTGGGTGTGGAATGTTTGTGGGTCAACTGTTATTTCTCTGTTGTGGTCCAGGTTATTCATTATGATTTTCTGCTTGAACTACTTGACACTTTGAAAGAGATTTCTCACTTAAATTCATAACATTTTGGGATTGCTAAAATATGGATATACACTGCCTGTCCAAAAAAAAGGAGATTGCAGAAACTGCTAAAATTGGGTTAAGAACTGTACAATGCATAATTAAAAACTGGAAGGGTAGTGGGAACCCATGGTATTTGAGGAAGAAATTTGCCGGAAAAAATCCTGAATGATCATGATCGGCTATCACTTAAACGTTTGAAATCAAATCAAAGAAAAGCAACACTAGAACTCGGGTCTATATTTAATAGTGAAAGTAAGAGCATTTCCATACGCACAATGTGAAGAGAACTCAAGGGATTAAATTTGCTAGGGAGCATAAAGATTGGACTCTGGAGCAATGTAAGAAGGTCATGTGGTCTGAGGAGTCCAGATTTACCCTGTTCCAGAGTGATGGGTGCATCAGGGTAAGAAGAGAGGCAGATGAAGTGATGCACCCATCATGCCTAGTGCCTACTGTACAAGCCTGTGGGGGCAGTGCTATGATCTGGGGTTGCTGCAGTTGGTCAGGTCTAGGTTCAGCAACAGTATGTGCTCCATCAGCTGACTACCTGAACATACTGAATGACCAGGTTATTCCATCAATGGATTTTCTCTGATGTCATGGGAATATTACAAGGTGACTATGCCACGATTCATCTGCAAAATTGTGAAAGAGTGGTTCAGGGAGCATAAGACATTATTTTCACACATGGATTGGCCACCACAGAGTCCAGAACTTAACCCTATTAAGAATTTTTGGGATGTGCTGGAGAGGGCTTTGCGCAGCAGTCAGACTCTACCATCATCAATACAAGATCTTCGTGAAAAATTAGTGCAACACTGGATGGAAATAAATCTTGTGACATTGCAGAAGCTTATCAAAACAATGCCACAGCGAATGCGTGCCGTAATCAAAGCTAAAGGTGGTCCAAAGAAATATTAGAGTGTGTGTATTATGGTGGAATGTGCAATTGCTAGGACATTCCTGATTCATAGAATAAAGAAGCCCAAAGTTCAAACGCCTAACAAGTTATACCACCTCTAAGTCATATACCATAACTTACTTTGGTGAGAAAACTCTTAATAATGAAATGTTATTTCATACAATTTTTATTCATTTTTTTGCTGTTTAAGAAATAAAAGTTGTATTTTTATTATTGTTTCAAAGATCTTATCTGGACTTTTGCATATGGGAAACATACAATTTTCTGAATCATTGGATGAAAATCAAGCATGTGAATTGTCACATTTTGCAAAAGGTAAGAATATTTTCTTAAATAAAAATAGCTCCTTTAAAGTAGTTACAGTAGTTTAACCAGCTCCCGACCGCCTAACCCAGGATCGCAAGGTAAACGAGTTGATCTACAGCCTGCCAGCGGCGATTTTTGTTTTTTAACCCCAAAAAGGTATGTTAGACGCTGTTTTGTTAACAGCATCTAATATACCAGCTACCTGGTCCTCTTGTGGTCCCTTTTGCTTGGATCGACCACCAGAGGACTAAGACAGCTCTGTAAGTAGCACCAATCACCACACTACCCCCGTCACTTATTAATCCCTGATCACCCCCATTGTAAGGTCATTGATCACCCCCCTGTCAGGCTCCATTCAGACATCCGTATGTGTTTTGCGGATCCGCAAAACACGGACACCAGCAATGTGCTTTCCGCATTTTGCGGATCCGCACATTGCCAGAACTATATAGAAAATGCCTTTTCTTGTCCGCAATTGCGGACAAGAATAGGAGATGTTCTATAGGCTCTACAAAAAACGCAGTGTTCGCCCGATCAAGCCTGATCTTGTGCGCACACTTGCGTTCAGTCCGCCCCACTGCAATGACAGAATTTTTTTTTTCTGATCACTGCAAAAACACCGTAAAATCACTACAGCGCTATAAAGATCACTTTTGTGGAGTTAGCGGAATTTTTTTTTTTTTTTTTTTTTTAAACATGAAGTCACCATACCCCTCACGGAATCCAAATGCGTAAACATTTTTAGACATTTATATTCCAGACTTCTTCTCACACTTTAGGGCCCCTAAAATGCCAGGGCAGTATAAATACCCCACATGTGACCCCATTTCGGAAAGAAGACACCCCAAGGTATTCCGTGAGGGGCATATTGAATCCATGAAAGATTGAAATTTTTGTCCCAAGTTAGCGGAAAGAGAGACTTTGATTTTTTTATTTATTTTTTCTCACAATTTCCGCTAACTTGTGCCCAAAAAAAATAATTTCTATGAACTCGCCATGGCCCTCATTGAATACCTTGGGGTGTCTTCTTTCCAAAATGGGGTCACATGTGGGGTATTTAAACTGCCCTGGCATTTTAGGGGCTCGAAAGCGTGAGAAGAAGTCTGGAATCCAAATGTCTAAAAATGCCCTCCTAAAAGGAATTTGGGCCCCTTTGCGCATCTAGGCTGCAAAAAAGTGTCACACATGTGGTATCACATGTGGGGTGTCATTTTACATATACCCATGCTGGGGGAGATAAATATCTTGGTCAAATGCCAACTTTGTATAAAAAAAAAATGGGAAAAGTTGTCTTTTGCCAAGATATTTCTCTAACCCAACATGGGTATATGTAAAAAGACACCCCAAAACACATTCCTCAACTTCTCCTGAGTACGGCGATACCACATGTGTGACCCCATTTTGGAAAGAAGACACCCCTAGGTATTTCGTGAGGGGCATGGCGAGTTCATGTAAAATTTTATTTTTTGTCACAAGTTAGTGGAATATGAGACTTTGTAAGAGAAAAATAAAAAATAAAATCATTTTCCGCTAACTTGTGCCAAAAAAAAAATAAAATATTCACGGAATACCTTTGGGTGTCTTCTTTCCAAAATGGGGTCACATGTGAGGTATTTATACTGCCCTGGCATTTTAGAGGCCCTAAAGCGTGAGTCTGGAATCTAAATCCCTAAAAATGCCCTCCTAAAAGATCATTGGAATTTGGGCCCCTTTGCGCAGCTAGGCTGCAAAAAAAAATGGCACACGTGGTATCACCGTACTCATTTTCCGCTAACTTGTGACAAAAAATAAAAACTTCCATGAATATGCCCATCAGCGAATACCTTAGGGTGTCTACTTTCCGAAATGGGGTCATTTGTGGGGTGTTTCTACTGTCTGGGCATTGTAGAACCTCAGGAAACATGCGTGCTCAGAAAGTCGAAGTGTGTAAATTAATTTTTTTGCCCCATAGTTTGTAAACACTATAACTTTTACCCTAACCAATAAATATACACTTATTGCATTTTTTTTTATTAAAGACATGTAGAACAATAAATTTAGAGAAAAATTTAAATAGAAATGTAGTTTTATTCGAAACATTTTACAACAGAAAGTGAAAAGTGTCATTTTTTTTTTGCTAAAATTTCGGTCAATTTTGATTAATATCAAAAAAAGTTAAATGTCAGCAGCAATGAAATACAACCAAATGAAAGCTCTATTAGTGAGACGAAAAGGAGGTAAAATTCATTTGGGTGGTAAGTTGTATGACCGAGCAATAAACCGTGAAAGTATTGTAGTGCAGAATTGTAAAAAGTGGTCTGGTCATTAAGGGAGTTTAAGCTAGGGTGACTGAGGTGGTTAAAGATAAAAATCCTTCTAGATCAGGCATCCTCAAACTGCGGCCCTCCAGCTGTTGCAAGACTACAACTCCCAGCATGCCTGAACAGCCTACAGGTATCAGCCTACAGCAGGAGCTGTTGCAAGACTACAACTCCCAGCATGCCTGAACAGCCTACAGGTATCAGCCTACAGCAGGGCATTGTGGGAGTTGTAGTTTTACAACAGCTGGAGGGCCGCAGTTTAACCACCTCCCGACCGCATAACGCACGGATGCGTCCGGGAGGTGGTTGATTTACTCCTCCTGGACGCATCCGTGCGTCATCTCGCGAGACGCGAGATTTCGGTAACAGCCGGCCCGCGGTTCAAGGAGCATTTAGTCAGCAACCTGCCAGCCAATGATCGCGGCTGGCAGGTTGCTGATTTTTAAAAAAACCAATGACAAGCCGGATAGCAGATCATATTTGTAAATATGATCTGTTATATGGCTGCCCTGCTCCTCTGCTGGTCCTTTTCGTCGGTTGGATCCAGCAGAGAAGCAGGCTACACAGTGAGTACACCAAACACCACATACTAGCCCCAGATCACCCCCCTGAACCCCAATTAACCCTTTGATCACCCCTTTGATCGCCCCTGTCAATCACTAGTGAAAGGAAAAAAGTGATCAGTGCAAACTGTCACTTTTTTTTTTCACTGGTATTGACCGTTAGGTTTTAGGTATAGTTTAGGCCCCTTGGTTAGGTAGTTTAGGGATCAGTTAGCGCCCAGCCTACCGCACCGCAGTCCGTTATTCGCTGATTAGCCTATCTCTAATCAGCATTTATGCTTTTATAATATCTGGAAGTGATCAAAACTGATCAGGGTCAGATCTATAATTGTATTAGTGTCACTTTAGTTCGCCCTCCACCCAAAACGCAGTGTTTGCCCAATCAGGCCTGATCGGTCGCCCACACGTGCGTTCACCCACGCCCGCCCCACCGCAGTGACAAAAAATATATTTTTTTTGATCACTGCACATTCACTTTACACGCGCTGCGGCGATAAAAAAAAATCAGTTTTGATATTTTTTATCAACCGCAGCGGCCTCCGGTACTTCGCTAGCCTCCTATTTGTAAGACAGGCTTGCTTTTATTCTTGGGTAGTCTCAGGGAATGCTCCTAAATTTAGTTGCCCAAATGTCAAACAGGGGGTATTCTTCTGAAGAGGCCTACAGGCTTCTGACCCAGTCGGATGAGAAATGGGAACCCTCATCTGATGAATCTAGCGGGTCAGAATACAAACCTGTAGAAAGCAGTGGCTCTCTGACCCAAAGTTCGGACGAGGAGGCTGAGGTCCCTGATAGCACCCGCGTACCCGGCCCCGTGTCGCTAGACCACAGGATCCGCTTCAAGAGCAGCAGAGTGGGTCTGGTGCTGTCTGATTAGGTTTTGAGGCATACACCAGCAGCGCAGCCCTTCCTGGACCTAGTACCAGCACTGCCGTAGAACATAGTGACCCCATCGCAGCCACCGCAAAGACGTGCCCGTAGAGCCCCTAGAATCCCTGAGGTGCTGGCAAACCCTGATTGGCAGTCCCCCAACTTCAGCCGCACCTGTAGTTCCCCCTTTCACCGCCCAGTCTGGAGTTCGGGGTGAGACAGCTCAGATCGGTTCGGCCCTTGGATTTTTTGAGCTGTTCTTGACTGCGGAGCTCTTAGACTTAGTTGTGGCAGAAACAAATCGGTATGCCACACAATTTATAACCGCTAACCCGGGAAGCTTTTATTCCCAGCCTTTCCAGTGGAAACCAGTCCAAGTTTCCGAAATTAAATTTTTTTGGGGCCTTCTCCTCAACATGGGTCTAACTAAAAAGCATGAATTGCGGTCATATTGGTCCACGAACCCAATTGATCACATGACCATGTTCTCTGCTGCTATGTCCAGGACACGATTTGAGGCCATCCTGCGTTTCCTGCACTTTAGCGACAACACCGCCTCCCGTCCCAGAGGCCACCCTGCTTTTGACCGGCTCCACAAAATTCGGCCCCTCATAGACCATTTCAACCTGAAATTTGCAGATTTGTATACCCCAGAGCAAAACATCTGTGTAGACGAGTCCCTGATACATTTTACTGGGCGCCTTGGCTTCTAACAATACATCCCAAGCAAGCGCGCCCGGTATGGGGTCAAATTGTATAAGCTCTGTGAAAGGGCCACAGGCTATACCCACAAATTTCGTGTCTATGAGGGAAAAGATCAGAACTTGGAGCCGGTCGGTTGCCCTGACTACCTGGGGAGCAGTGGGAAGATAGTCTGGGACTTGGTGTCACCCTTATTCGGCAAGGGGTACCATCTTTATGTGGACAATTTCTACACTAGTGTCTCTCTCTTTAGGCATTTGTTTCTAGAACGGATTGGCGCCTGTGGTACCGCGCGAACTAGTCGCTCGGGCTTCCCCCAACGGCTTGTTAGCACCCGTCTTGCAAGGGGGCAGAGGGCCGCACTGTGTAACGAAGAACTGCTCGCGATGAAATGGAGAGACAAGCGTGACATTTACATGCTCTCCTCCATTCACGCAGACACGACAATCCAAATTGAGCGAGCAACCCGTGTCATTGAAAAGCCCCTCTCAGTCCACGACTATAACCTTCACATGGGAGGGGTGGACTTCAATGACCAGATGTTGTCTCCGTATTTAGTTTCCCGCAGAACCAGACGCTGGTATAAGAAGGTGTCTGTATATTTGATTCAATTGGCTCTGTATAATAGTTTTGTTCTCTACAGTAAGGCTGGGAGAACACGATCCTTCCTCAAATTTCAGGAAGAGATCATCGAGAGCCTCCTGTACCCAGGAGGTTCCGTGGCCCCATCCACCAGTGTAGTTAGCCGTCTACACGAGCAACATTTCCCCAATGTCGTTGCTGGTACCTCAACCCAACCGTCACCCCGAAAAAGATGTCGTGTCTGTAGCAGGAGTGGAATAAGGCGTGACACCCGCTATTTCTGTCCTGACTGTCCTGACCACCCTGCCCTATGCTTAGGGGAGTGTTTCCGGAAGTACCACACACAGGTACACCTAGCATAGGGATCATCTCACCAGGACAGGCACACAGGGCTATTAGGGCCCATTCACTCACAGCTGCTGCAAACGTCTCCTTTCACCTGGGACAAAGTGCATAACGCACTTCGCCACATCTTTGGGCGCTTTGCGCTTTGCACATTGACCCATGGGGAAGGAGAGGTTTGTTCTATAAAGGTTAAAAAAAAAAAAAACACCAGTAAGCAAAAAGGTTAATGTTTAGTTCAAAAAGTTAAAGTTTATATGTTCTGTTCCAAAGTTAAAGAGGACCTTTCATCAATATAATTTTATTTAAATGACCCCCCTACCTAATAGTCCGGCATCCACTGATGTTCCCCCTTTTTTTTTTTTTTCAAATCGACCCCCGAATCTTGAAATAACAGCCTTTTTCTTCTGCTGCAGCGTCTGTCAATCAGACGCTTTTTTGTAGGGGGCGTTGCTCAAGTCTTTTCTTTGCTATTCTCCTTGGCTGAGAGCGCAGCCAATCGCAGCGCTCTCTCTCAGCCAGGGAGAAGGAGCTCAAGTTCTCGCGAGAATCGCGAGAACTTGAGCTACCTAACATCCGGGTTCCAGCGCCATCTTGGATTCCCCTGACGAGGATCGCGGCGGGTGAGGAAGCAGCGCAACGAGCGGCAGGGTAAGTATTAGAATATACCCCTAGACATAAGGGGTATATTCTAATACTTACCCTGCCGCTCGTTGCGCTGCTTCCTCACCCGCCGCGATCCTCGTCAGGGGAATCCAAGATGGCGCTGGAACCCGGATGTTAGGTAGCTCAAGTTCTCGCGATTCTCGCGAGAACTTGAGCTCCTTCTCCCTGGCTGAGAGAGAGCGCTGCGATTGGCTGCGCTCTCAGCCAAGGAGAATAGCAAAGAAAAGACTTGAGCAACGCCCCCTACAAAAAAGCGTCTGATTGACAGACGCTGCAGCAGAAGAAAAAGGCTGTTATTTCAAGATTCGGGGGTCGATTTAAAAAAAAAAAAAAAGGGGGAACATCAGTGGATGCCGGACTATTAGGTAGGGGGGTCATTTAAATAAAATTATATTGATGAAAGGTCCTCTTTAATAAAATTATTGCGTTGCGGCCTGTTTTTTTTTTTTTTTACCTTCCAGGTGGACCAACCGATCGACTAGCTGCAGCACTGATGTGCATTCTGACAGAAGCATTGCGCTGCTGTCAGATTACACACAAGTCGATGTATGCGGCGCTGCAAGACGAGATTTCTACTCTGCAAGTAACAGATACGTTTGCCAAGGCATACGAGCTGAGGAGGAGGCGGCGGCGTTCCTATGCTTTGGCAAACACTTTGTATATAAAAAAATAATAATTCACGGCAATGATTTATTCATCCACATCGATTGATGTGAATGGAGAAATCTGGTTTGCCAGGGCATACGAGCTAAGTGGGTATGGATGTTGGGTGGACGCCTTTCCCCTCCTTTTTTTTTTTTTTGGCAGAGATTTTTTCATCCACATTGATAGATGCGAATGAAGAAATCTGTGCCGTTCATTTTTTTTCTTTCAGCCCAGAGGCTGAACGGAAAAAAAATCTCATTACCTGTATGCTCAATATAAGGAGAATAGCAGAAACTCCTAATGCTGGCCATACATGTAATGATTGCGGAGACCCTCAAATGCCAGGGCAGTACAAACACCACACAACTGACCCCATTTTGGAAAGAAGACACCCCAAGGTATTCGCTGAGGAGCATATTGAGTCCATGAAAGATTGAAATTTTTGTCCCAAGTTAGCGGAAAGTGACAAAAAAACAATTTCCGCTAACTTATCCTAAAAAAAAAAAAAAAATTCTATGAACTCGCCAGGCCCCTCATTGAATACCTTGGGGTGTCTTCTTTCCAAAGTGGGGTCACATGTGGGGTATTTATACTGCCCTGGCTTTTTAGGGGCCCTAAAGCATGAGAAGAAGTCTGGGATCCAAATGTCTAAAAATGCCCTCCTAAAAGGAATTTGGGCCCCTTTGCGCATCTAGGCTGCACAAAAGTGTCACACATGTGGTATCGCCGTACTCAGGAGAAGCTGGGGAATGTGTTTTGGGGTGTCATTTTACATATAACCATGCTGGGTGAGAGAAATATCTTGGCAAAAGACAACTTTTCAAATTTTTTTTATACAAAGTTGGCATTTGACCAAGATATTTATCTCACCCAGCATGGGTATATGTAAAATGACACCCCAAAACACATTCCCCAACTTCTCCTGAGTACGGCGATACCAGATGTGTGACACTTTTTTGCAGCCAAGGTAGGCAAAGGGGCACATATTCCAAAGTGCACCTTTCGGATTTTGCAGGCCATTTTTTACACATTTTGATTTCAAAGTACTTCTCACACATTTGGGCCCCTAAATTGCCAGGGCAGTATAACTACGCCACAAGTGACCCTATTTTGGAAAGAAGACACCCCAAGGTATTCCCTGAGAGGCATGGCGAGTTCCTAGAATTTTTTTATTTTTTGTCGCAAGTTAGTGGAATATGAGACTTTGTAAGAAAAAATTTTTTTTTTTTAAATCATCATTTTCCGCTAACTTGTGACAAAAAATAAAAAGTTCTATGAACTCACTATGCCCATCAGCGAATACCTTAGGGTGTCTACTTTCCGAAATGGGGTCATTTGTGGGGTTTTTCTACTGTTTGGGCATTGTAGAACCTCGGGAAACATGACAGGTGCCCAGAAAGTCAGAGCTGCTTCAAAAAGCGGAAATTCACATTTTTGTACCATAGTTTGTAAACGCTATAATTTTTACCCAAATCATTTTTTTTTTGCCCAAACATTTTTATCAAAGACATGTAGAACAATAAATTTAGCGAAAAATTTATATATGGATGTCGTTATTTTTTGCAAAATTTTACAGCTGAAAGTGAAAAATGTCATTTTTTTGCTAAAAAATCGTTACATTTTTATTAATAACAAAAAAAGTAAAAATGTCAGCAGCAATGAAATACCACCAAATGAAAGCTCTATTAGTGAGAAGAAAAGGAGGTAAAATTCATTTGGGTGGTAAGTTGCATGACCGAGCGATAAACGGTGAAAGTAGTGTAGTGCAGAAGTGTAAAAAGTGGCCTGGTCATTAAGGGGGTTTTAGCTAGCGGCGTTGAAGTGTTTAAGGATGCTTGTTCTAGATAATATAGAACCTACACAGAAAAATGCCAGACCGCTTATACTGATCAAATTCTTTATTACAAAAATCACAATATGTTTGCATGATTAAATACAGACATGATTAAAACAAAGTGCAGGAGATAAAAAACGAGATCACTGGAGGAGATCTACAGCGGATCCGAGTCCATTATTATTCAACATGATTCTCATTCATTAAAGTGCATGTGCAACAAAATGATAGATATAATGCATATAGTAAACGTTGGACAATTACCCATGCGGTTTCTCCTCCAGGATGGCGCCAACCCCAACGCGCGTTTCGGCGTACCTTCGTCTGGGGGTAGCGTCATCACTGGAGGACCCGGATTAAATGCAAATGCTGCCCAATCAGTACATACCATCTATTGCTGGTTAGATGCATCATTGCGATTGCGCCAGAAGTAATCTCCCATGTTAGGCGCCGGCGTTCAGAAAACCATGTGATCCCGGCCGGTCACATGACTTTGCCGCGGTCACATGGTACGGACGCGTCACATAGCCGTGTACAGGCTGTCGCTACCCTGTGACGTCATCCCACATCTTTATACATAATCCAAATCGCAAAAAGATGATCATATAAGTATATTCATATATACGGCAGTCTAGATATACAGCAAATATTATAATTTTCATGAATATAAAAGTAGAGAGGGATAGACAGGTGGCCACCTTCGTTAGACATGAAGAAAATCAAAGATTCAAAACTTTAGGCACAGGGTAGATCACATTATAAGATGGTTGCATATATTTTCTTGGTAATCAATACATAAAGCTGTGTGAGATATAAATTTATACCAGTGATTATAAACATTATTCAACATTAATCAAATAATATATCATATATATGCACCAGTTTATCCAAAAAGACAGCTGGTGCTGGATCCCTATCCTTACCAAACAATAGTGTCTTATAAAGTGCTTAAGTGCATAAAAACAAACAAACGGGGCAATTTCTTCGGGCCCGGAGAATATGCTCAACAGATGAAATTTTCGAGATACAAGCCGATCAACTAAAGGAGAGATTCACTAAGCGTGGGTACAGTCAACGTGTGATCAAGAAGGCCTACAGGAGAGCAAAGACATGCTCTAGACAAAATCTTCTGTTCTCTGGGAATCAAAGGACCAGTGATAGCAGGAAACGTTTTATCACAGGATTTCATGGAAGGTGGATGGAGATGAAAGAGGTCCTGGGGAGATCGTGGCCTGTGTTATTGACTGATCCTATTTTGACAAAGTATCTCGCACCTGTATCCCATGGTAACAGCCAGACGATCTAAAAATTTAAATGATCACCTTGTACGCAGTTTATTTGTGAAGCAGAATCAACCATTGTTTCCGGGAATTGGAAAACCCAAATGGGGCTTTGTCCCATGTGGAAAGTGTATAGCGTGTCCAAACATGGAAAGAGCGACCTCTTTTGATGATTCGACTCATACGAAAACCTTTAAAATAACCCAGTGTCTCTCCTGCACCAGCACAGCAGTCGTATATTACTCAAAATGCCCTTGTCCAAAAATTTATGTGGGTTTGACCACGAGAGAACTAAAGGTGAGAGTACGAGAACACGTTAGGGATATGAGAGCGGCAGCCAGCGAAGAAGACCTGTCTAATTTAAAACCTGTGGCAAGGCATTTTAAGGCATATCACGACTGCAGTCCACTACATAAGTTGCGGGCGATAGACTGTGTTATGAAAAACATCAGGGGTGGTAACATAACCAAAAGATTGGGACAACTCGAATGCAAGTGGATTTGGAAACTAGGTACACTGCATCCGAGCGGTCTCAATGAATCCTCTGGCTTCTCCTCATTTTTATAGTATGGGGTTCACGGGTCTCCACACCCAAAGGGGTTTTTGTATAGTTTTAATGTTATTTTAAGAAATCATGTTTAACCCTTATCTTCTAGGGTCATCGCTGATCGACCGTATATAACTATCTCTTTACAGTACATATCTGAGAGAGATAGGACAATATGAGATAGGCTGTAAAAGAGAAGTTGGGTGGGCAGAGGACAGGTGCTGTTCCATCTTTTCCCTGGTGTAGACTTGGAGAGATGGTCTCTACTCTGATTTGGCATGGGTTAGATCATCATTTTTAGTAAAGTGGCATTATCTATTATATTTTCACTTCTAATGGGTATACTTTCACGTTATAGTTGAGATTACCATTCTGGTATCAATGTCTTAGATAATTTGATCGAAGATATTGATGATATTGATCTCTCTGATGTCATATCTATTTATTTATTATTTTTGGATTTTGTTTGTTTTTATGCACTTAAGCACTTTATAAGACACTATTGTTTGGTAAGGATAGGGATCCAGCACCAGCTGTCTTTTTGGATAAACTGGTGCATATATATGATATATTATTTGATTAATGTTGAATAATGTTTATAATCACTGGTATAAATTTATATCTCACACAGCTTTATGTATTGATTACTAAGAAAATATATGCAACCATCTTATAATGTGATCTACCCTGTGCCTAAAGTTTTGAATCTTTGATTTTCTTCATGTCTAACGAAGGTGGCCACCTGTCTATCCCTCTCTACTTTTATATTCATGAAAATTATAATATTTGCTGTATATCTAGACTGCCGTATATATGAATATACTTATATGATCATCTTTTTGCGATTTGGATTATGTATAAAGATGTGGGATGACGTCACAGGGTCGCGACAGCCTGTACGCGGCTATGTGACGCGTCCGTACCATGTGACCGCGGCAAGGTCATGTGACCGGCCGGGATCACATGGTTTTCTGAACGCCGGCGCCTAACATGGGAGATTACTTCCGGCGCGATCGCAATGATGCATCTAACCAGCAATACATGGTATGTACTGATTGGGCAGCATTTGTATTTAATCTGGGTCCTCCAGTGATGACGCTACCCCCAGACGAAGTACGCCGAAACGCGCGTTGGGGTTGGCGCCATCCTGGAGGAGAAACAGCATGGGTAATTGTCCAACGTTTACTATATGCATTATATCTATCATTTTGTTGCACATGCACTTTAATGAATGAGAATCATGTTGAATAATAATGGACTCGGATCCGCTGTAGATCTCCTCCAGTGATGTAGTTTTTTTATCTCCTGCACTTTGTTTTAATCATGCAAACATATTGTGATTTTTGTAATAAAGAATTTGATCAGTATAAGCGGTCTGGCATTTTTCTGTGTAGGTTCTATATATATATGATAGCTGCCATAGGCTTAATCAATTACTTGGACAAGTAATTATCCCTTGGTTGGGGTGAATATCGGATGTTGTTCTAGATAATGTAGATATTGGAGGAGATGAGGATTGTGCTTGTTCAATTTTTACTGCCACATCCTTTTGTTCTTAGGGAGATTCTCTAAGCCAGGGATTCCCAACCTACGGCCCTCCAACTGTTGCAAAACTACAACTCCCAGCTTGCTCTTGCTCGGGGTAGGCTGTCCAGGCATTTTATGAGTTTTGCAACAACTGGAGGGCTGCAGTTTGGGCATCTCTGCTGTAAGCTGCTTTTAGATGTGTCTGATAGCAGCTTTCTATATTTTCTCTAATTACGATGCACGCAGTCTCGGTGAGGCATGCATGCGCATGAAGGGGTGGGGAGGCCAGGAGATATACAGTTAGCTGATGCTGTATGTTATTTGTGGCTGCATCAGAAGTAAAAGATCAAAAGATTAAAGAGGTTGTACAGTGCTAAGATATTGATGACATATCCTCTGAATAGGTTCTCCTCATTAGATAGGTGGGGGTCTTTCTCCCAGCACCCTTCTATCAGCTTTGAAGGGGGAATGGCGCTCGTGCAAGCACTGCTTTAGCTTCAAAAGTCTCATCTCCTTTGTAGAGGCAGCACCATGTAATTACAACTGCCCATTACCTGCAGATTGGCAAGCGTCCAACTACTTAGTCCCCCCACTGATCGCAAAATTGGGAGCCCATGCTCCACATTTGAATGGAGCGTGTCTGCTATATGTGACTGCCAGAGATAGCGGAGTAGAAATGCTTGACTGTCTTTAACAGCTCAATAGAGCTTGATGGAGCAACAGTGTTCATGTGTGATCGCCACTCCATTCAAACAAGAGATCAAAGACACCGGTTCTCATACAATATTTATTGATCCAGGCCTTGCTGAAAAATCCTTACTTTTTACATTTGACCTACAATATGATTATAAAAACATCCCCTCTATCACGTTTCAAACTCCTTAGGCCGCTTTTAGACTAGCAAGCTGCATACATTCCAGAACTATAAGGGTTACATAGCATCATAAATCAGTATAATGCTGTGCGACCCTGTCAGTACATGAAGTTCAGGACCGGAGCGGTCTTAAACTCACACTGAGAGTCCACAGTATGCAACTCTCTTGTCTGAAACCGGCCTTCTAGAGTTCTTGTTCACAGTATAAAGTGCACTAATCTGAATAATTTAAAATAAATATAGATCAGTTGTTTTATGTGAGACTATTACATGTATTCTAAAAACCCTACATGTTGTCCAAAAGGATAAAAAGTTACATTTAGTGTACAATATTAGCAATAAATATGAAACATATTGTTGCTATGTACAGTTAATATATTCAGTATACCCAGTATACCACAAGTGACTTATGTGGTTCATGCCATTTAGTACTTAAAAAGGGATCCAGGAGGCCTCCCCATTCAAAACATGTTTCTTGCAATCTACTTCATGTCTGTCACTGTTCCTCTTTCCCTGGTAGGCGCAGAGTCATTCCACTCTCCCTGTGGGTATTGGGGCTAGTGCTCAGTGAAGTTCTCTTCAGCGCTGCTAGAGTTAACCCTTCCCTCTCGCTCTGTCCAGCTGCTGACTAAGGTGCTGATCTGCCTTTCTATTTAGCTGGGCTGGTTTGCTAGCCCGAGTGTGTGAACCCTGCCTGTTTCTTGACTCTTGATTTTATTTTGCTGCCTTTCCTGTTTTCGGATTGCATTCTCTGATACCTATGAGCACTGTATGCCCTGACCTCGGATTGCTTTATCCTATACACTAGTATTATGCCTGTCCTGATCTTGACCTGTCTCCTGATTACATATATTGACTGATTCCTCGGTGCCTTGCGCCAGTGTCTCTGATCCTTGTGGGTCAGCTGGCAACTACACAGGGACGAAGTCCATATCCCCATATAGGGATTAAAGGGTGAATACTAGGGGACCGCCAGGACAACAACCATAGGTTTATCCCTAATCCAAACCGGTTAGTTGGCACAGTTTGTCCATCTCCCCTGGTAGGTGTTGGTAGCCTATCAATTCCAAAAAGCTGAAGAAAGCCCAACTTTCCTGATGATGTGACAAGAAATGATTAGCTGTACCTGAGCAATGTGGTCTTCTCTTCTTTAGTTTTCTTAGGCCCCTTTTAGACAAGCGAGTGTCACGCATTGTACTGGCAGCGCAGCACCTGTCCTGAACTCCCAACTCTGCAGAGGACGCATAGCATTATATTGATTTATGATGCTACGTAACCCTTAAAGGTCTGGAATGTATTGGATAACAGTGACATAATGCTGTCAGTGTTATCCAATACATTCCAGAACTGTAAGGGTTACATAGCATCATAAATCAATATAATGCTATTCGACCCCTGCAGTGCTGGGAGTTCAGGACGGGTGCTGTGCTGCGGGTACAATGCGTGACACTAGCTTGCCTGAACCACATATTGTACATATATATTTGTATAATATACTTTAGATGACATGATGGTTAGTTCCTAATATAAACATTTTTCTTGCTGTGAGTGGGAAGAAAATAATATTTTTTAGTAATTTTTACATACATTGCAGATCCCCATCCTAACCTTTCTGAGATACAGTGGGGAAGATAAGTATTTGTTACACCAACAATTTTGCAGGTTTTCCTACCTACAAAGAATGGAGAGGTCTGTAATTTTTATCGTAGGTACACTTCAATTGTACGAGAGAGAATCTAAAAAAAATAATCACATTGTATGATTTTTTTAAATGCATTTTATTGCAAATAAGTATTTGATACAATAGAAAAACATAACTTAATGTTTGGTACAGAAACATTTGTTTTTCCTGTAGTTCTTGACCAAGTTTGCACACATTGCAGCAGGGATTTTGGCCCACTCTTCCATACAGATCTTCTCTGGGTCTTTCAGGTTTCTTACCTTTCGCTGGGCTACATTGAGTTTCATCTCCCTCCAAAGATTTTCGATTGGGTTCCGGTCTGGAGACTGACTAGATCACTCCAGGACCTTGAAATGCTTCTTATGGAGCCACTCCTTAGTTGCCCTGGCTGTGTGTTTCGGATCATTGTCATGCTGTAAGACCCAGCCCCGACCCATCTTCAATGCTCTTACTGAGGGAAGAACGTTGTTGGCCAAAATCTTGATACATGGTCCCATCCATCCTCTTTCAATATGGTGCAGCCGCCCTGTACCCTTTTCAGAAAAGCACCCCTAAAGTATGATTTTTCCACCTCAATGCTTTACGGTTGGGATGGTATTCTTGGGGTTGTACTCATCTTTCTTCTTCCTCAAACATGGCTACTGGAGTTTATACCAAAAAAGTTATATTTTGGTCTCATCTAACCACATGTCTTTCTCCCATGCCTCTTCTGGATCATCTAGATCAGTGGTTCTCAACCTTTCTAAAGCCGTGACCCCTTAATACAGTTCCTCATGTTGTGGTGACCCCCAACGATTACATTTTTTTCCTTGCTACGTCATAACTAATTCTGCTACTGTTATTAATTGTAATGTAAATATCTGATATGCAGGATGTATTTTTATTGCTACAAATTGAACATAATTAAAGCAGAGTAATTAATCACAAAGACAAAATGTTGGGTACCCCTCAAATAAATAAATCAGTGGTGCTTCAAGTCCCCCCCCAAATAAATAAATCAGAAGTGCTCAGGGTCCCCCAAATAAATAAATCAGCGGGGCTTCAGGTCTCCCCCCAAAAAATAAATCAGAGGTGCTCAGGGTACCCCCAAATAAATAAATCAATGGTGCTCAGGGTCCCCCAAATAAATAAATCAATGGTGCTCAGGGTCCCCCAAATAAATAAATCAGAAGTGCTCAGGGTCCCCCAAATAAATAAATCAGAAGTGCTCAGGGTCCCCCAAATAAATAAATCAATGGTGCTCAGGGTCCCCCAAATAAATAAATCAATGGTGCTCAGGGTCCCCCAAATAAATAAATCAGCGGTACTTCAGCTCTGCTTAAAATTTAAGCAGACCTGAAGCACCGCTGATTTATTTATTTGGGCGACCCTGAGCACTTCTGATTTATCTATTTAAGCCTTAAATAAATAAATCAGAACTGCTCAGGGTCCCCCAAATAAATAAAATCAGCGGTGCTTCATGTCCCCCCAAATAAATTAAGGCTTGCTCAGCCAAATAATTAAAATAAAATTAGCCAGGCTCAATTAAATAATTGGTGGCAGTGGTGCTCAGCGGCGGTGTCATTAACGAAAAAACTCGGACCTCAGCAGACAGGCGGCCCGACTTACCCGTCCAGACGTCAGGCTCATTCAAGCACAGACAGTGATATGACATAACTTCCTGTGCGCGAGGATAAGGGGCCGCTGCCATTGTGCGGGCGACCCACAATAGGAAGCCTCAGGCGACCCCCCGGAAAGGGCCGATCGACCCCCAAATGGGTCGCGAAACCTAGGTTGAGAACCACTGATCTAGATGGTCTTTGTCAAACTTCAAAATGGGTCTAGACATGTGCTGGTGTGAGCAGGGGGGCCTTGCATGCCCTGCAGGATTGCAATCCATGACTGCATAGTGTGTTACTAATGGAAATCTTTGAGACTATGGTCCCAGCTCTCTTCAGGTCATTGACCAGGTCCTCCTGTGTAGTCCTGGGCCGATTCCTGACCTTTATCAGAATTGTCCTTACCCCATGAGCCAAGGTCTTGCATGGAGTCCCAGACTGAGGAAGATTAACTGTCATCTTGTGTTTCATCCTTATTTTTTTTTTATAATTGTCCCAACAGTTGTTCCCTTCTCACCAAGCTGTCTGCCTATTGTCCTGTAGTCTATCCCAGCCTTGTACAGGACTACAATGTTGTAGACAGCGCTTTGCTCTTGGCCATGGTGGAGAGGTTGGAATGTGATTGAGTGTGTGGACTCTTATACAGGTAATGAGTTTAAACAGGTGCAATTAATACAGGTAATGAGTGCAGAGTAGGATGTCTTCTTAAAACTAACAGGTGTGTGAGAGCCAGAAATCTTTCTGGTTGGTAGGTGATCAAATACTTATTTCATGCAATTGATTTTCTGTTTAAGATTCTGTCTCTCACAGTTGAAGTGTAACTATGATAAAAATGTTATACTTTTCCATTCTTTGTAGGTGTGAAAACTTGCAAAATCGCCAGTGTATCAAATACTTATTTTTCCTACTGTATCTATATGTTTGTAGTCACAGCACTAAGACTGGTGTTAAAGTAAAGAACGTTCTCTATACATTTTACCCCCAAATTTATGTTTTCCTTATGTCGCATCTAGGGATGAGCAATTAGACTTCACATAAAAAACACAAAGTCTATTTGCATAATAGTTTTTGTATACTGTACGGAGCGAGTGCTCTGTACAGTATTAGAATGTATTGGCTCCTATGAGCTGAAGTTATTACTTCATGAAGTCTTGCGAGACTTCGCATAACTTCATAAATTAATTTCTACTGTAAAAAAAATAAAAAAATTCCGAACTCTAGTTCAGTTCCAAGGTACTACTTGGAACCGCTCGCTTCGTACAGTATTCAAACAAACTATTATGCAAATTTACCCTAGTCACATTCTTTAAAATGACTTGAATATAATTTTATATAATCCTTAATTATTTGTTATACAACCATTTATATGTTTTTCCTAATGTCTCATCCTTAAAAAGTATTGAAATATATACTTGTATACATCTACGATTTCCATCCTCTTTTTACTAACATATATTCAATTTCCGCACTGATTTTTATTTATTTTTTCTCCATAGCCCCTCATATCGGTGCATGTCCCATTTAGCATATAGAGTATTTATTCCCCTACAATGATTCTTTATTGTGTGTTTTGGATAGCAATTTACCACCTTACCTGCTCCTATGTTTTTTATCCAACAAAGTTATTTTCCTATTATCTCATCCCCAATTAAATATACATCCAAAGAGGATACTTCGCTTTCAGATGCAAAAAGTTTGACATGGACGCCACAATACAATCCAGACCAATGCGAGATAATCTATGCAGTGTCAGTACAAAAGACAATGTAATCACTAAAGGGGTTCTCAGTACTGAATATAAAATTCCCCTTGCATTATGCCATATGTTAGATTAGCAAGGGTAGGGAAGAATTCTTAGCCCATTGGAGCACCTTCAATTTAGATATAGTAGCCATCAAAAAATTTTATTTAAAAATGTATCTTATAAATTGCATAATAAACACATGCACTCTATTTGTGTATTTGATATTTTTTTTCTAAAATATGCTACAGCAGTCAGTGTATTGCCACCTCCAACACCCCAATTTTTCAGTTTGGCAACTAAGAGATCTTAGTTAACATTGTTATGATGTATAATGCTATGGTCCATTTTATAGTGCCCTTGAAGTTAAATGTTTCCCTAGGCAGTGACAGTGAGTATTGTAAAATAAAAATATTCACCATATTTTTTTCCCTGGCCGCTTCCAGCATTGCATTCCTGTCATGCATCATTGACTTTCTCAGGATTGGCCATGAATATCCGATCACTGGGGGTTTGTTGCCCTGTACACATTCCAATCATCTGTTCGGAAGTAGCTTTAGACCGAAGTTGAGAGAGCTGGTTACTCTACTGCTGTTCATGCTTCAATGAAAGTAGCACTGCAGTAACTGGTTTCATCTACTGCACAATGGACATATCTGTGAAGTTCTGGCTTCTTCTGTTTCTGGCTCCAGAGCTTTTCCCAAACAGGCGAATGTGCAAGGTGTCATAACCCTGCTTGAAGGTAGTAGGGATCGACCGATATTGATTATTTTTTAAAAATTTTTAGCCGATAACCTGTGAACTTTCAGGCCGATGACTTATACCGATATTCTGGGCATTTTCATTAAAAATAATAATAATAATAAAAAAAAATGGGCTAATAAATCAGCCCCAGTTACAGGAGAAATGAATAGTGAAAAAAAAAAGTGAAGTTAAATGTACCCCAGAGATCTTGTATGACCTTATGGGGGACACAGTGTTAAATAAAAAATAAATAAAAAGTAAGTGTTTTACACAAAAAAAAGTTGCACATGTAAAAAAACAAAAATTGCCCAATTAAGTCATTAAAAAAAAATGTTAAAAATAAAAATAAAATAGAGATTTGGTATCGCTGCATCCGTGGCGGCCGACTCTATAAAAATCAGGTAAATGCTTTAAAAAATAAAATAAAGAATATAAATAAATAGTAGCCAAAACAGCTTTTTTTAGTTACTTCACCTCCCAAAAAAACATAATGTTAATGAAATCAAAAAGTTGTATGTTCCCTAAAATGGTAGCAATTAAAACGTTACCTCATCCCACAAAAAATGAGCCCCCACACAAGACCATAACCAGAAAAATTGTTGTGGGCGGTGCGGCAGGCGGGATCGCGAACCCCCGCCCGCCTCCTCTTGAAAATTCGTTGGCGTCTAGTGGTTATACCAGGGTGTCAGCACATTGCTGACACCCTGGTATAAACGGCTGACATCTGTGCAGATGTGAGCCGTTTAACCCTTTCCATACCGTCAGGGTCAGGGAGCTCCCTCCCTCTCCCATCGGGGGGCTGCTGTGCCTTTGCAGCCCCCCGATGGAGAGGGAGAGAGCCCCCCGCCAGCCCCGTCCTCACCCTTCCCCGTCTGCGCAGTTGTGGCAGACGGGAAGGTTCCCATGGCAACAGGATGCCTTCTCGGGCATCATGCTGTCCATGGTGCTGAACAGATCTATGCTAAAGGCATAGATCTGTTCAGACAAAGTGTGAAGTAAAATACAGTACAGTACCCTATATAGAGTATTGTACTGTATTATACAGACATCAGACCCACTGGATCTTCAAGAACCAAGTGGATCTGGGTCAAAAAAAATCAAATAAAAAAGTGAGAAAAGTTAAGATAAAAAAACACATTTATCACTGAATAAAAATTTAAAAAATAAAATACACTACACATATTGGGTATCCCCGCATCCGTAACGACCTGATCTATAAAACGGTCATGTTACTTAGAGAGTGCCCCACTGTTATATATATTTTCACATGATGTAAAACTGAGAAAACAGTCTCTGAACGGCTTGGATAAGTAAATCCATTCTAAAGTTATTACCACATAAAGTAACACATATCAGATTTGCTAAATTAGACCTGGTCAGAAAGGGGGCAAATGGCTCGGTCTGGAAGTGGTTAAGTCAAGAGTAGCATCAATTTTTGGCAAGGCCAGTTTCATTTGTTAGTTTTGTGAATTATTCTGTTGAACCACAATTCAAAAGCAAATGTCTGATTTTCATTATTTGATTTTCAGTAAATTTTATTATTACTTTTGTCAGTTTCAAGTTATTTCAGTGACCATTACAGGTTTTTCTTTCTTTAACGGAAGAGTACCAACAATTTTGTCCACGTGTGTATGTTTCAGGCAGATATGTAAGGGATTAGAGGTTTTGTAACTGTCGCGTACACACACACAGGGGGAGGGAAGTGACCACTGCGCTCCACCCTCACCCCTGGCCCTGCCTACTTGCCTCGCGAACCCTACAGGGGACAACTGGACGGCAATCCCTAGCTTGGAATAAGTGCAGGGAAGACAGACCAGACAAACAACAGAATGTGAACAGACAGAGTCTATACCAGGAAAGCCAAGTACAAATGGAGCTAGCAGAGGATAGTCAGGAGGAAGCCGGGGTCAGAATACCAGGAGAGCAGCAAAGTACACAAGGAGCAGGCAGAGGATCATCAGGAATTAAGCAGGAGGTAAGTACGCCAGGAAAGACAAAGTCGCAGGTGGAACCTAAATAACAGGCAATCTGTGGCCATCAGACTGCCTGTTTAAATAGGGAGCCAGAGGGGTCATATGACGTGGCCAGCGTCACATGACTCCACGCTGACTACACAGTCGAGTGATGAGCTCGGCGCTCAGCCCTAGAGCCATCCATTCTCATGAATGCGCATAGACACCTGGGGGGCGTGCATAGTATCAGGAGCTCCGGACGTGCCTGCCTCCTAGACCGCGCCGTGACAGGTGTGTTCTCAGTTGCCACTGGATCTTGCCACAAGAGGTCATAAAAGTGTTTCCCTATGCAAAGGTTCACAGAGGCTACTTTTGTGTAGTGTACTTCTTGGTGAAACTTCTTTGACTGCAAAACATGGCTCTCCCACACACTTGAAGACATTTTGCCCGGTTAAAGGGGTTGTCCGGGTTCAGACATACTCTTATTTTCACCCCGGCAGCCCTCCTGAGCCTGGCATCGCAGCATCTCATGCTCCGATGCGCTCCCGTGCCCTGCGCTAGATCGCGCAGGGCACAGGCTCTTGTGTTTTCAATAACACACTGCCGGGCGGTAACTTCCGCCCAGCGGTGTGTTCGGTGACGTCACCGGCTCTGAGGGGCGGGCTTTAGCTCTGCCCTAGCCGTTTTACTGGCTAGGGCAGAGCCAAATCCCGCCCATCAGTGCCGGTGACGTCACCGGGCTGCCTGTCAGCCCCATAGAGAGCCCGGTATGTCACCGGAACTCTGAAAAATGCCTTTGCCCTGCGCGATTTAGCGCAGGGCAAAGGAGAGCATCGGAGCATGAACTGCTCCGATGCTCATGTCAGGGGGGCAGCCGGGGTGAAAATGGAGGGCTGTCCAGGTTCAGCTCTGAACCTGGACAACCCCTTTAAGACTTTGAGGGAGCACGTCTTTGTACTGAGAAAAGCAGGATGGCCGTTTTGAAGAATTGCCCGCCATCTATGCCATTCTAACCTAGCTGTTAGGAGATGTTGGAAGCAGTGGTTAAGTGAAGGTACGCACACATACAGTGACCAGGTTCCAGGCAGTCCAGACAGACCAGTTAAGGGGATTATTTGATCTGCCTACAAGCATAGACAGCTCCCAGTTTCATTGTCTATTATTCAGACACAGCTAGTATTTTCATTACACACCGGTTTCTGCTCCGACCATATCCAAGTATTTAGCAGAATTAAATTTGGTTTCACGGTGCATGATAAGTGTCCTGCCATTGACAGGCAACCACTGTCGCCTTTGTTTGCAGTGGTGTTGTGAATGAGAAACCTAGACTAGTATGGACTGGAACCATATCATCTTTAACGATAAATCCAGGTACTTTTTGCAATCCAATTACCGTCGGTTTTGAATATGGAGACATGGTGGTGAGCACTTAATCCTGTCTTTTCTTTGGAGCGACACACTGCCCCAACTGTTGATGTGGTCATCTGGGAACGACCACATTCTGCATTTGGTCACTCCTAGTAGTGATTTTAGGCACATTATCATATTAGCGGTTTGTGCAGGACATCCTGCAGACATATGTTGTCTGTCATGGCAGGACTTGCCTACTACGTACATTTTTTTTGTAAGATAATACTTGCCCACACACAGCAAGAATTTCCCTAGAATGTGTCAGCCAGATTGCAAAACTTCCTTGGACTTCCCGGCTACCAGAATTATCGCCAATAGAGCATTTATGGGATCTGCTGGGATGACGGCTTCTGCAGCCTATGAATGTCCAGGATCAAAAGGCCTAGCTGCAACACCTGTGTGCAAATGTGCCAACAGGGCATAAGAGCCTACTTTTTAATTGTACAGTTTTCCCAATAAGCTTATACTTCTGCTGTAATATTGCAATCACTTAAATGTTTCATCATAAAGTTTCCCTCGATTCCTTCATGGTGCCTTTTTTTTTTGTCAATGTACATAGTGCTGCAACTGTGCCTAAAGTAAACATTGTTATTAATAACAAGGGATCATATTTGCAAATATCTGGCTGTTAGAGACTGCAGTGTGCATAGATTTGAATGGGACCTTTGGAAACGTCCATTCACATACATTAAGCGGTTTCTGACAATTCCATTAATTTCTACTAATAATACACAGATATCTCCATCTGTAACCTAGAAATGTGAATTTGGCATACTAGGGGGATGACAGCCCCCACTCATACCTCTGTGACAGGATATTAACTTAACCCTTTCTACTCCTGATGTTTTTGCGCTTTTGTTTTTGCACTTCATGCCTTCTCAGAGCCATAACTTTTTTTTTTCTTCGTTCACATGAGGGCTTGTTTTTTGCAGGACAAGCTGTACTTTCGAACTCCACTATTTAATATTGCATGTAATGTAGTGGGAAGTGGGAAGAAAATTCTAAAGGTGGTGGAATTGAAAAAAAATAAAAAGCAATGCCGCCACATTTTTAAGGGTTTATTTAAGTTCAACGTTCAATGTGCAATAAAACTAACCAGTTACTTTCATTCTACAGGTCAGTATTATTTGGTAGATATCTTTTATATGTATAGAATTTCTTTCTTTTTGATACTGATAAATTAATAAAAACCTTGGAAAAAGATTAGCTTTATTTTTTCTTCACCATATTCTGCCCCCTGTAACTTTTTTGTAGTTATGTGTACGGAGCTGTGTGAATGTTCATTTTTTGTGGGGTGAGCCGTACTTTTCATTGATGCCATTCTGGGGTGTGTACATTTTTTTGATCACTTCTTATAAAAAAATATATATATTTTTTGTGGGAAAAATTATGAATTGTCTAAAAACTATGTCTATTTTGATGCTTTTTTTCCGTTTGCCTTATGGTGAAAATATTTTTATAGTTAGAGCGAAATGCACATAGCTACCCATGATGTGTATATTGTTTTTTGTTTCTTTATTTTTATTTTGGGGGAAATGGGGGTGATTAGTATATGTGTGTGTGTATATATATATATATATATATATATATATATATATATATATTGTGTGTGTGTGTGTGTTTTTAACCCTTTCTACCCCGAAAGTTGTTTGACTTTACATTTTTGTTTTTCACTCCCTGCCTTTCCAGAGCCATAACTTTTTACATTTTTCCGTTCACATATGAGCACTTATTTTTTGGTGTGGGACAAGTTGTATTTTCCAACGCCACCATTTAATATTGCATAGCGTTCTAGTGGGAAGTGGGGTAAATAAAAAAAATCCAAAGGAGGTGGTATTGAAAAAAAAAAAAAAAAGCACAATTTTCCCCCACTTTTACGGGTTTTCATTATTCAGTAAAACTGACTTGTGAACTTCCTTCTTCAGGTCAGTGCAAATCCGGTAATATCACACATGTATACTTTTCCTTGCATTTTGATGCTAAAATTTTTTTTTTTGCTTTCATTTTCTGACCGCTATCACTGAGACCAACTACCTAAAACATAACTTTTATTGAAAATCATTAAATCAAGGTCCCTGACGGGGGACCAATATAGACGTGGACAAACACAGAGAAGAGCTTACTGAGGACTAGGCAGAGGACTGATGCTGACGGAAAGAGGTAGGGGCAACATGTATGGGTCCCTGATGTCTGTCCCTCTAGGGTGTCCCTCAGAATATCCTCAGCCCAGAGATGCACCTGGATGGTAGGAACACTCTGTCCACGTGCCTCAACTTCCTGTCCTTATAACACCCTTGCTAAAGGTATATTAACCCATATAGATGCCTGGGTCCTTGTATACACTTATTGTTAAATAAGATACACATACAAAACTTGATAACACATTTCTTGTCATGACAAGTTTCCCCTTATAATTCTAAAGGTTCGTCAGGGGACACAAGTATAGAAATGTGTCACAGATGCACAACAAATACAAAGCAAAACCAAAAAACTGGAGAGCCCTCAAGCCAGTACTAGTCAATGAGGGAACAAAGAATATACGTGTAACCACTAGGCGGAAATGTAAGAAAACCAGTATGATACTTATCTGGCGATGAACATAAGAATCCCCTCACAGACCAATGGTACCTGGCTTGAGGGGCTCCAGGGGGCAAGAAAGATGAGGCTACAACTAGTTCATTCAAAAAACACTTACTTTTAAACCCCATCTGGGGCGGTCCTTAGTGCGTTTAGCCAATCCTGAGCTGTGCAGCCTATCATGTGACCTGGCCAAAACATATGTTACTTGGCCCACATCGTCCTAAAATACGGATTATGCATTATATTTAGTTCCTACAGCTCCCAAGTGTATGGGTAGCTGTTGAGGTCACATTATACAATCAGGCAGTAAGATGCTGCCTATTGGTGGAGAGGGATATTGTTGTGTGCCTTGTGGGTGGAACACACGCCAACTAGCAAGATGGCCGTGCGTTCCACCAAAATCCAATAGTAAATCTAGGGACAGCTATACACGTCATAGGCGAGCGCACGTGCCTGGTCGCAGGGGGAGTGTCAAGATGGCCGTGCGTTCCACCGCCGCTCAATGTTGACACCGCCCCTCACCGATGTCACGGAGTACATGTACCTCATGGCAGTTCACAGCCTCTGGAATCACATGCCTCCTTGGGTCCTGGAATTCATGACATCAGCCTGCCTGTATGGATAACGTATTGCCGCTGGAATGCACGCCCTTCCGCAAGATGGCCGTGCGTTTCAAATCGTAGATATGGAGAGGCCATGCATATAATTGGTCCGACCGTGCAACTGCCCATCAACATACAGGGGGCGTGTTGAGATGGCTGTGCGTTCCAGCGTGCGGTTCAACACCATAATGAGTTACCTGCCTCCCAGTGCAAGGGTGCACTGACAGAGCCAGACATGTTTTATAAAGTGCATAGATGATAGTGCACTGACAGAGCCATGTTTTATAAAGCGCAGAGTCGGACATGTTTGGAGTAAGATGTGGGATATTTGTTTGCAAGGTGACATGTATGCACTTTATAAAACATGTCCAGCTCTGTGCTTTATAAAATATGTCTGGCTCTATCAGTGCACCCTTGCACTGGGAGGCAGACAACTCATTATGGTGTTGAGCCGCACGGTGGAATGCACGGCCATCTCAACACTCCCCCTGTGTGCCTTTTTCCGTATGGGATTATCACTTTTTTATATTTTGCTAGTATGGGCGTTTGTGCACGCGTCGATACCTATGCTGTGTATTTATTTATTTTCCACTTTTTATTCTAATTTTCGTTGGGGGGGGGGGGGTGATTTGAACTATTTATTTTTATTTGTAAAAATATTAGCCTTTTTTTTTTTTTAACACTTCCCATAGGGAACTATAACAATCAGTCATTTGATTGTTATTATCATTACATACTATGACAGGGGCTGCTGCACACAAGCTCCAGCTCCTCCTATCGCTGCACGGTGAGCCAGTGCATAACCAGAAGAGCATGCTTTAGGTTTGACCATGGCATCTGAGGGGTTAAATGTCTGCGATCAGCATTATTGCCGGTCGTGGACATTAGCCGCTATTGTCTGCTTTTAGAAGCAGCAGGCCCCCAGTTGCTATGGTGCTCGTTCTGCTCAGGGAACCTGTCATGTGGATATTTGATTATAATCAAACTAATTATATACAATCATTAACTACTAAAAAGTACCTTAGATGTATTCACTTACTGGTGTGACAGATGGTTACCTCATAATATACACACAAAGATGCCGCATCCTAATGAGCTGATTTGAGTCCAGCGTGATGTCAGTGAGTCCAGCGTATATTTAATTCAGAGCTATAGCCACTCCCCTGCCCACCTGCTGCTGATTCCTATGGAAAAAACTGTCATTCAGCAGCAGGGAGAGTCAGGAGCTCATGAATATTCATGACTCGTCATTATCAGCTGGAGCTTTTCAATACAAGATGTTGGCAGATTGACTGGGTGAATTAAAGAAAGTGACCCAGCATTTTGCTAAGTGAATCAGTCATTTATTTATGTTGCCCTTAGTTAGGACACCATAAAACTGGTGACAGGTTCCCTTTAAAGACCCGACGTGTTACGTACGTAATACACACTTTTTGAAGGGGTTAAAATTATTAGATTGCTGTTTACATAGACTCCTGTGCATTGGACTTGTTTCCTATGGAGCCCTGCTACAGACAGTGGGTCCATAGGAAACAATATGCAGAAGCCTCCTGTCATTCTCTATGACGGGGACTGTTGCATACAAGCTTCAGCTCCTCCGATTGCTGCCGACATCTGAAGTTTTAAATGGCCGCGATCTGTATTATTTCTGGTTGTGGATATGAGCTGTAGGTGTTTACTGTATGAAACAGTAGGCACCTCGCGGCTGTGGTGCGTGCTCCGCTCGGGTGCGGGTGTAATCTTTAAAGACCCGTCCAGTGTTGTACTAGTACTAGGGGTTATGGTTTATCATGTAGAGAAAGTGAATATAAACCCACTAGTGTTTTGTTTTTTCCCATATTTCTTCCTTTGCTAGCTAGGTTAAATCTTCCATCACATTATACACGTCTCGTTTCCATTGGTACGACCACCCTGCATTCCAGCATCGGTGGCCGTGCTTGCACACATAGGTGTTGGCCTGTGTTTACTTCTATAGTCCTGGCCACCAAAGAGGCCAGCGATTATTATAATTTTTTTTCTATAGTGTGCCTGTATGGTTATTGCTGCTGGATTGCTGGATGGTCATAACCATGGAAACAAGAAATGTATAATGTCATGAAAAAATGAATCCAGCCAGCAAATGAAGCAATATGGATAATAACAATACATTAGTAAGTGCCTTAACCCCTTAACGACAAGTGCCGTACATGTACGGTGCAGCTGGACGTGACTTAACGACCAGCGCCGTACATGTACGGCGCGCTGATCTGGCGGATGCAGGAGCTGTGCCTGCCCGATCCATGGCAGGGGTCCGACAGTCACTGATAGCCGGACCACTGCTGTATGCTCTGGCATCAGTGAAAACACCAATGCGGACCACTGCACATGCGATGTCCTTGCGGGGATCGGAGCAGCCATCGGGTCCCCACGCTACTGTGACGCGGACCCGATAGCAGGGAAGACAACCCCATGCCTTCTGTGACAGCCTGTGAGATCCAGCCCCCTGGATCTCACAGGCAAGCAGGCTGAAGTGTATTACATTCAGTAATACACTTACCGCCAATGCTTTACCATACAGATGTATTGCAAAGCATTTTAAAGGGGACCAAACCCCCAAAAGTTGAAGTCCCAGAGTGGGACAAAAAATAAATAGAAAAAAAGAAGTAAAAAAAAATAGTTTTACAAATTGTTTAAGTTTCAAGTAAAAAAAAAAAAGGCGACTTTTTTCTCCAAAATACATTTAACAAAAATAGGGGGAAAAGTTGACATATTGGGTATCGCCGCGACCCTCAGGTAAAAAAAAAAAAAATCTAATAAAACTGCTAAAATGTCTTTTTTTTTGCCACCTTACATCAAAACAACACCAACCGATAAAAAAGGTGTATTTTCCCCTTAATAGTACCAATCGGTCACCTAATCCCGCATAAAAGGAGAACCTACATAAGACAATCGGTCAAAAAAAAAAAAAAAAAAAAAAAAAAAACTATGGAGACACTAAATCATGATTTTTTTCCCCTTAAAAAATGCTGTTATTGTGTAAAACAGTAAAAAAAAACAAGTATACATATTGGGTATCGCTGCGTCTGTAAGAACCTGTGTATAAAAATATCACATGATCTAACCCCTCATGTGAACACCTTAAAAGAAATAAAACAAAGTGTCAAAAAAGGCATTTTTTTGTCACCTTACATCACATAACGTGTAATACCAAGCGATCAAAAAGTCATATGTGCCCTAAAATAGTACCAATCAAACCGTCATCTCATACCGCAAAAAATGAAACCCTACCTAAGACAATCACCCACAAAATAAAAAAATCTTTGGGTCTCAGAATATGTAGACACTAAAAACATGTAAAACTGAAACAAATAACCTAAAAGCGTATACATATTTGGTATTTTCGCGTCCTTAACAACCTGCTCTATAAAAATACCACATGATCTAACCTTTCAGATGAACATTGTAAATAACAAAAATAAAAACGGTGCCAAAACAGCTATTTTTTGTTACCCTGCTTCACAAAAAGTGTAATCTAGAGTAACCAAAAATCATATGTACCCTGAAATAGTACCAACAAAACTGCCACCTAAGGTTACTTTCACACTTGCGGCAGAGTGATCCGGCAAGCAGTTCCGTCAAAACGTATGCCAACTGATGGCAATTGTAAGACAGATCAGGATCCTGATAATTCTTAAAAATGCCTGATCAGTCAGAAAAATGCATTTAAATGCTGGATCCGTCTTTCCTGTGTCATCCGGCAAAACAGATCCGGCATTTATTATTTTCAAGTTTTTTTGGTCTGCGCATGCGCAAACCAGAAGGACAGATCCGGCATTCCGGTAATGCATTCCTATGGGAAAAAAATGACGGATCCGGCATTCACGCATTTGCCTGATCAGTCAAAATGACTGAACTGAAGACATCCTGAACGGATTACTCTCCATTCAGAATGCATGGGGATATACCTGATCATTTCTTTTCCGGCATTGAGCCCTTTTGACTGAACTCGGTGCCGGAAAAGAAAAACGCTAGTGTGAATGTACCCTTATCCTGTAGTTTCCAAAATGGGGTCAGTTTTTGGGAGTTTCTACTCTAGGTGTTTATCAGGGGTGCTTCAAATGGGACATGGTATCAAAAAAACCAGTCCAGCAAAATCTGCCTTCCAAAAACCATATCTACTCTAGTTTTCTTTAATTCTTTTGGAACACCTAAAGGGTTAACAAAGTTTGTAAGATCAGTTTTGAAAACCCTGATGGGTGTAGTTTCTAAAATGGGGTCACTTTTTTCAAGTTTCTACTAGGAATCGACCGACTATCGGTTTTACCGATATTATCGGCCGATATTCAGGATTTTCAAGGTTTTTCGTTATTAGCATCTATTTTGCCGATATTCTGATAACGAATTGGGAACATGTATCGTGCTGCTCTCAGCTCAATCTGTTTTCCCTCAGCAGCACAGGGGAGAAAGAAGCAGTGTCTCCCTCCCCCTTTGCTGCTGCCACTAATGAGAGGAGAGATGAGGGGAGGGGCTCTGGCCACTGCGCCACCAATGATGTTAACTTACTCATTTATTCAAATTTAACAGGAGGGGGGAGCTGGCTGCAGAATGATATAGCCGCACCCGACCTCTATGACGAGTAGCTGCCAGCCGCACCTGATGGGTTAACTGCCGCGGATCGCAGATACTGCTCATAGAGGACGAGTGCGGCTATATGATTCTGCAGCCAGCTCCTGCCTCCTGTTAAATTTGAATAAATGAGCAAGTTAACATAATTTATATAACATCCTGTATATGTATTATTGGACGCGTTATCTTCCTTCGTGGCGCAGTGTACCCCCCCCTTCCACCCAGCCCCAGTTTATAAGACATTGGTGGCGCAGTGCGCCCCCCCACCCAAGCCCCCCGGTATTAGTCATTGGTGGCAGCAGGGCCGGCCTTAGGTGTTCAGGCTCCCTGTGCGAGCTAACCTTGTGGCGCCCCCCCTCAAAAAAAATAAAATATTGTGTGGCACAGTGTATGCTATATGTGTATAATAAACATATTTCACATGAAAACTTACAGTTACTTGGTTTGGCCCTTGGGGATCTCAGACGTCACTTCCACACTTTGGCTGGGGGCTCGGTGAAGCTGATGAGGTGTTTTATCCTAATGAGAAAGATTTCATAATAAGTATTTGGAGAAGGGGCAGAGGGATAGCAGAGCAGGGAGAGGCTGGTGCTGCTACTAGGGGGTCATACCATGGGGGAGTAATAAAGCCCACCATAATGCCCCCCCCAGTAGTAATAATTCTCCTTATAATGTGACAGTGCAAAAAATACCCCCTTGTAATGCCTCCATTTGAGCTAATGTCCTCATAGTGCCCCTAGTAAATGACCCCATAGTGCTCCACACCCTCCTTCCTCCTAGTGCCCCCCATAATGTACCAGTATAAAATGCTCCAGTAGATGCCCTCAGTGTCCCCCATAATTTGCAAGTATAAAATACCCCTTCTTAGTGCCCCCCGTAATGACCCCATAGTACTCCTCTCCCCCCTTCCCCATAGTACCCACCATGTGTCCCAGTATAAAATTGTACTGTACAGAGAGCCCATATAAAATACCCCTTATTTGTGGCCTCAGTAGATGCCCCTATAGTACCCCCAATCATGTGCCAGTATTAACAGCCCCCCCCCTGTGGCAGTAATAATTAGCCCCCTATGCCAGTAATAACAGCCCCTCTGTGCCAGTAATAACAGCCTCCAGTAATAACAGCCCCTCTGTGCCAGTAATAACAGCCCCCAGTAATAAGAGCCCCTCTGTGCCAGTAATAACAGCCCCCCCTTTGCCAGTAATAACAAACAGCCCCCCCTTTGCCAGTAATAACAAACAGCCCCCCCTTTGCCAGTAATAACAGCCCCCGCCAGTAAAAGTATTGTACATAATAAAAAACAAACAAAAAAAACAACACATACTTACCTCCATGTCAGTGATGCGATGCAGGCCTCTTCTGGCCTGTGTCCCACGCTGTATGGCTCAGACGGCGCGATGACGTCATTGCGCCGGCCTCTGATAGGCTGCAGGCACTAGGCCGGCAGCCTATCAGAGGAAGGGAAAGGGACATGCCTCTCCCTCCCCTACCGCAGCACAGGCAGGCATCTGTATCGCTGTCCTGCGGACGGCGATACAGATGACTGGAGATGAGCGCTTCTACAATGGAAGCGCTCATCTCCCTGTGCCCAGCCGCCGCCATTACACTGCGAGCTGTTGGCCACCCGGCGCCCCTGTTGCTATGGCGCCCTGTGCGGCCGCACAGCCCGCACACCCCAAAGGCCGGCCATGGGTGGCAGTGGCAACAGGGTCCCCTCTCCCCTCCTCATTGGTGGTGCAGTGGCAGCTTCTGACCGGAGCCCCAGCAATGTGAGCCTGGCGCTCCGATCGGTTACCATGGCAGCCAGGACGCTACTGAAGCCATGGCTGCTATACAGGGAGTGCAGAATTATTAGGCAAATGAGTATTTTGACCACATCATCCTCTTTATGCATGTTGTCTTACTCCAAGCTGTATAGGCTCGAAAGCCTACTACCAATTAAGCATATTAGGTGATGTGCATCTCTGTAATGAGAAGGGGTGTGGTCTAATGACATCAACACCCTATATCAGGTGTGCATAATTATTAGGCAACTTCCTTTCCTTTGGCAAAATGGGTCAAAAGAAGGACTTGACAGGCTCAGAAAAGTCAAAAATAGTGAGATATCTTGTAGAGAAATGCAGCACTCTTAAAATTGCAAAGCTTCTGAAGCGTGATCATCGAACAATCAAGGGTTTCATTCAAAATAGTCAACAGGGTCGCAAGAAGCGTGTGGAAAAACCAAGGCGCAAAATAACTGCCCATGAACTGAGAAAAGTCAAGCGTGCAGCTGCCAAGATGCCACTTGCCACCAGTTTGGCCATATTTCAGAGCTGCAACATCACTGGAGTGCCCAAAAGCACAAGGTGTGCAATACTCAGAGACATGGCCAAGGTAAGAAAGGCTGAAAGACTACCACCACTGAACAAGACACACAAGCTGAAACGTCAAGACTGGGCCAAGAAATATCTCAAGACTGATTTTTTTAAAGGTTTTATGGACTGATGAAATGAGAGTGAGTCTTGATGGGCCAGATGGATGGGCTCGTGGCTGGATTGGTAAAAGGCAGAGAGCTCCAGTCCGACTCAGACGCCAGCAAGGTGGAGGTGGAGTACTGGTTTGGGCTGGTATCATCAAAGATGAGCTTGTGGGGCCTTTTTGGATTGAGGATGGAGTCAAGCTCAACTCCCAGTCCTACTGCCAGTTTCTGGAAGACACCTTCTTCAAGCAGTGGTACAGGAAGAAGTCTGCATCCTTCAAGAAAAACATGATTTTCATGCAGGACAATGCTCCATCACACGCGTCCAAGTACTTCACAGCGTGGCTGGCAAGAAAGGGTATAAAAGAAGAAAATCTAATGACATGGCCTCCTTGTTCACCTGATCTGAACCCCATTGAGAACCTGTGGTCCATCATCAAATGTGAGATTTACAAGGAGGGAAAACAGTACACCTCTCTGAACAGTGTCTGGGAGGCTGTGGTTGCTGCTGCACGCAACGTTGATGGTGAACAGATCAAAACACTGACAGAATCCATGGGTGGCAGGCTTTTGAGTGTCCTTGCAAAGAAAGATGGCTATATTGGTCACTGATTTGTTTTTGTTTTGTTTTTGAATGTCAGAAATGTATATTTGTGAATGTTGAGATGTTATATTGGTTTCACTGGTAAAAATAAATTCTGAAATTTTGTCTCCATTTTCCACCTAAAAGATTAACAAGCTTTGTAAAATCAGTTTTGAATACCTTGAGGGGTGTAGTTTCTGCAATGGGTGGTTTCTATTATGTAAGCCTCACAAAGTGACTTCAGACCTGAACTGGCCCTTAAAAAGTGGGTTTTGGAAATTTTCCGGAAAATTTCAAGATTTGCTTTTAAACTTCTAAGCCTTCTAACATCCCCAAAAAACTATCTATTATAAAAGTAGAAAAAATGAAATGTAGAAATTTGCTAATTTTTCCAAATCTTTGTAAATTTGGTATTTTTTATAAAATAAAATTACATTTAACATTAACACTGTCATGAAGTACTATATATGACGAGAAAACATTCTCAGAATGACCTGGATAAGTAAAAGCATTTTAAAGTTATTACCACATAAAGTGACGCATGTCAGATTTGCTAAAAATGGCCTCGGTAGAAAGTTGAAAAATGGCTTAGTCCTGAAAGGGTGAAATTAATTTTCTGTACATGTTAAATGCTATTTTCAGAAAGGGTTGTTTAAAATTTGATTTTTTGATGCGAGAAAGCTGTTCTGCATTTTTTTTATTATTTATTTTCTTCTCCCTGCTAAATCAGGTGTTCTTTGTTAATTGTGATAAATGTCTACATTAGTATCACCTGATCTAAACTGTCCATTCACGTAAATGTTTAAAGGGTTATTCCCATCTCAGACATTGATGGCTTATTGGTGGAATATGTCATCAATGTCCGATAGGTACGGATATTACATCAGATTCAGCAGCAGCAGCTAGTTTAAGGACTGTGTATTTAAAATTAATGCAGCGTAACTCTTTGTTCAAAAGGGTTCTCTAGGAGTTAACCTGTTCAGGAGTGGTGTTTGTGTCTGAAATAGCTGACTAAAATATACTGCTTCTACTGTTGTGTAGTTGATGAAGCTGGCAGCCCTTCTCTTGTTCAAGTGAATGAATGCAGCTCTGCAATATTGGGCTGTACAGTCGTGGCCAAAAAGTTTTGAGAATTACATAAATATTGGAAATTGGAAAAGTTGCTGCTTAAGTTTTTATAATAGCAATTTGCATATACTCCAGAATGTTATAAAGAGTGACTAGATGAATTGCATAGTCCTCCTTTGCCATGAAAATTAACTTAAAGGGGTTGTCCAAGTTATATTTATTGATGACCTATCCTCAGGATAGGTCATCAATATCAGATCGGAGGGGGTCCGATACCCGGCACCCCAGCCGATCAGCTGTTTGAGGAGGAGACTTGCACTGTGTCAGCGCTGCCTCCTCTTCACTCTTTACCTTCTAGCCGTTGCATCTGCAGTGGTGAGCAGGTGTAATTACACCCAAGCCTTCCCATTCATTTCAATAGGAAGGCTTGGGTGTAATTACACCTGCTCACCACTGCAGATGCAACGGCTAGAAGGTAAACAGTGAAGAGGAGGCAGCGCTGACACCGTGCAAGTCTCCTCTTCAAACAGCTGATCGTCTGGGGTGCCGGTTGTCGGACCCCTCTGATCTGATATTGATGACCTATCCTGGGGATAGGTCATCAATAAATATAACTTGGACAACCCCTTTAATCCCCCAAAAATCCTGCAAAATTCCTGAACACTTGCCATTGAAAGGCATTAATCCGGATCCAGCCTTAAGCTAAACGTTGTTTTGGCGCATTACCGGATCCGACGTTTTGCTTTTTCTGAATGGTTACCATGGCTGCCAGTACGCTAAAGTCCTGTTTGCCATGGTAAAGTGTAGTGGGGAGCAGGGGTGCAGTATACTTAACGTACGTGCGGCTCCCGGGGCGCTTCAGAGTGACGTCAGAGCGCCCCACGCGCATGGATGACGTGATCGCATGGACACGTCATCCATGCGCATGGGGCGCTCTGTCGTCATTCTGGAGTGCCCCGGGACCCGCACGGACGGTGAGTATACTGCTCCCCACTACTACTATGGCAACCAGGACTTTAATAGCGTCCTGCTGCCATAGTAACACTGAATGCATTTTGAAGACTGATCAGTCTTCAAATGCTTTCAGTTCACTTGCGTTTTTCCGGATCCGGCGTGTAATTCCTGCAAATAGAGTACACGACGGATCCGGACAACGCAAGTGTGAAAGAGCCCTAACTCAGGTGAGAATGTTGATGAGCACAAGGCTGGAGATCATTATGACAGGCTGATTGGGTTAAAATGGCAGACTTGACCTGTTAAAAGGAGGGTGATGCTTGAAATCATTGTTCTTCCATTGTTAACCATGGTGACCTGCAAAGAAACGCGTGCAGCCATCATTGTGTTGCATAAAAATGGCTTCACAGGCAAGGATATTGTGGCTACTAAGATTGTACCTCAATCAACAATTTATAGGATCATCAAGAACTTCAAGGAAAGGGGTTCAATTCTTGTTAAGGACGCTTCAGGGCGTCCAAGAAAGTCCAGCAAGCGCCAGGATCGTCTCCTAAAGAGGATTCAGCTGTGGGATCAGAGTGCCACCAGTGCAGAGCCTGCTCAGGAATGGCAGCAGGCAGGTGTGAGCCCATCTGCATGCACAGTGAGGCGAAGACTTTTGGAAGATGGCCTGGTGTCAAGAAGGGCAGCAAAGAAGCCACTTCTCTCCAAAAAAAAACCCATCAGGGACAGATTGATCTTCTGCAGAAAATATAGTGAATGGACTGCTGAGAACTGGGGAAAAGTCATATTCTCTGATTAAGCCTCTTTCCGATTGTTTGGGGCATCAGGAAAAAGGCTTGTCCGGAGAACAAAAGGTGAGCGCTACCATCAGTCCTGTGTCATGCCAACAGTAAAGCATCCTGAGACCATTCATGTGTGGGGTCGCTTCAGTCAGGAATTGAAGTGATTATGAAAGAATGGGTTGCTATCAGTCAGGAATTGGCCCAGAAGTTGATTCAGAGGATGCCCAGTCGAATTGCAGAGGTCCTGAAAAAGAAGGGCCAACACTGCAAATATTGACTCTTTGCATAAATGTCATGTGGGTGGATAAAAATCAATGATTAAAAAAAAAAAAAAAATCAGATTTTTTTTATTTAAATCAGATTTTTTAATATAAAATGCTTTTTGAGGAAAATATATTACCATCCAAAGGTTATTTCATTATGGAATAAAGATTACTTTTTTAATTATGTAGAATAAGGCTGTATATGTTTAATTTTTTGTTAAATTCCCTTAATCCATTCACAATGTCACGCTCTTCCAGAGGTTTTTGTAAGATTACTGGGTAGTGTCTCTGCCTACAAGATATTATCACAGATGCTTGGTTTAATTTTGGAGTTCTCAAAACTGAATTTATAACATTAAAAGAGTTGAGAAAAAGATCTTAATCCTAACTTCTACAAACCTATAAATACAGAATCAACCCCTTCATTGCTAAGTTTAAAATTCAGTGAATAGAATATAAACAATATTTTTCTGATTGTTTGGGGTGGAATAGATCTGCACAAGAAGAAAGTGAAACTAAGTGTAAGGAAGAAAAGGCAAGCAGACGAGGAGTACTGCAAAATGTAAGTGAAACTTTTTGAGCACAGTACTGCACAGCCACAGACAGACAAGTCTCTGGCTTTTTTTATGTGTATGACCTGAGGTTTATCACATTCTTTCCTTGAAGGAAAAAAACTATAATGGTAGCAGGCCGTAAAAGAGACCCAGTTTGGCAATATTTTAATGAAGTTCCTTTACCTATCGGTAAGGCAGGCATGCGTGCAAAATGCAAACACTGCAACAAACATGGATGTTTAAGCAAATAACATGCTGTAATGGTTTTGTTTCAGTTGAATAAATCCTATTTAAATTGTTATTATTAACCCCTTCAAGACACAGCCTTATTTCACCTTAAGGACCAGGTCATTTTTGCAAATCTGACCAGTGTCACTTTAAGTGGTGATAACTTTAAAACGCTTTGACTTATCCAGGCCGTTCTGAGATTGTTTTTTCGTCACATATTGTACTTCATGACACTGGAAAAATTAAGTCCCAAAATTATTATTTTTTGCATTAAAAAAATACCTAATTTACCAAAAATTCGGAAAAATTTGCAAATTTCAAAGTTTGTTTTTCTACTTCTGTAATACATAGTAATACCCCCAAAAATTGTGATGACTTTACATTCCCCATATGTGTACTTCATGTTTGAATTATTTTGGGAATGATATTTTATTTTTTGGGGATGTTACAAGGCTTACAAGTTTAGAAGCAAATCTTGAAATTTTTCAGAAATCCAATTTTTAGGGACCACTACAGGTTTGAAGTCACTTTGCGAGGCTTACATAATAGAAACCACCCATCTAAGAAAGTACACCCCTCAAGGTATTCAAAACTGATTTTACAAACTTCGTTAACCCTTTAGGTGTTGCACAAGAGTTATTGGCAAATGGGGATGAAATTTGAGAATTTCATTTTTTTGCCTAATTTTCCATTTTAACCAATTTTTTCCAGTTACAAAGCAAGGGTTAACAGCCAAACAAGACTGTATCTTTATTGCCCTGACTCTGCTGTTTACAGAAACACACCATATGTGACCGTAAACTACTGTACGGCCACACAGCGGTGCGTAGAGTGAAAGGTGCGCCGTATGGTTTTTGGAAGGCAGATTTTGCTGGACTGGTTTTTTGACACCATGTCCCATTTGAAGCCCCCCTGATGCACCCCTAGATTAGAAACTCCCTAAAAGTGACCCCATCTAAGAAAGATTTAATGGAAAATAGAGATACAATTTCAAAATTTTACTTTTTTGGCAGATTTTCCATTTTAATATTTTTTTTTTCCAGTTACAATGCAAGGGTGAACAACAAAACTCATTATTTATGGCCCTGATTCTGTAGTTTACTGAAACACCCCATATGTGGTCGTAAACTGCTGTACGGGCACACGGCAGGGCGCAGAAGGAAAGGAATGCCATACGGTTTTTGGAAGTCAGATTTTGCTGCTTTTAGCATAGATCTGTTCAGCACCATGGACAGCAGGATGCCTGAGCAGGCGTCCTGTTGCCATGGGAACCTTCCCCATCTGCTTCGGGGGGCTGTCTGGGGGCTCTCTCCCTTTCCATCGGGGGCTGCAAAGGTACAGCAGCCCTCCGATGGGAGAGGGAGGGAGCTCCCTGAGCTGTTAACCTTTTCCATCACCGATGTCAGCCGTTTATACCAGGGTGTCAGCAATGTGCTGACACCCTGGTATACCACTGAACACCAACGATTATTTTAATGGGAGGCGGGCGGGGGATCGCGATCCCGCCTGCCGCACCTCCCGCAACTGCCGCACCGCCCACAAACCGCCCCCTGCACCCCGCCACATAAATTAATTCAGGGGTGCAGGGGGGGTTAAAAATATTAGATTTTTGGCAATTTTTAGGTTTCTGATTCCTACGTTCATGGACCGCAGGGATCAGAAACTACATAAAGCGCTGCAAACCGCAGGTCTGAATTGACCTGCGGTTTGCAACGATCGCCGATACGGAGGTTCACAGGACCCCCCCTCGGCATTGACCCAAGGTGCCTGGCTGTGTGTAACTGCCGGCACTCAGCACTGTCACCATGTCAGCAGATATGGTGACAGTTGAATGCCAGGACGAGTATACTAGTCATGGAGTGCTAAGTAGCAGTGCTCCATGACTAGTATACATGTCATAGGTACAGCAGATTGTCACACTATCTCCTTCTCTGATCGCTTCTCTGACAGGAATTGGGACGATCAGAGAAGGAGAAGCACACACAGTCCCTCCCTAACCCCCCCTTACCTGCCCCGATGCGCTGCGATTGGTCCCTCTGCAGTATTGGACCAATCACAGCGATCGTGGGCGGGTCAGGGCTCCAATACAGTTTCTTCCGGCTTCTCTGGTTGCCTAGCAACCCCAGCACGCCGGCTTCACTGAACCTTCAGCGCTTAGGTCCCTGCACTGACAGTGAAAGCAGATCACGTACATGCACGTGGGGATGCGGTGAGGCACCACATTCCCCCACGTACATGTACGTGATGTTGCGTGAAGGGGTTAAGGTAATGATTATTTTTCTCCTTCTTAAGTACAACAGAAAAAATGTCCAAATATGAATCTTTATGTAAAAAACTATGATTTAAATCAAGCCTTCCTGACTAGTGATTTAAATCGTGATTTAAATCGGTTTGATTTAAATCAAATCCACCCTGCATGTAATTGTCGATAAAAGCCTTTGAAACGTATGAAGTGCGTGTAATTATATTTCACTACATCACAGAAACAACTGAAACAAAGATCTAAAAGCAGTTCAGCAGCAAACTTTGTGAAAACAAATATTTGTGTCATTCTCAAAACTTTTTGCCACGACTTTATAGTGCCAAAACCTGTTTCTGAAGCTTCGGCTACTCAGGTACAGCTGACTTGTAGGGGTTGCTGAAGGTAACACCCCCCTTTCCACCTGATACCCTATTGATGATCTATCCTCTTTCATATCCTGGGATAGGTCATTTATTGTTAAATCCTGCATAACCCCTTTATGTCTTCACAATATACTACTCATATTGCAGTCTTTCTGAAAACTGCAGATTGTGGATTTATTTGACAATATTTATCACTTTGCATGTACACTAGTGGAATACTCAATGCATTTGAGCAGGAATTGACAAACTTCAGCAGGTAATATGTTGGTTGAGGCATGGTCACAATACTGGGTGGCCACTTTGGCATGGTAAGGGTCCAACGTCTGTGTGTGTTTTGCGGATCCACGGATCAGTTGATCCATAAAACACTGACATCGGCGTTCCTTATTTTGCGGACTGCACATCGCCAGCACTTAATAGAAAATGCC